>NW_024344378.1:4496476-5068242 GCF_902729225.1 Pteropus medius
AAAAAAAAAAAAAAAAGAAAAAAAAGAAAGTGCAGTTTTTGCCGTCAGTTTTAAAAGCTCTGCTCACGTCCAGCTTTTTCCATGAACCGTCCCTCGGCCGGCCTTCGCGGAGGCAGAATCTTCTGGCGGTTCCAGATGGCCTCGGACGCCCGTTTGGTCCTACGTATTTATTTTGTTGCTATCAAACTCTTGCAGTCTTAGAGGTCAGCTGGCTGTCATTCCCTTAACGGTATCAAAACCTGCAACTTTTCGCAGTTATTTTTGGCAACCGTCAAATTGTAAAATGGATGTATACGTACACGTGTATAGACACACGTATGTACAGGCACACGCAAATGTGTGTTTTTTGTTTTGCTCTGTTTTAAACTCACAGTAAATGCCTTCTAACCCTCTGTGTGTGGGTATAAAATATAACAAATATAGGTATATACAGAACGCGACCACTCGTATCAGAGTTTGCTCACTCCTACGTGCTAAGGCTGACGGTCCCGAGGTCCTCGCCCTTCGCCACAGGTCTCCCTTGCCAGGCTGGACACGTGAGCGGGGACCGAAAGGCCTTTTCGTTAGTCCAGCACCATTCACGGCTCCTAGAGGTTTATGATCTTTCACGTAACTGTCAGCCCAAAGGGGGAGCCCAGACTTTTCTATCTGCCGTCCTACTACGTGACACCCCAGGGGCCAGGGCTTTTCAGAGCAGCCCAAGGGAAGGGAACAAGTGCAGCTCACCGGACGGAAGGCTCTACCTGCCCGTTCACCTTCTCTCGCCTCTGACCCTGCACCAAACCGTAGGGTCTGGGTTTCGAAACGCGAGGAAGACAGAAGCGAGACGCAAATTTCTAAGCGCCGTCCTAGCTCAGTGTTCAGCGGGTTTGTTAGGCCATGGGGAATTTTTTATTTTTCACTCAGATGGATTTTTCTTCTTTTTATCTCCTTTATATTTTTGACTTCTGTCACTTTTAAATTCAGATGATTCGGTGTTTCTTTCTCATTTTTTTGAGCAAAATTAAGCTAAAATGAGGGCCAGTGTGTCCACTTTAGAAAGACTTTCCTTCTGTCGTCTGATTCTATACCACTCTCTAGTATGATTACAAATTTTTGATTCTGTGAAGAATGACTTAAGTCGATTTCACTAAGTTTGATAAATTCCTTTTCTGAGTATTGGTCTGGAACTATCACTTTGTTTTTAGGTAATGTCAGGCCGATTCAACCTCTCAGTGGCCTTCTTGTGGCTTTGAAGAAAAAAGTCCTATTTCTTGAATTTGCAAATTAAAAATAATGCTGATAAGCATTCACTGGTTTAATCCACACCCCGCCCCCAAGCAAATTAATCAGCAGTTGTTAAACTTGTTACTTGTCATTAAACTTTTAATTTCCTTAAAACGGTTACACGCAAGACAGATATTAACTTGCCAAATCTGATATTTAGCTAAACGTACGCTTTATTAGATTTTCTTAGTCATGTTTTCTATATTGTGTTTTAATCTTCCACGTGTGTGTTTCTCTTTCCATTTCCATTTTAATTGCTTCTTGTCTCTTTTTCTCTTTCTCACCAGAGCAAGCACTGGGCCGAACGTGCAGTGGGCGTCCGGTGTGCTCATCGATGAAAGTATCTAGAGAAACAAGTGATGGTCTATATTCAGAACATCTGTTTCCTGCCTCCAGAGACTATTTGCTAGTCATTTCGTTAGAGCATCTTGCGAAGCTCCTGGCATCCACGAGAGGATGACAGAAACGGAGGCGTTTAAACACTGAGATACTCTCCTGTCGAATTATTATTATTATTATTATTATTATTATTATTATTATTAATGCCTACAGCACCTGGTCTTCCTGGGTGGTCTCCCATCCAAGTACTAACCAGGCCCGATCCTGCTTAGCTTCCGAGATTAGACACTGGGCTTGTTCAGGGTGGCATGGCTGTAGACCCTGGACCGTGGCTCCACTGGGGAGTGAACTCAGGACCTTCTGCGTGTAAAGCAGACGTGCCAACCGCTCCACTATGGAACCACGTCCTCCTGTGGACTTTTAAAAGCTTAAAAAAAAATCGTTTATGGGAAAAAGCTGAAACTTTAATTTTCATTCTATCCTCTAGGGCAGAGTTTGTCTACCTTGGCGAAATTGCCTTTGGACCAGATCTCCCCGGAGGAGGAGGGGGGCCGCCTGTGCGGTGCGGGAATTTAGGAGATGAGAGAGTCGTAGCCATCGATCCCTGGGCTCCATTCCTTCGATGCCAACAGCGGACAGTGTGACAACCAGACAAGTTTCCAGACACCGAGGGCCAAATGTCCCTCGGGGGCCAACTCACCCTGTTCGAGCACCACAGTGGAAGAGTGATGCCCGCCCTGGAACCATTTGGATACGGGGAGCCCATCGAGAGCTTCGAATTCCTTTCAAGGAGCTTTCGTTAGGCAACAAAAAAAATTTTTTTTTCCCGTGTAATAATTTTCCTTCTCAAAAGAGCAATAAATTCTGAATGGGACGTTTTCATTACATGTTGTATAATGAAGTCATCACACAGATCTTACATTATATAGAAATCCACACAGAAACAAAAGTTGGCGTGGCAGCTAAATTTTGCTCAACTCAAAATGAAATAGAGGATTGGGCAGCAACTTAAGAATTAGAGCTGTTAACGGAAATGGACAATTTAATCTCTAAAGTGGGTTTTGAACCCAAAGAATCCGATCGATTTTTACTCCGGGGGAAGGCACCCCCCCCCTCTTCCAGTTCTCCTCAAGTTCACAAAGAAGTGCTAACTCTCTCTTTGAGCTTTTCTCCAAGTCGTCTGCTGTCGAAGCCTGTGGTGACCTATGTTCCAGGGGCTCGTACATCACACATCACAGGGCAGGTGCTAGGCCGGGAACGCCAGCGCTCCGTAGCTGCAGAGCGAACTTGCAGGCACACGACTGACGGATGGCACTCGCCGACGTGTGTGCGGGGCAATGGGCGGCATCCATGCAGCGAACGAGAAGCATATAGAGTTCTTGGGCAAAAGAATTGGGCCTCTGAGATTTTGGCAATGTTGAGAGTCTCCTACTGTGAAGTGTTAAGCTTTGCCAGTGGGTTTTTTTTTTTCCCCTTCAGGTGTTGAGTTTTCAGGCCAAGATTTCTGGAAAAAGTCACATTCATCACATTGGCATGTCAGGTCCGTGGGCCTGGGGGCTGCACAGACCACCCCCAGTCCAGTGCGTGCCGCGGAGCTCCTGTGTCCTGCAGCCCCGCGAGCTGACTCGTCCGCTCAGCCAGCAGCAGCCAGCGCTCGCCGAGGCCCCGCCGGGTGCCAGGAGCCTCGCTGAGGATCGGAAGACAGACCCGGCCAAGCGCCCTCTCCCCCGGTGTCTGAACACGCACGTGCCCACATTCCATTCCGTGTCCTCACACCTTTTTTTCTTCTCTGAACTGCTGACTCTGCAGTTCTGATTTGAAAGATAGGTATGGGGGTGAAGCCTCGCAAGGAGGAAGAGGTCCAAAGTGCTTTAAAGGTTTATTTACTTAATCCTTGAAAATGTATTAAGGACGTACCTATTATATGCAACGGTCTCCAGAAAGAGGTGATCCAGGCAGACTTTGCATAAAGGAAATGTTTTGGCCTTATCTACTACGTTCCATATAATAGACTTTCTTATTCTAAATTTTTGGGCCTTATGGAAATAGTAATTATCGCTGTCCATCTACGAAGGAAGGTCCAAGAGGAATATGAATTTGGAGAATTCACATTTTGAAGCAGAGAAAATGTCTGGAAAACTCACTGTCCCTTGCTTATGGATCTGGGGGTTAGGCGGCCGTCAGCGACCCAACACGCTTCCTTCAAACTCCGTCTCTGCCACCATATCCGATCACTAGCCAGGTCCTGCCAGTTGTGTCTCCATGACTTTTTTTTTTTTTTTAATGTATCTTTTTTTCCTTTCTTTTTCGACCGCTATTGCTTCCGGCCAGAACCTTTAGTGACTCTTGCATATATGCGATGACAATGGCGAAGGTCCCATTTTCGACACTACGACCAGATTTATCTGCTGTAATGTATTAGTCCTCTCCTGAAAAGTGACACTATTTCCAACGTCTCTCGGGTTAAACATCCATCTCCCAGCTGGGCCTCAAATGCCACACCCTAATCGACGTGGCCGCTGGGAACGCAGACTCTGGGGTCGAACACCTGTTAGAATCCCAGCGTGGCCACCTCAGTCTCAGTTCTCACGTGAAAAGTGGGGACGATGGCCTATCCCAGCTGGCGGTGAAAGGTGAAATAGGACATTTGAATTCTTGGCACACGGAGTAGGCATTGCATAAGTAATACTTAAAATAATATCAATCGTGAGTATTATTAAATTTCATAGCTCTGGTCTAATTTTGCTTACGATTTCCCGAAATGCGTTTATTTTCCCACCTTTGCTCATTTTGCTCGTTCCGTGTCGAACGCTCTTCCTTTCTTCCTGTTAACGCTGCGTGTCGGTGCTTTTTGGGTTGGAAGCTTGTGCGTCACGAAGCCTTTTTGTGATTCTTCTGGAAGTCAGTGTTTCACTCCCTGTAGCGAGCTCCTGGTTGGTGCCTCTCTCGGTTCCCTGCATGGCATCTGGGGTGCAGGCGGAGCTTCTCCACCCCCCTTTCCTGCTCCCGCACCAGGCCGCGGGCACCCCAGGGCAGACAGCACCTTACCCAGTGTTCTCCCAGCCCAGAGCCTGCAGCCAGGGCGCTGGGAGTTCATTTGTTCACTTGTCACACGGCTGGCACGGACTCCTGTGGTCTGGGAGATGCTGGGTGGGACTGTGGCCTGACTCTGGGGCTCCGAGCAGATGTCAGATTGTGTAGCTTCCCCATCCCACAGACCCCAGGCCCTCAGAAACCACCTAACTCGAGATGCTCCCGGTTTCTGAGATCTCTCAGATTTATCCGTACAGAAGGCTGGGGACATATGGGAATCCCTCACTAGCCTCCTCGTTCCTCACGTGAAGTTCTGCTCATGGAGAAACACCCCTTAAAACTAAGCCAGGTGGACTAACCGTTCCGTGCGGTGCTTCTCACGGCCCCGCAGGTGTGAGGTATGCCATTCAGTGCCGCGATGGTTCGTACGCACGGCTGTCCCCTGCAGTGGGCCTCGCATTCTCTGAAGGCAAGGCGGTGAGTGGCTCATTTGTCTTCGTCTCCAGAGCTCAGCCCAGTACCTATGAAAGTCGACAAATATTGACGAAACTGAACGGAACCCAAAGAGGTTAAATGACTAAGTTATTGCATTGTGTCTCCCACAGTCTTCTCAGGGTACCTACCGGCCTGATTTGTCTCATCGAATTCTTACCGTCTTCACTCTGGCGGTCCAAGAAAGACACTGGTTAATAATTTGATCGTTAAAAGATTCAGCGTTGACTCTTGAGAGAGAGGAAAAAGCTTCGAGCAGAAAAGAAATCACCTCCGGCAGGAAAAAAAAAAAAATCAAGCAAGAAAGTGACTACCTTGATTGCAGTGGTAGGTAGCGAAAGCCACACGAGACACCTACAGGTGTGCTGACAGTTTCTCCTTCCTAAATATCCGCCTGCGGTGCCCGAGAGGCGAGGGCAGCCGGGTCCCGCTGCTGTCTCCTGGGGGGAGGTGTGGTTACAGTCGCTTGCAGGGTTAATAGAGCCTGTTGAAGCTGAGCTTCCGTTGGTGGTTAACCCCTGCCTTCTTCAGGCTCCCGTGAGACACCTGCCTGATACTAGGAGCTACAACCATGGTCAAGGTCATCAGCGTCGTGCATGGTGCAGATAGTCTGGGGTGAGTCGGTGAGTTGAGGGGAAAAAAAAAAAGGCAAAATCCGTGGTCAGATGGACTTGCACTCTTGTATAATTTAGAGCTCGATCACGCATGCGAATGATGCTTGCCACTGGCTACGAAACGTCAAAGATGGACCAGATGTGGGGATTCGTCCCGGTCGGAGTGGGGGACAATACCTGAAGCAGAGGGGGACATGGGCCACAGCACTGCCTGGTGTGAGTAAGCCACTGTTTGCCATGGTGTCGTCTTGGGTCTTGGCACCCGTGAGGTGAGTGAGGTCCTTTATGTCCAATGCTCCTTCCTAAACAACGTGGCTCGGCCACCGTAGAGAGACCTGGTAATTGCCGGAGCCACTGGATCGTGGAGACGAATCGTGGCCTCTCTGGTCAGACGTCGGCACACCACATTCCTGAAAGGCTTCGAAAGCCTCGAAATGGCTTGTAGGAGCCCCTGTCAGCCTTGGCACACAACGGACGCAGAGGTAAGAAGGACCTAGATTTGAAGAAATGTCCGTTTCTTTCCAGGGGGACGTCAGTGAGGGAGGGGTGACTGGGGAAGGTGGACTCTCCGGGGCCGATCTGTGAGATGAGTCAGTGACACCTGCCTCGCTGGGCAGCTGTGAGGAGCACTTTAGGTCAGTCAGGATTCTCAGGAGGAATAAAACCGAGAAGGCGCACATGCGCGCAGGGAGCTTTATTCTCGGGGGCTGCCTCGTGCAATCGTACGGGCTGGCGAGTGTGAAGCTGGCGGGGCTGGCGGGCTGGACATGGAAACGCGAGCACCCTTCTTCCCAAGGAGAACTCGGTCGTCGTGATAAAGGCTTTGGATGGATTGGATGAGGACGGCCCCAAATCTGGAGGACGATCTGCTCCACTCCAAGTCCACAGAACCATCCCGTCTCCTTCCTGCTGTCTCGGTTTCTCTTTCTTGACCAGGGTCACCTCTGCGCAACCTTGGGTTTCTGCCTCGTTTTCATTCTGATTTTCCCCTTTACCCCCAGCCGCCTCCTGCCCGCCCCTCACCAACTCGAGCCGTCTTCCCATTCTTCTAAAAACATTCTCACCCTCCTCTTCCCGCTGTCACGGCGACAGGCCCTGACTCCCTCTCTGCAGCTGCCAAGTGCTCCCCGTCTCTGTCCCGGACCTCAGTGCTGTGATGACTCTGGGGACCTGGGTGCGGTTTTACGTGGGGGAGAGAGTCACCGCTTCGTGAGCTGGTCACGGGGCAGCGGCCTGCGGGCCTCGCTGTACCCTTAACGCCGTGTTCCCCCCAGGTATCTGGGTGCCCTGACCCCAGTTCACACTCGGTGAAAACTACGGCCGAAAGAGTAGGTAAGGAAAGACGCCCGAACACGAGGCACGGGGGCCGAGGTCCCAGAGCCGGGCGAGTCGGGAGAAGTCTGTCAACCCCGGCAGGACATTCCTTAGCGAAGAATCAGAAAAACTAGCCGGAGGCACCCGGCCCACGTCCTGTCCTGTCCGGGCGCCGACCAGACCCAGCCTCCTGACCGGGTCTTTTTTCCAATGAGGAGCCGTGTCTGGCAGCCAGGGGACGATTCCACGGCGGAGTCCCTGAGGGCCATTCCCCTCTGCAGAGATATGCACGAAAAGTGCACGTCATCGCTCAGGACAGGCACTGCGGCCTGGCGCCCAGGGCCCACGGCTGGCTGTCGTGGAGACTCTCTGCCGTCCAGAGGCAGCACAGCTGGCCAGAGCACCGCCTTCCCAGCGCCGGACGCCAGGGGCAGAGATACCCGTCCATGTCATTCAGTCAGAGATCGCCTCGCCCGATTTTTCAGTACAGAGTTTCACCGCCGTCAGCGAAGAAGTAACTTCTCGTGCGCCCCATCGTCAGGCTCCCGTCTTCCCTGAGTTCTTTGTCACCCTTCCTCCCTGGGCGTTTTACCCGCCGAGGACATCGGTGCCACAGTGACTTCCTCCGGAGACGATGCTCTCATGTCCTGCCTCTTTCTCTGATCTCGGAAAACCTGGTGCAGCTATCGACACCCACTTCGGGGGCTAAGAGAATATTCAATATTACACTCAGCAACCGATGCTTGGGTGTCGCCTTCCTCAACTAAAAAAAAAAAAAAAAAAAAAAAATTTCCGAAAAAATCTAATAAAAGCAAGAAAACAAAAATCCCAAGACATTATTTTTGCTCATTGTCATCTAGGCTTGAGTAAACAATAGGTTGGCAAGGTCATTTAATCCATCGAATCTGTAAAATTTCTAGCTCGGTGGTCTTGGAGCCAATTTGTTGTCCCCGGGTCCCTCAGATTTAAATTTCTTTTAAAGGATAATTTCTTCAGAGTAGGATTTTTTTTTTTTTTCCATGAACACCTAATTATCACTCTACCTGACCTTCCCACTGACATTATGAGTTTGATGTACAGGGCTTATGTCCAGTTCTATTTTCTGCAATACTCTTATTTTATTATTGGAAACGAATGAAAGCATCGTGATAACACAAATCCGCCATAGCAATAATACAAGTATTTCGGTTGAGCACCTACTGTGTGGCAGGCTTTGGTGTCTCTTACTGACACGCATTTTTACGGCCACCCGGAGAGATCAGCAAGATTCCCATCTACAGGCAAAAAGACCGACCCCACCCCCAAAGGTTTGAGCAATTGCCCCAGACTACGCGTCTAGAAAGGGGGCCTCCCATGGGTGCTGGGTTCACTGCACACCCAAGTCTCTGTGCTCTGTTCGACCGCCCACTGCGTCTTGGTGGCTGTCACTCCCCATCATGAAGGGCCACCTCGTGCCCGGGTTCATGTGCCTTCCTTGCTGGGGAGGGGCTGGTGCTCATTTTTAAGGTTCGCCAAGCCAGTACCACATACGAATCCTCAGGGCAGGAGCGGGTACATGCAGGACACTGCGGTAGAGGGCTGGGCTTGTGATTCGCCCTGATTGTGTCCCACAGGGCACGTCTCGTTCGGAGCCTTGGCCTGACGCGGTCTGTTATCGTCACGCATCAAAGCGGTTCTGGAGAGAGAAAATTAAATATCTACGGGACGGAGGACCTTTGCAGAAGAGGCTTTGCTCCTCCCAACCCCCATGTCCGAGAAGGACACCGTGTCCCAATCATCTGCTGCCGGGTGACAGGTCACCTCTAAGCTTAATGGCTTACGAGAACGTTTTATTATTATTTCTCATGGTTCTGGGGTCAGCTGGGTGGTTCTCGCTCAGGAAAGTGCATGTGAAAAGCTCCGTCACTGGGCTGGGAAGACTCAGACAGCTGGGGACTGGACAGCGGGGCCTCTCAGGCGCCTTTCTGGGCTCTACAAGGTCTCTCCAGTGTGTTGGCTCCCCAAAATGAGAGAGAGAGAGAGAGAGAGAGAGAGAGAGAGAGAGAGAGAGAGAGAGAGAGAGAGAGAGAGAGAGATGACCATGAGAAGCCACCTGGCCAGCTTTGGTCCAGCCTCAGAAGTCACACAGTGTCACTTCTGTTGTATTCCCTTGTCAAAAGTGTCACCAGGAGAGGGGACACCGACCCCACGTCTTGCACGGGGCTGCAAATGAGTGAGACCTTCGTCCCAGAAGCGGGGCTTCAGGGAGCAGCCTCCTGACGCTACCGACTTCCCGGTGCGGTGACATCTGCGTTTTCCCAGCAGGGAACATACAGAAGCCCTGCAGGTGTGAGCTGGATACGGTCGGGACGCCTTCGGCTTTCAAAACCAAATGCGACCCCGGAAACACGATTTTGTTTGAGAGTTCGTCACCCTTGCTTCTCCGCTGGCAGCAGGCGTCTCTGGTGCTGAGGGGCGGCTCTGCACAGCGGTCACGGCGCTGAGTGGCAGCGACATTCTTCTTCCTCGGCACAGCTGGCAGTGGTCGGCAGGTGCGGGCAGTTGTTTGCCACTCTGCTTGTGGGCGGTAGCTGCTGCCCCCCAAAAACACAGAGCAGAGGAGAGATCTGCCTGGCCCCGGGGGCTGTCCTCTTGACGCTGTGTGGACCATGGAGGCCAGTAACGACCTTTCTCTTTTTTGAGACCTGGGTTTTGAGAAAAGTACACCAGCCAACTGCAGAACTTCAACGGGCTGGATGTGCCTCGACCGATAAATTGCCAAAGTACCTTGAAAGGATAAAACGCGTTATCATTTATGCTATGCTTATTATCATTATCACCACCCTTACGTATTAGTATGATGACACCAGTGTTAAGAGTTGGTGGCCACCAAAGCCACATGTCAACTGCCTCATTTTGTTATAATTAAATAGACTCTCTCTAGGGACGGTTGAGGAATGACATGACCCCCCACGATCCTGTCTGTCCTTTGCCACGTCATTTTAGTAAATTAATTTACTAAAAATGGTCATGTGACAAAATTTTAAACAAAGTAGTTATGATTTACAAGCAGGTCTGAAATTTGGGCAAAGAGCGAGTCCAGCTTTTCTTTCCAGAGATTCTGTGTACGTTAGTTTTGCCTACAGTATAGACTCTAAAGTTTTTATTAAGTGAGTTACGTACCAAATATTGACCGGATATTTGACTTTGCTCCTTATAGATATAACGCAGAACCCAACAGGGGTCTTCTTAATGTGGTGACAATTGCCACGACTGAGCCGCTAGGCTACCTCCCAGTTGCCAGCAGTGTTTTATGGGCCCACAGCGGGGTACACTGTTGGCTGTCTGTTAAAACCATACTTTGTTCATTAGGGGCCTCTAATAAATCAATCGTTCGTGTTTACGGCACTTGAGTCCACTCGATTCAGAAAGCTGAGCATCTGGCTCTGATCACGGCTGGCGGTATGGCCGCGGAAGTCCCTCTGCCCTCACCTGTTTGGGAAGAATTAGGAGGGGAACTTGACTTCTGCAGAGAAAAGGTGAAAAGGGGGATTTCGATCATTGTAAACAGTGTTATACGAGATGAACACGGCAAGCCGGACAAATATCCGTGGCATCGGGCCTCGAGAGGATTTTCAGAGCTTGCAAGATTTAACCGTTTCTTTCTTTCTTTTTTTTCTATTTGTGGAAAATATCAAACTATAAGCCTCCTCAAATACTTTGTGGAATGAGACAGAGTATAAATAAGTAAATATACTAGATGTATAGCAGTAGGGGAAAATATTATTTCTCTTTAGGGAGGTCCAATTATAGCAATAAATTCTGACTCTCCTTATCCCTCGTTCGAATGCAAACCGATGGCCAGCATATCATAGATTATATTTGGACGACTTCTAAACAGGAGCTCAGACCAATGGCCTGTAGGTTTGTATGACCTCTGCGTGCCTCAGTTCACCTTTCTGCAGACTTGGATGGGGGATGATGACAGGTTGTAGGAAGATGGTTCTCTGTCAGAAGTGTGTCTTGCTGATCTCAAAATGAAAACCTCTATTGTTATTACGAAGACTGGGCATAGGCTGTTTTTGCCACTAGGCTCGGGACATATTGGGAACTTGGGTCTCCTAATACGCAAGAATTTATAATCGAGCCTAAAAAGCTTCCCTCATTCACTCATTTATTAACCAAATATCTATATAGCTCCACTAAGTTCAAAGCTCAGCGCTTAGTGTGTCGAGACGTACGATGCTATGCAACGCTGCCGTAACTCAGAGATGCTTATGAGCCCGCTTTATGCATCCTCAAGATGGGAGGGGCAGGAATATATACTTTTTACGTGCGTTTGGCCCTTCCTGTAGTTGTGATTCGACAAATATTTATCAGGCATTTTTGCTAGGTGCTGGAAGTTCAAAAATGATTAAGGTGAACACCTAACCTGAATACAGTGTGTGTAAGTGTATATGTGTATGTGTGTGTGTGTGAGTGCGTGTGTGTGTGTTGAAAGGGGATGTGGGGTTTGAGCATGTACCAAACTCGATGGTGGCACTTTTAAGTCTGCAACCTCTAGGGGACGCTCGGGGGCCCTACTCCCTTCCTTTAGTCCGTTCACTCTCTAGATCATTATTTCACACCCTGCCCCCTGCACTCAACACCTTGCCTAGTGATTCTGCTTCCTAATTCATTAAGAAAATAAAAACGGTCATGAAAGAACTTCCTAGTGTCCCCCGCAGCACGACTACGACCCTATCAGCACCTTCTGTCTGGGCAAAATGGATGGACTGTTCCTTTTCCAACCTAAGGCCAACCTCTCTGTCACATACTCGATCCCGTTCCCTCTGACCTCCTCAGACACATCGCTTCAGCATCTCTGTCCTGCGTTATCAAATTCTTCTCGCGCTGCATCTTTCCTGTTACCATCAAAGTCGCCGAAATATCTCTTGTCTGAAAAATTCCTTCCACTGACCCCGCTCCGCCTGCCCGCATTCCTCTGCAGCAAAACCCTTTGAAGGCATCTTTTACCGCTGCTGTCTTCCCATCTCACCGAATCGTTCTTTCCCGAAGCAAGTTTAAAAGCGGGATTTGCCGCCACCGCTTGACCGGAATGTTTTCTCAAGGTTATCGGTGACCTCCACGTTACTGAAAGGTCCAGGGGTTAATTCTTGGTCCTCTCCTTACTCCACAGCCCGTGGCCCATTCTGCACGGCTGGTCCTCCTTCTGGAGAAAGTTTTCTCCACGTGGCTGAGGATGCCACTTTCAACTTTCCTTTATTAGCCACACTTTCAAATATTGGAGTGTCAGGGCTCGGCCTTTGAGCTCTCTTTTTTATATACTCTCTCCCCTAGTGATTTCACGCAATCTTCTGGCTTTACACACTTATATAACCTGACTTAGATCTCAGCGGGTCACTGCGGTGTCGTCGTGGAGGACTAACGGGTCCAGCGTGGACGAGTGGGAAGGCAAAGGTTTGGGACGCGTTAGGAGATGAACGCGGCCGTCCAGGAAGAAACACCTTAGAGACGTGGGGCAGAGCACAGCCTGAGCTTACACGCCCAGCGTACGTGCTGCTAACAGCTCTCTGCTTAAGGGGGTCAGTTCTGGGTCCAGGCGAAGCATTTAGCCGCTTGACATGTAGAAGCCCAGGTGTAGCCGAAGTGGGGGTTGACAATCTGCCGTCTACGTAGGCAACTCCGGGCCAGCGTTTGCGGGAGAGCTCGGTGGTGGTGATGGTTATGGATGGGGTCTGCAGGGAGAGTGTTTTAGAATGTGTGCAAATGCTGAATCATGGGTGGGGTGGTCCTTGGGCTGACTCAACATGCTACTTCGCTTATTACGTGAACTCTACGTTTATTCTCGTGCTCCATATCTCTCAATTATAACTGGGCCAATATGTAGTTCTTTGGGCAAGATCCTGTGCCTATCTTTTACTTCCAGAGCAGACTGCCACATAACTGGTATGATCACTTGTTGGCCTTGATGATTGACGCTGATAGAAAATGGATCCCTGGCGGTCTGCGTGTATCCAAAATGGCTGAAATCAGTGGCCCGGCTGAAACATTGTCCTGGTCACTAAAAAATCCTCAGAGTTTCAAATCTCTGAATACAAATGTGCATATAATAGATGGAGCCCTTGTTACATTTCCACCGAGAAAAGTCAGTTTTGAAAATAGTTAAGTGGCTGAGAAAATTAGAAAGTCATTCCACAGATTTCAACCCCAAATTCTATATAGGAAGTAAAACTCTCGACAGCAAGAGAGAAGAGAAAAAACAAGAACAGCGCAAACATGCATGGTTTAGAGAGAAAATCGTTTTTTTTTTTTTTCCTGAACCTGGAGAACCTGCAAGTCATAGCAACACGTTTGAACGTAAACCGTGGATTTCCTATCGTGAAATGGTGCCCGGTGGTCCAGGGGGCTGGACGCACGCAGTCAGGCTGCATGTTTTGCTTGTTCTAATTTTCCTTGAATCACTGCCACACCGTCTTCCAGTCCTAACGACCACCTCCGCCTTTTTTTTTTTCCCTCATTCCAGGCGTTTTAGTTTCTGTTTCTCCCTCTCTCTAACTTCCTGGTTTGGGCGTTTTTCTCCAATGGTTAAAGCTGTTGGTCACTTTGGCAGGTGACTCTGCGCTTGGGGCTCCTCACCGCCTCTTCTTTCCTTGGATTAACTTAGCTCCTGTATTTTCATGTTAGCTTTGCTTCGAGAAACTGGCGTTTCGGTTCCCCGTCGTGTTGTTCTCATCGTCTTTTTTTCTGCTTTTCTTTTTATTCAGACGAAGTATCTTGTTCCTGCGGGACACCCCCACCCCTTCCTTTCCTGAGGCTCCTATCTTTCCTCTCTATGCCCAAAATGTTGGAAACCAAGTGCAATTCCGATGTGCCTTTCCATCCTGCTTGGAAAGGGAAAACGAACTTGATTGTTTGCCGCGGAGATGGGAACAGAGTCACAGAGGGGGCATCGGCCCTCGGGAAAATGTCTCTCTTGAAAACATCGAGGCAGGACTCGAGGCTCGGTCAGCCAAGGCAGCTCAGAGGTCAAGAGCATGACTGTGAAACCAGAATGTTGGGTTTGAAGCCTGGCTCCTTCGCTGACCGGCAGTGTAACCTCGGGCATGTCACGTAATCGCTCTGACCTTCTGTTTTCTAAATGGCAAAATGGCAATTACGGTAGCTACTCGGTTACCTTGCTGTGAGGGACAGGTGAGCTCACACACGCGCGATGCCCTCACGTATGCCTGATACATACAGCGAGATGTTTTTGTCGTTACTGTTGCTGTTTAGATTTCATACTGTCCCCGGGAACCCCGGTGGCTTAGCTCCCGGTTCTAATGGCTTTTCAGATCGGTGCCTCCAAACAGCGTCTCTCTCTCTCTCTCTCTCTCTCTCGTCTTTTCCTTGCTGCCGTTCTGCCTGTCTGTCTCCTCCTTCCCTGCGTGTTACTCCTCTTCTCTCTGCCCTCCCTCGTTATGCCACCTCTTTCCCGTACTTCTGTCCCCCGGGGCTGGCAGGCGGGATTTCCACCTGCGCTCACGTCCAGGTCTCTCTGCGCTTCACGCTCTGCCCGTCGGGCCTGACTTCTTTCCGGCCCCTGACGCTGGCTCCGCTTCCCCAGCAGCTGCTCCATCCCAGGGGGCATGTCCAAGTCTGGGTCTCGTCCTCTCCTGGGCAATCCTGTCCCACCACAGGGAACCCAGCCACTCTCAGCAATGTCTGAGGTATGGCGTTAACCCTTCTCTCTTTTTTCTCCTCTTTCTAGAAAGAAAAAAAATTTATTCCTTCTCTGAATCTCCTGATTAATCACTTGGGCAATTCCTTTGTACAGTGCTATCGTTATTTGCCCATCTTCTCCTAATGGCTTATAAATTTCATGAGGATGTGGACTTTGTCTTAAACTCTGCGTTCCCTTAAATCCCTGAAATATTGTAGACACCAGAAATTGCAAGACATAATGAAACCTCCCTGTCAACGCTGGACAATTGGATTATTAAATCAAAGGGAAATGATTGGGGAGTGTTCACATCGAAGACAAAGCTACTGAGAAATAACAGCTCCACCGAATTCAAATATGTCGTGATAGAGAGAACTCTGGGCAAAAAAAAGTCCATTGTCTCCGTGGAAGACAAGTAGAGAAGTTTTCTTCGGTTATGGAAGGGAGAACTAAACTCAGTTACAAAGCCAGACATTGGCAAGAAGCGGCGATAACTAGGTGCATGGCCGAGGGCGGAGCGACAGGTGCACGGCTACCACACTCATCCGCAGCGTGGATTCCGACGCTCAGAAACGGTTTAAGGACAGAATTCGTCAAGTGCCTTGCGGAGGCCCCTTTCATTCCCATTTTCTCTGATTTTTATCATAGCTTTCTTAAATTTTATCCAATGCTTGCAGATCAAGAAACGCTTTGCACCTAGTGGGTCTACACTGTCACGTCCAGAGGAACCTCTCACCCACCAAACGTTTACAAGTCACTGGGCTGTGTTTTTCAATACTTTACCAATTACGGTTGCCTTGTTAATAATATTTACCCTAAAGAAGGATCCCCACAGTTTTCTTAAAATCATTAGTTCCTCTACTCCTAGACCCTTCGCCCCCTCAAAGGAACAAACAAACAAACAAACAAACAAAACCTACCCCAGACTTTTGATGACTAGAACGATGAGTATAGAAACATAGAGCGAGGTGCTTGGCGAACTGGGTTACAAAGTACCAGACTAAAGACCTGAATAAGTCTCATTCAAAGCACACGTTTGATATATTTTCTCGGTGGGCTTTGGGTGATTTTCACAACTTTCTTCTTAGAACGTCGTCTTATTTTGCACTGGGCTATTGGCCTAAAGTCCAGACATAAGCTATATTCGAGACCTGTTACTTATCAATGATTAATTGATTTAGGTTTCAATTATAAAGAAGAGATGGGTGGTGACATATAGATTTTTATGTTTGTGTCGGTTCATACCAAGGCTTATTAGTCAGTGTTTCAGCTCTTTGAGGTAGGAATGAATGACATAATTATTTTGAATCCTTCATAGGAACCAGAACAAAAACTTTTCAATGGATATTTGGTTAACAGAGCTAACACAGGAGTGCCTCTAATAATATAAGGCATGTATTTTACCCAAAAGTTTTCATTATAAAGGTGGGGAAAACACAAATGTCACAGGAATTGTTATAGGATATGAGAAAAGGGAGGGGATTATGGTACACAAAAAAAATTATAATATAATGCAAAGTAAAAACATCGATTGTGCTAGAAAACACAGAATATATTTCTGGAAAGCTGATGACAGAGAGAGGGCTTATTAGTCGGGAAAGTAGGTGGTAAAAAGGAACAGAACTGAGCGAGTTCTTCAGGAGGGGCTGGGGGTGGCCTCGACTGGGACCTGAAGCCAGACACACACGACCTTTGGGATGAGTCAAACTGGAGCTAGCAAGGTGCCCGGACATCTTCATCAGAAGGAGAGATGACAGATCATTGGCCACCCTTTCTGATTTTCATTTTTTCCATGCCCCCCAACAAAATGTAAATCGGTCCACCTTCCGAGTCAGGCTCACATCCGCTACCGTGTGAGCTGTTCCTCAGGGCCATGCCCCCCACCCACCTGCTTCTCGTCAGAAATGCCTTCCATGGAGCATGAAGCCTTCTAACTGCAGTTAGAAAGTAAAGGCAGATATGATCTGGTTGAGAGAGTCCATGGACACTGATTCATGCTGAAGTGTAACGAACACACGAGCGAGTAAATGAATGAATGGAATACGATGCTCACAGAATCGGGACCTCTTTTCTACGTTGACTTAGAGTGGAAGCCGAGCCAAGGTGGAGGGAGGAGAAGTCCATTCTCTGTGCTTTTCAAACGGAGGCTCCACGTGGAGGTGTCCGATTCCTGGTAGGAATTTTCCCATTGACTCCATCAGAAACATGCACACCTCTCCACTCTCTCCGAAGGGTTTGATTATTAGGGCTTCACCAGATTCTCCGACCCTTGTGGTGTCCCTTAACTTACCGACCTCAGGGTGGACCTCCCTACAAAGCATATGACGATGGAGAAGTAGAGAACCGCATGGCTCAGGAAACAAACAAACGAACAAGCAAACGAACGCAGAAGCACACACGGGTAGCTCAGGCTCATGCTGGGGCTACGGTCCGGGTCCGCCAAGTCCCCACACACTCCCGGGGCCTGGCGTCTCACCCGTCTTTTATTAGTCATGAACTTCATCTTCACGCATCCTTTAAACAAACACCTTATCCTACCCGAGTCTCTGAATTCTGAACGCTTCGTGTTATCAGTCAAGTTGGCTTCTGCCTCTGTTTTGACATTTTCCGTCACTTCATTAACGCCTAGCACTTAGTCTATTAACGAACCAATCCCTCTTCCCTTTGGACCTTTTCTCCCAAGAACTACATGACCTTTTATTAATATTCTTCATTCCACGTCTTTGAGTGAGTAGCGTTAGTAAATGCGATGCGGATATGTCCTTCAATTCGGTCATTCTTGCGGGGGGCAGACCGATCAACTAGTCAAAGGATTACACGGTCCGAGGAGGAATTACTGGGATTTGTGAGTGAAAGTTAAGCACGGGACATTTTAGGATTTTTTGCTCTTTACGTGTTTCGGTTTCTTTATCATTCAAGAGAAAAATGTGAATGTCACAACTGCCTGGTTAATCAAATCATGAAGATTACAGAGAGCAATGAGTTTCATCTTAAATTCCAAAATCACCTCGGGCACTGGGCTGGGGCCTGTGGCCAGATGACAGAGCATGGGGAGAGATGCATACTTCCAGAGCCGGCGACTGCCTTCCTAACGTAGAGAAATTGTTAGTTCAAACACAAAAACTCATGCTTGGCTGCTGTTTAAAGCCGCACCGTCACAGAGAAGCGAATCTCTGAATCAGGCCCGTATCTGTTATCAGGAGTCCTCAGGCATTTTCCTTTCCTGCCCATAGTTCACCTCGGACCCACATCCTCCCATTTCTACTTTCCATGGGGGCGGCTGTGCCCAGGATTCACGGAACGAACAGGGTTGAATTGTAAGTGAAACACGCCTTATTTTTTTATTATGTAAAGGTATAATATTAATCCATATCGCTAAAACGATGTAGTCACATTTTATAAGTATGACCCTTGTAAGAGCCAAGACTAAGGAACATTAAAGAACCTTCAAGGTCATCTCATGGGAGGGCCGCCACTTAGAACAAATTACTCAGGTAACAGGACTTTCAAAATGGTCTTTAATATCTAGAACACGAGAACCTGAGATTAGGCCACCAGGAAGTGTTCCTCGCCTGACGCGTAGCTTTATGAAAAGGCTTACGAGGTTCTCCCAGGTCTTTAAAATGTCCTCAGTGACATTTCTGAGCCTAAAATATGCAATCTGAATTTCTCTTTTTCTAACTGGCTAAGATATGGTTCTTCCTGCAAAGATCCCATAAGGAATATCACATCCTGCTCTAAGTTTGTACAGAGAAATTCGGTGATTTTTCCAGGTGAGTCAATGAACATGTTTAGGGACATTCCCCGGGCGTATGCTGAGTAGGTCTGTCTCGGTTATCGAGTTGGCAATTTTATTGTTCGGGAATTTTGATGTCTGATGCATAAATATGAGAACTTGTTCCTGCAGAGATAACAGTCTTAAAATCTAGTCAATGGAAAAGAAAACCTAGTAAATGAAGGGGGAAAAAATATCCACCTTCTGTTGAGATAGGCCAGATGATCTGAAATTCATTCATTTTCCTATCTCTCAAATCTTGTTTTGATAAAAAATGTGGAATATATAAAAAGTGTAAAAAAGAAAGCAACACACACAATTTCTTCATTCAGAAGTGTTAACTAACAGTTTGCTGTATTGCTTTTGAACTCTTCACCTTCTTCTATTGTTTTGAGTGAAAACAATGAGCTGTTAATTAAATCAGCTCATTCTCAGATTCATTGGATCCGTGTCCCGTCAGACCCGTCACCTTCGGAGGCCATCTTTGGCGAGGCCTCACCCTCCTCCAGTGTCCGCCTGACAGGGCCACAGTTACGCTGGCATTTCCCTCAGCTTCTTCAATAGCCTCGTGTGGGACTCACGCGCGACTATCAAATAGCACCTAAGGGGTCTTAGGCAGAACCCAACGTGCAGCAACGCTGCGTAGGGTGATTATTGAGATCAGAGTGAAAGTTTGTCGACAGCTTGCTATGTGTCATCTTGCTGAATCCTTACAAAAATGTCATCAGTGAGCTGGGACCACATATTTCCTCTGAGTTACCTGGGTGTGGGGAGATGAGGGAACTTTTGCAATGTCACACGGCCAGTTAAGCAGCAAATCTGGGATTCGAATGTAAGTCTTCTGAGTCCAGAGTCTGTACCCCTCAAAATCTACACAAAACAAATCCTTAGATTCTTTAAACCCTGGGTTCTTGGGGCGTTCCAAGCTAGCTCTTGCCAAGAACTGGTCCGTTTCTGGGTGGGGAGGTCCTGGCATATCTATTTTCGAGCCACCACATTATTTATATCTGATGCCAAAAAGTTCACTAGATTTACTCTGCTTTATTTGATCTCAGTAAAATCCAAAATCTGCACCGACAAGCTTTAGTACATACGTTATATTCCAATCCCTCACCCTTCTACTTTTAACCATTTCTGTTATTCTCATTGGGGTCACACTCTGCGACAATCTCCTCCCTTGACTGGAGAAACCCAGGTCCCTTTACTTCTGTCCCCAGAGTGTCCCGCTTGGAAGGCACTAAGCTTGGGTGGAGAGCCACAGCCCCTGATCTGAACCGGGCCTCACAGAAGAGCCCTCCCTGTTCTGCTAGCTTTTCTGGCATGGACTCTTCCGTGTTTCTGAGAAGTCAGAAAAATAATGTCTCAATTTTTCCTATAACCACGTCTAATATTTTAGCATCTCCTTTCCATTTTACCATAACTTCGTTTTTTTCGTTAGTCTTTATATGAGTTTCGACTCCTGGACGTTTAAAAGCCCATAATTCTATCTTTGGCTCATTCCGCAGACATTTATCAAGCACCGTCGTAGGCAGTGAGAAGGCAGAGATGAATGATACAGTCCCCGTCACAGAGCAGATGCACGTGTACCGGGAGAGAGGGGCAAGGGCAGAAGCGACACCCTGGCGTGGCAGATGCTGCGTCTGGACTCAGCACGGTATAAACGCAGCTCAGAGGATGCACTGTCAAATGCAGAGAGTCAGGAGAGCCGGTCTCTGCGTGAAAACACACACACACACACACACACACACACGTAACACACGCATTTTTATTCACAACACAACTTCCACGTCTATTCTTGAAAAATTTTTTTTTTCCTCCCAAGCTCCGTAACCTCGATGACAATAGTGTACACGCAAGGAAAATGCAGAAGGGATTGAAAACCATGCTCCAGAAGAGCAATTCAATGTCTCTTTTGAAAATAATGAAAAAGAAATATATCCCCAAACTCAGCAGAACACGTTTTGTTAATAGAAATGACCGTACAGGACCCTGTGTGATTCAATATCAAAATGAAACCAGAAGCCTACGAAGATCTGACATCGCGAGGAGATAATCATTTGCCCAGGCGTGCGCACCCCAACAGGCCCCAAACCGAAAACGAAGACGCAGACACGCAGCCCTTGGGGAGAGCCAGGCCCTTCCAGGAGACGCTGGCCGCAGCGTCATTTCAGATCGCTGGGCACCGCCTGCCATGCAGTGTGCCATCTCCACCGAAGTCTTTCTGCTTCCTGCAGAAACTCAGTGGAAACTGGCATTCTGGAAAGTTCTTCATCCTAGGAAGAGCAGCCCAGAATGGCTCCTGTAAAATGAATTCCAGACAGCTGAGCCTTCCTGTTCTCCCTATAAATCTTCGACTCGCAGAGCGGTCACGTCGTGGGCTTCGTGATGTCACGCGGGCTTTGTAGGTCTCGACCGTCTTTCATTAGGTGGGGGTCCGGTCAAGCGAGGGAGCTGTCCTTTTCCTTGGTTTTCAGTCTTAGGTTTTAACCATCTTTTTCAGGATGTAACTCCTTTGAGGAGCTGGGAATAGACGCTTCGAAGAGAATCGTAAAATCAGTGGATGGTGTGTCTGGAAAATAGGAGATTTCGCTGAGAAGGGGTAGAAAGCTGGAGTCACGAGAGGGTCGCGAACAGGAAAGGGACAAGGTGACAAGGGCGCGTGAGCCGGCCGAGGGGGTCGCGATGTCCGGAAGCCGCTGGGGGACAGTAAAAAGTTCACTAGATTTACTCCGCTTTATTTGATCTCAGTAAAATCCAAAATCTGCACCGACAAGCTTTAGTACATACGTTATATTCCAACCCCTCGCCCTTCCACTTTTAACCATTTCTGTTATTCTCATTGGGTCACACTCTGCGACAATCTCCTCCCTTGACTGGAGAAATTCAGGTCCCTTTACTTTTGTCCCCAGAGTGTCCCCCCTGGGGACAAAATGGTTTTCATAGCCGACGCGCGGCGGAGGGCGGGGGTCCCGCGCAGGGCGGGTCGTGGGGCTGCGGGGCAGAGGGTGGCTGCCAGACCTGCGAAGTCAGACACAAGCCAGGACGGGGTGGGGGGAAGGGCTTTTAAAAAAGGCTTGAGCTTGGGCAGAAGGACAGATCAGGGTGCCTCCCCCCGCCCCCGAGACAGTGACATGAGAGGGCTGAGTGACGGAGTGTGTGCGGGGACAATTTCACTTTGGACATGCCGAATATTAGGGGCTGATGACACTTCGGGGTGTTCAAGAATCGGGACCGATCAGCACGGAGGAGAAAAAGGAGGCAACGAATATGAGGGGATCGGAAAATCCTGTTTCCCCGCCAGCCTGAACTGGGTCCGTGGAAAACATTTCAGAGGCTTGATATTTCTGAACCTGAAAATTCCAGACAAAGAACTTTTTTTTAATCAGAGAGTCCCCGTAACCGCTCGCTTATGCCCGGTCTTAGTTTGCGTAGCATGAACGGTCTAAACACCTTTGACTCAGAAAGCCATGGTCAGAGATGACCTTGCCTAGAATTCTGGGGGTTGGCCTTATCTTGTCGGTCTTGGGGTTTTGCATTACTGAGGGTCTGATTCTGATCTTTCCATCAAGGCTTTCCCGAGCAGAAGCTGCATGAATACAGTGACAGATATGGAACCAGCACCCACAACAGTTCTCAGCCCCGGGTGACTAGGAAAATCCCCCGGGGAGTTTTTAAACATTGCTGACCCCAAGGCAGGGGGCTCAGCGTCTCCGCCAGTGGCGTCTGGATGTCGCTGTTTGTGGAAGTTCCCCAGGTAATTCCGATGTGGACGCAGTGTCGAAACCACCAGGCGAGGGGAAGCGGTGACCCCAAGCCTCAGCTGCACACTGGAGTCACCTCGGCAACTTAAAAAAATGTACGGACGCCTGAGTTCCGTTCTTGAGAACTCAGCATCAGGAGTTTTCCAAGAATCCGGGCGGTACTGTGAGGCCAAGGTCGAGGGCCACGGAGCAAGCCTCTGGTTGTCCCCAGGCACACGTCCCCACGTCACCATCCTGGCTTGTCCAGGGGGGCAGAGCTGGTACTGCTGTGGGACAATGTGCTTGATATTTTTGCCGTCGGCGTAACGAACTCCATTGTCAGCTAACTTTTGATCGCAGAGTTTTTCTTCCTGGTTATAAATGATGTAAGAGGCAGAAAAACATCACTGGGATTTTCAGATCTCAGGCTGAGTTGGCACCGCTGGCAGCTAGAAAGTTCATGTCTTAACTTGCCCAACTGAACCATTTTGAACTAAACTCTCGAAGACCATAAATGGCATTTACAGGTGCTTCTCTGCGGGGTGGCGGGCGGGGGTGGGAAGCTCTGCCTAAAACTCTGCGACAAAATGAAATGTACACATTTGCAACCCCAGTTTCCTCCAGGAGAATCTGGGACTTGACAAAGATTCTCCACCAATATTGCAGAGGTCGGCACCTGGCACATGTCACTCATTTGTTTTTCTAGCTTACACAGTATACGTTATTCCTATCTCTCTAAATCCATATATGTTTTTGACTTATCCTGCAGATCTTTAAAAAGCAACATAGATATTTGTTTTTCTTAAGCTGGGTTTTTTTTTTTCTTAAATCTAGTTTTACCCGGAGCTTGTTCTGTCTGGGAAAGTGTAGAAACATTAAGCTCTGTGGTGTCTCTTCTCATGGAGCACTAATTCCATCTTGAGGACCCCACCTTCGTGGCCTCATCTAAACCTAATCACCTCCCCAAGGCCCCGCCTCCACATTCTATGCCATCGTGGGCCGAACGCCAACCTGCGGATTTGGGCGGCGGGGACACGTTCAGGCCACAACACCCACGAAGTCTTCCTGCTGCCATTTTACAGTGAGCCCCCCTCATCACAGCTCTCGTCTGTTCCTTTCACTCATCGCATGTTGTAAACGACTTTTTTTTCTAGCTTTTCTTCTCAACGAAGATTGGAAGCACCTTGAAAGCAGAGGTGAAGTATATCTAGTCGATTTATATCTCCTCAGCTCAGCTAACTCGTGCTGCTTTCGCTCTGTGATTTCAGGCAGGTGACCGGACCTCTCCGTGACCCGGAGGTGATGATACAACTCTCCCAGGGCTGTGGCGAGGACTTAAGAGATACGGTGGCATACACTGCTTAGCAAGTCTGGTCCGCATTCGATGGCGCATTTGATGAGTGATTACTAACTATGAAATAAACGGAATGCAGCTGAGAGAGTCCGATTATCTCCGAGGGTCAGGAAGGGAGGGCAAGGATGGGGAAGTAGAGTCTGTGCCTTCAGGAGAATGGCCATGGCAGGCCTCCAGGGCAATTCCAACTGGGAAGGGACCAGGCGGCAGGGAAGCTATGTGAAGACCCAAGAACAGCCGTTCAGAAGAGGGTACAGCAAGTGCAAAGGTCCTGGGGTAGCCATGGGCTTGGCGCACCGAACGGGAGGATGCAAGAATATTTCTGGGCTCTCGGACCACTTCAGTAGAGAGAAAGGACCCACCCGTAATGGGTGGTGCGTAAGACGTATCCTCTTCTTTGAATTAAACTTTAAGTTTTGAGGACGGGGACCCTTCCCCCCGGTGTTTTGCCTATATGTGATATGGCGACACTTTTCCCAGTGGCAGTGACGGGGGACAGGTGCATGTGAGAGCAAGCTCACCTCAGTGTCTGTCTCTGTTAGTGGCCAGGACGTACCTGGCTTAATTCGCTCTGTTCCAGGCATATGCCACTTCCTTCTTTCTCAATACAGGTGTATTCCTCCAGAAACGGTGCCCTCACCTGAGGATGACGGACTCATCAAATTCCAAACATCTGAAGTTGAATCAAGAGTGTCTGAACAGCTTGAATTTTTTTCTCTGCTTTAATTTACAAATTAACTTTCCTTAATCCAAAGGAGCTGGGTAGAGCTGGTTATCAATTATCTAACAGAAAAGTCGTGATGTTTCTCCCGAGTCAATCCAAGTGTAAATGTTTTTACCTGAGTGACTGGTATATATGACAAATATAGGTAAAACCGTGTAAGCTTTTGTCATGAGATTCTATAGTTTTGAGGTGAGAAGACCTTTCGAGAGTTATTTTGGCTGTCGAAAGATTGTCACTCTGCAATTTTTTTGGATGCTTTATCAAGCTCACAGGTGAAGCTGGCCGGTGGTGAATTTGACATAAGTTTGAGAAAGTGCAGCTGTAAAACTGTGCCTATGGCATAGAGATTATTCAGAAAAACAACGTTAGAAAGCGTATCACCTTATGATTTATTTGAACTGTGTCACCTGTAGAGAGTTAATTGTCACAGTTTGGTTGCTATGCACTTTCAAAAACAATGTCAGACCTATTATTCTGGAGCCTAGCCACATATATATATATATATATTTCTCACCACAAGGATCGTATCCAGAGACCATGTCACCAGTGACAGACGTGGTAAGAAATGCTATGCTGGATGTCAGCCGCCGAAGGGATGCTTCCTGAGAGATCATGTTTGCAAAAATCACTCCCCACAGACTCAGCAACTGCCCCAAATACCTGGGGCAGTTGCTGAGTCTGTGGGGAGTGATTTTTTTCCCCCCTGATAACCCATTAGAGCCCCATTATCCTTAATTGTGGTTCCTTGGGTATTTGGGGCGATTTTATGAAAAGCAACGCATTCTGCTTCTCTATGTAATTTGTGTTTTTTATGCATGTCCGTTGTATCTGTTCTTCCTCCCTATTTATTTTTATTTCTAAGATTCCTGTTGGCGTAAACAAGGAAGTATGTAGCAGGCCTGCCGGCACCGCGCACGGTGTTTTGGGTTTAGCCAGCACTTGCAGAAGGCACAGACCGGGGAAGAGACGGGCTTCGAGCTTCATCTCTGAGCTTCATCTCTGAGCTGCTGAGTAAGCCGGACTCGACTCACATTTCCTCTGGACTCTTTAGCCGCAGAGGCAAAAACTCCATTCATCACCGTCGAAACAACAATCACAGCACCAAGAGCAACAGCGATCAACTTTCCTTGCTTTCTTTAAAATTCGTGTTCCTCTCCCCATTTTCTTGTGTAGCGTCTGCATTGAATTTTATGTAAGTTCTGGAAGTATTTTTTTTTTTTCTTGATGCATATTTTACAAAGTCTAGCACTTTCTGGATTTTGTTATTTTTTTGGTCAGCAGTTATAGCTAATGATTATCTTTTAAAAAGTTTATGGTGATTTTTATATATACTGGTGACAGGCTAGAGTCCATAAACTTTGGGTTATTTTTCTTAGTTATTGATCATATTCTACAGTGGAAAAAAAAACACCCAAATCTAAATCAATATTTGTGTTATAATCTTATCAGAGGAGTCCATAAAAGAATTCATACGTTTATATATGATAATTAAAATGATGCTAATAGAATTCTTTGGTTAGACCAAGGGTTATTGTCTTAAGGAGCCAGCTCACGACGTTCACTAACCATTTCGAAATCAGCTGCGTTCATCTCTCTCTGTTCACTTGCCAGCAAGTTCTGTCACGTAAACAACGTCCTGAGACCAAGCCCCCGACCCGGAGTACAGAGGTTCGGTGTCGTCATTGTCTCTGGGAGACCTCGTCCAGAAGTTCTAAAGCCAATGACCCCTCTCTCACTGCTGGGCCCCACGCAGACGCTCCCCGAATTAATAGGGGGAAGAAAACAGAGTCATTCAGAAGTCCGGCAACGGAAGAGTGTATCCCTATGTGTGTAAACAAAAAAAACTTACTAATTATACAAGGTAACTTGAGCTTTTTAAGAAGAAATCCAATATGTGATTCCCACCATGACAAATTTCTGCCCACATTCGATCAAAATGTTTCACTTTTTTTTTCTCCCATAGAAGAAATGTAAATTTTATGTTCTCTGTTCAAAATAAAATTATTGTGAAGATTTTCTCATGGGATATGCAGGCCGTATGGAAGGAGTAAGGCCAGGCAGTTGAGAGGCAGGCGCTGGCATTAAGACAACCCGATTCATACATATGGCTCCACAGTTTATGTGCTGTGTGACCTTGGGCAAATAATAATTATTTCTGTTCCTCCGTTTCTCATCTGTAAGATGAAATTTTGAAAAGTCCTTCAGTTAGAGATGCACCTAAGCCAAAACAGGTCATTGCACATACAAAAAAACCCTGTACCTGTCATCTTCCTATTCTAAGACATTGCGGTAAATTGATTGGCAAATTCCATGAAGAGAGATAAGAAATTGGAGGGAGATGCGGCTTTAAACAAATCGTTCCAGCAGGTTTATTCAGATGGTCCTGATGAAGTATCTGAGTACCTACTGGTCCCAATAGTAAAAGGAAAGTTGAACTCAACCCACTCGACGATATGAGTTAAGAAAAACAAGTACTATATGAGTTATTTTTCTATCAGTGTAAAAAAAAGATAGGATTATTGAGTGGATTTAATGAAATAATATAAGGCGATTAAATAGTACCTACCTAAATGCTTCACGAATGGTGGCTATTATTATATTTTGTTATATTTATATATGTACGTAAATACATTTTATTTATACATTTTATTTGCTATAACAAACACATTTATTTTATTTACTTCTTTTATTTATTTATCAATATGGTATTTATATTATATTTTAAAAATGTACACTGGAAAATATAACCTTGGTAATAGACTATTTAGGGAGTCAACGTTAAAGCTTGTGCAAATGATATTCAAGTCATGATCAAATACAGCGGCGTCCTTGACTCTTCCACGTGTCTGGAGAAAGTGCTACTGGATGGTTTTGTTTTTAAGGACCAAGAGGAAAGAGTCATCAGAGATGGTCCCTGGACCTAGCCGGGATTCACGACAGATCCAGACGGAAGAACGCCCCCTACTGAACAGCGAATGTCAAAATTTATCTCTTTGTCACGAGAACTTAATGATCATAATAAACGGAGTAAGAGGTACCACTCTACGCTCATTCATTAGTTAATCTGCAAAACATCTTTGTGAAGTAGGAAGGGGTCATTATACCCTCATTATCAGGGTTCACAGATGAGGCGGCTGAGACTTTGGCCATGACTACCCAGCACCCAGCGTTCAGCTTCCTCGGGTGACTCAGGGAAAATTTCGCCCTGCGATAAAGACTGGAATTCAGTGTTCGCGGTGAGGTCCTCCAGCGTCTCATTCTCTGTTTCCATCTGCCTTCGAGATCTGCAGAGCCACTGACCTCAGTGCATACTCACTTCCTTTAGTCAATTATTACCGAGAAAGACACCGGTGTGGAAGGAAAAACTCTCTTTTTTGTTGTTTGCATGGATAACCCGAGGAATTACGATGTCTTCCGCGGGTTTTGGTGTGCGTTCTCCTAGCTTTATGAAGGTAGACGTGCTTCTCTGGTTTGAAGGTAAAAGGAATTCGATCGCTTTCCACATTTCTTGATTTTTCGCCAAATTCGTGATTACAGGACAGGTTTATTCCGGATTACTTTATTTATGTTTCAGATCGATTCTACTCTAATAGGTCTAATTTAGAGGACTTAACGGCTTCCTCCTCATTCCACCTGTCTTCATCTTGTAATAAACACGCAGAGAAACACGTGACCTCAGCATTACTGCTCCGGGGTGAAGATCACTGGGTAAAACTGATTTTATAACGGTTGACCTGACACAAACTCTTTTTTTCTCTGAACTATTTGAAGTCCAAACGGTAAAAGCAATTTTACAACAGGTACCAAAATCAAAGCAGAAACATTAAGAAACAGTGTCTTCGGTAAGTTTAACATATCCTAGTTTTTCTTCATTTAGTCTTTTCTCAATTATTTATTCATGCGGTAAAGCCTTGGCACCAGGATATGTACCAAATATGGAAAAAGTCATCTATTGACTTCAGCTTCTAAACATTTTCACAAGGGTTAACAATAGTTTACGATGGATGGAGCAGGGCGGTGGTTAAGAAAACTGGCTGAAGACTCATTCTGCTCTTCGTTCAAATCTCCACTTTGCTATAGGCCAGATCTATGGAATCGGAAAAACGACTCTGTCTCCCTGAGCTTAAGTTTAGTCTGTAAAATGGAAATATCTGTAAATATCTGTAAAATGGAAAGTATAACCTCTCTGTCATGCTGCCATGAGGAGAATCAGAAAAATAATAATAGATGTGAAGTAATTATTGTATAGTTCGAAGCATAGTTAATAAAGGTGAGCTAGTTTCTTTCTTCTCTCTCTCTCTCTCTCTCTCTCTCTCTCTCTCTCTCTCTCTCTCTCTCATTAGGAATTCCCTTTAGATTGGAATTGACTCCAAAACAAATCTTTTAACCTGACCTGGTACATCTTCAGGCCAAGAATTCCAACGCCCCTTTCTATCTGTGACTCAGTGAGCGGAACTGCCAGAAAGTGAGTCTGGGTGTTTGGTCTGGTTAGAGAGCTGCCTAGAGATGTGCCACCTCCCAGTGGGAGTGACTGTGCCCAAGCTCAGCTTCCCACGACACCCGTGGTACCTCCCCAAAGCGAGGACCCTACAGAATCCTACCTGCCGTGTGGATTGCTGATGCTGGGGAGCTGACATTACCAGACAAAACCAGCAAACAGCTGGCACCCCATCTCCAAACTACTGATTTCTAAGTAGCCTGGTCACTGCCCCACTGACCAGGCTGCATCCTTGTTTCTGCCCTATAAAAACTGAAATAGTACGGAGAAGTAGCCCCCAGGCCCACACACCAGGACAGAAGCCCTCGGGACACCGTGCCTCTCCGTGGGATTCAGAGGACTCAGGCCTTCTCTTCTCTCGCTGGTCCAGCCGCAAGAGTTTTTTTTTTCCCCCAATAAAGCCATGTGATGATGTGGCATTCACCTTGAGCCCTGCCGTACTGCAGGTGGTCACTGGGAAAGGACTCGCCTAATACACAATGGGCAGCGATCTTAGGTCAATCCTATTCTGGGGGTTTACTGTTAGAACATTTCCTTCTGTTTCCCCAAATTAAAAAAAAAAAAAAAAAAAGGAAAAAAGAAAAGAAACTCATTCGCTATTATCATCCCCCAGAAAGTTTATTGATTCAAAGATGGTAAAGTCTCCCGATTAAAAGAGAGCCAATAATTTAGTAGACTTGGAAATGCAGCCTGTTTATAGTTCTGTTATTCCCATATTAACGAGATAATTTGCTTTTGCCTCATTATTCTCATGAGTAAAATAAGGAATAGGATTCTAATCGAGTTCACTATTTTGTTTGGAGTTGTAAAAAATCAAGGCTATCGGAACATATTTTTCTTGTGTTACAAAGTTAAAAACAATAATGCCTCTGACTTGCCGGAATATGGGTATCATGTGTATGCATGTTTTCTCAGGTAGATAAGGAACAATGTAGCACAGTGTACCGATGACAGGCCCGGAAGCTACGATGTGTGCGTCTGAAGCCTGCCTTTGCCAGTTCCTACCTCTGTGCACTCCTGGCAAGATAGTCTCTTTTTGCCTCGCTTTCCTTGTCTCTAAAACGAGGATAAAGAGAGATGTGAGAATTAAGTAGCTAATATATGTAAAGTACATATAAAAAGATAATGCAATACTTTGCATTATCAAAAGATGTGAATGTAAGTGTGGAGTTTGAATTCAAATTCCTTACTTCACATTGGAACATCAAGCCCAGTAACATCACTTTTTGAGTTGTTATTATTACTAGTATGTAAGAAAGCTATTAATTTCTGCATATTCTATGACTGGCTATCTTAATAATTTTTCTTAGTAATGCTAATAATTTTTTAGTTGTATCTCTTAGGCTTTCTAGACAGGTAATCATCTGCTAACGACAATACTTGTACCTTCTTTCTTATTTATTTTTCTTGTCTTATCGCGGTATCTAGAACTTCCATATCAGATGAGACCACTGGAGCATCGGGCACGAGGGCTAGTGTGAATGTTCACAAAGCTTGCTGTTTCTCCCTAACTGGAATTATGCTTTTCCACTCCAATGATGTCTAACTGAGCCATGTGACTGCTCTGGCCAATGATATATGGAACATTAAAAAAAAAAAAGTTCTAAAAGCCATGTTCTCTTGTGCCTTCCTCAAGCAATTATCTATACTCCGGATAGAGGGTACCGCGTTAGCCTGACTCCAAGGGTGAAATCACGTGGAGCAGAGTTGCAGCCGACTCTTGATAAGCATGTAGCATCAGCGGTCAGCAGACTTTTGCTGTGGTGAGCCACTGAAATTTGGGATCATTTGATTTTTTGCTTAGCAATCTCAATTCTGAGCTCTTTAACCCAAATTTTCTTTAAGTTCTTCCTTTTCTCCAGATTAAAACTATTCCCAAATTATAAAGCAAATGTAATAACATTCTTATTTGAAGCAGGTAGGACCACATTTAGAACAGGCACATAACTGACATGATGAGAAAAGTGAGTACAATTTATCATAAAATTAAAGTTCTCTGAAGAAGAAAGAAGGAACTACCCTCTGGCCCAAACTTATATTTTTATCTGAATTCGATGGGCCAAGCTAGAGAATTCCTGCAGTATGATCGGTCATTTCTGCAGGCCCTATTTAGGTATCTTTGGTATGTTGCTTTTACAGAGATTTAAAATAAAAAATCAGCAGTATCTTCGGAAGGTATAACTGGGGGTTTTTAAAATTTTCTTCTTTATGTCTTTATATAATTTGACAATTTCCTACAGCGAGTGTATATGTTACTTTTATGATTAGACTTGTTAAATCTTTAGAGATGGCACCAGTAAGAGCTGGGCGTGAGACGGGTAAAATAATGCGGGGGGATGCCTGACATATCATTGACAAGATAATCGCCCGGTGAACAGTCGATGAAAAGGGGGGAGCACTTGTCAGCGGGTGGCGATGGGGAACTAGAAGGCAGTAGCCTTGGCCGGGGAGCCACACAGTGTCCATGAGGGTCGGAAGTGGAATGGATTTGCTGTACGCTTGTGAGGTGGAGTCAACGTGACAAGAGTTTGGTGATGGGCGTGGGGCATCATCAACGAGGGGTTTCAGGGGCAGAGAATTGCGTAAGATTACACCCATGTTTGGATTGCGGTAGATGGTGGCAGGTGGACGGTGCCATCCCTGACGTAAGCAGAGGTGCATGCTAGGAGGGGGAAGACGAACCGGTTCACGATAGGGCAATTTCAGTTTGAGAAGCCTGTGTGAAATGTGTGAGTTGAACTGGATAAATTTCTCCCATGTCAGATTACTTGGTAGAATTTCTATGGGTGGCAGGCAATGGCTTCTCTTTGTAGCCAACAGCAGCACTGGAAAGACTGGAGTTTGCTTTAGCAGAAAATTTCTGAATATTTATGGGGAAAAACTTTTGCCTGTTGTCAAGCCTGTTCTGAAAAGATTAGTTTTGCATCCCTATGGGCGAAGTGGGTAGCAGCAGAATACACACCCCTGGGTGTATTTTAGTATTCCATCATTTTATTGACCTGAAAAGTAGGGAGAAGATTGAAATTTATTGGTCATTGGTTTTGGCTCCTGAGTTTTCTTCTGTGACATTCTATGCAGACTGCCTATTTTGGCTGTTCAGGCATTTTCTTATTCGGGGTAGCAATCCTACCCTCCTTTTTGTAACATCTGAGGGCGTTTTCCTCCATCTTTAGGGGTGGGGTAGAGATTGCAAAAGTCTCAGAATGAAGGTGGTTGTAGTTCATTCGAGTTGAATGATAAAGTTCTGAATGGCATATATTGAAAATGAAATATGTTCTCAGGCTCGGCTTGATAATTATAAGGTGGACAATTACTGATCTAAAATCTCATACTTCAACTCAGTGTGGAGTAGTAGAGAAGGCACCGAATCAAAAACCTCTTCCCGTGTGGGTCGCTTTAAACTTTGTTGCCCAGTTTCTTCATCTGAAAGACACGAGACCGCTATGTGCCCACGCCAGCTACATTTCAGAGCTGGTACTGAATTTAAATGTGATTATATACGTGAGACTGCCTGAAACTACTACAAAGCGCTATACGAATGTTGATCATTCTTAACCATTTCTCAATCATCTCCTTATTCTTTCTCTCATTTTGGGCCTGTCTTGGTATGTACAGGAATTCTTCCTGAAATGAAGAACTGTCTGACTATAGAGAAAATTAGGGAACAAGAGAAATAGATTTATGTTATTGGCTTGTGTAAGAATTGCGTAAAAATCAGAGCTAAATAGGATTATTGTTTGTGAGTCTTTTCAAAGGATTTCATTTTTATATGACATAAGTTACATTATTTATATGATATAATGTTAATATTTAATTAATATATCTAAAGTTACTTTAATAATATTAATTATATAATCGTGTTATTTGATTCAATTAATATCACAACCTGCTTAATAATATATTAATGTATATTAATATATTAGTTAATTAAATGTAATATAAAGCCTCTAGAATCATCATATACAAAGGTCTCCATGACTTATAATTTATTCATTTTTAAAATGCTCACTTTATAATTCTTCTACCCAGTGATAAGCACTGTTATTACTTTGGTATAGAAACGTGCAGTCGGTCTTCTTCCAAACGCATTATTATTATTCTATGCCTAATGAATTTTTTTCCTTTAACATAATTGAGATTATATTGTGTATACTACTTTGTAATTTAACAGATATCTCCTGCACTTAATTATAGACATTTCCCAAATTATTAAGTATGAACAATATGATTGCTAGCAGCTTTGGAGTATATAGTTCAGTGATTATTTAATCAACTTCCTAATATTGGGAACTTGGACCATTTACGATCTTTATGTAAATTTGCTCTATATATGCAGAGACATATAGTTTAAATATGCACGCAGGTGCACACACGTCGCCGCTGGGCCTCTCTGCACGTCAAAGCCTCCTTAGGATGTTAACATGTTCAACAAGTTCAAGTTTATCTGCTCCGACTGGCACTGAAATCTCGTACAGATGTCCTACTTTCTCTCCTCATTTCCGCCTTTCACGTCTCACCCTGAACTAGGTGGCTTTGGAGGGACTGTAACTAACGCTTCGACATCCTCATTTGTGAGTCTTAGTCTGCACACGTGATGATTTCTTTGGCTCCGTTCTCCGCTCTCCTTTCTTTGGCTCCGTTTTTCGTTACCTGACACTATCCTGGGCGTCTTCGTCTTGTATACTGAACGATGCTCGCACAGATGTGGTCAGTTTGCCCATCAGGCTGTAGCATTCCCAGCAGCAGGGTATGAAGTGCCTCCTTTTCTGCCCCGCATCATTTGAAAAAATTCCTTGTCGACTAGAATTGCAAGTGATGGTATATCAATACTGTTTTAATTTTCATTTCTTTGACACAAATTAGGCTGGACTTTTTTTTTTTTTATCTTCATTCATAGTTTTTATTTCTTCTTTTGTGAATTACTTCTTCATATGATCTGAAGTTTCAGATCCTATTATTATCCGAAAGTATTTTTTAATTTGAAAGTTCTTTATATATTGACATCTTAAATCTATATAGTCAAGCATTTTATCATTGTCATTTCTCCATTTATTTTGTTTACGGGATTTTCAAACATGCAAGAATTTTTCATTTTTTGTATAATTTAGCCTTCTGAGTTTGTTTTGCTTAGATGTTTAGTAAATATTTCCCTAATCCGAATTATGTAAGTCTTTTAGCTACATTTCTTCAGTTTTTTTTTTAAAAAAGTCTATTTTCTATTTAACTAATTTAAGCCGTCTGGATTTAACATTGCTTTAAAACATAATAGAAAGATCGATTTTCCCTCCGAAATAACTAAGGTTTTCTTTTCAGGGTCATTTGTTGAATAATCTCTCTATAAAATTTTGTCTATGTATAACGCACTCCCAACTTCATTCTTCTCAGAAGTCTCCTTTCAGACGGGTTCTTCTGGGTCATTCCGCCTGTCATTTCCCCAGCCGCTCTCCTTTCTTTGGCTCCGTTTTTCGTTACCTGACACTATCCTGGGCGTCTTCGTCTTGTATACTGAACCCTAAGTTACTGCCGGTTCCTTCATGAGAATGTCAGCTCCGTGAGAGCAAGAACTCGTGTCTGTTCGCTACTGTATCTCTTGCTTTGTAAAGCTTCTGCATATAAAAAGCACTTCGTATGTATATACTTACCTACCGAGTCAATGAATACTTAAATACAATGTAAATTTTCTGCCTTGCATGCTATTTGACCTTGTAAATACCTTCTCCCTAATACCTTATCTTTCTTGATATAATGGATCCAGTAAAAGATGGAATAAATGACTCATTTTATTGTCTGTGCCTCTTTTGAGTCACTGAGTTCTATTATTGTTTATTCTATATTTCTCGCTCTCTCGATAGAAGCTCCGATTGGATTTTTTTTTATATATATATATGTAGATTGGTAAAGTAAATTATATTAACTTGCTTTACTCTTTTAGATGCTCTTAAAAAAACAACAGCAGCAAACATGTGGATTCTTCTGTAAAAGGAAATTTAGCTTATTTGTTTTTGTTTTTGTTTTTTTGTTTTTGTCTTTTTAAAACCCCTTATAATGCAGTGTTATCTTAAGAGGACCTGATCTTATTTATATTTAATTTTATTTTCCGTGGAAGCGATCTGTCCTTAGAAACAAATTGGCAGATGATGGCACTTTCTTCAGCTGGTTTTCAGACACATAAAATCATGATAGAGGAAGAGAAGGAAATTGCTCTGACAGTCTGCAATGTTAACTGATTGCTCGGCGGAGACCGAAATGCATGCTTAGTTTCCCCAGGATTCATGGAGTGCTTTTGCTAAGCTGTAAGGACTTTGCAGTCGAAATTCCATCTCACTGCTGTCTCAGGCTGACTGGCTCTACCTTACCACAGAGCCACGTGACCACAGCCGAACACCACTTAGAAAAGGGTGGGATACCCGCATGGTGCCCCAAAGAACTGTGCGTGATTTATTAGGGGAAAGGTCTGCGTGCCAATTTCGCTTCTCTTCTAGATTAGTTGAGGATTGGATCTCTAATGCGTCTTACTAATTAATGGATTTAGCTCAATTATTGTAAGTTTAGAATTTGTACAGGAGCCCGAAAACTTTGAGGTCCCACCCCTGCCATAAATCAGTGGTGCACATAAGTCAGCACAAGGTTCTGGAGCAGCGCATCTTCCCATGATGATGACCCACCTGGTCATCACCTCAAAGTGACCGCATCATCAGCAAAAGGGGTTGGTTGGTTATTCTCTCCCGAGAAAGATCCCTTTACTTAAAATAAAAGGAGATTGAATCACAGGGTGAATCTGTGCATGCCCCAGACACTTTCTTCTGCTTTTCACCCGTTTTTAAAATTGCTTCCACTTTGCTGTGGCAAGCGCGGGGCAATGTCCATACATCTTGTCCCCTGTCCTCATTGGCACAGAGCCAAGGAAGCGGAGCCGAGGCTTTGTCCTCAGAAGCCGGCGAGGTTTGGGTTCAGGGGCGATAAAGTTCCTTTTCCCGTGACGTTTGGGAGCCCGTCAGCGTTCCCTTCCCTGTGGGTGCTGACCCTCACTGTCAGTGGGACACTGCAGGTGTAGGGCAGAAGCCATGGGACAGTGATGCCCCTGCAAGGCTGGCCAGACCCGTTTCCAAGACGGTGGGGCCTACGGCAGAAGGGAGACAGGGCTGAAGGGGTGCTCTTTCCACCACTCCAAAGTAGGGGGGAAACGGAAGGTCTCCTGAGATGAGCCGTGTTTTCTCCCTCTTGTGGTTCACAGGTCACTGAGGGCTTGTCCCGTTGCCATATGAGGCAATTTGGGAAAGGGGTGCGGGGGAAGTACTTTTGCATAGAGTAGACGCTTAATCTAGATTGCTGATCGAGGGCGACTGGTTCTCTCAGCCCCCTTAGCTTTCTGGGGTTCCTGAGAGTGTGACTTACCGTTAGGGAAGGTGAGTTCTCCAGGTAAGTTAGAACGATTCCTCTAATGCTACGGCTGAATCAAGCGAATGTTCTCGTAGCATATTTTCGAAAGTGCTAAATCAACGCTTCTACAAGCTTGAACACGCAGGTAACTGCCACCTGGAACCGGACGTAGCACAGTTACAGCCCCCGCCCGTCGCGACGGCCCTCTTTCCACCTGCCATCTCTGTACGTAGATACAGAAACACTATCAGGGAAAGGAAAAAGTAAATCGGGCTTCGTCAAAGCTGCAAAGCTCTCTCGTCTTGGAAGAGCGTTGTGATGGATGACAAGACCAGCCACAGACTGGGAGAAAACACTCGCCTTTCAGACAAAGGGCTCGACGTTCACGGCCCTATGAGAGAAAACTGAAGAAGGCACGACCTTTTCCGACAAGAAACTGGACTTTAAGGGAGCTAGAGATCAACATGGAAGGAGGATTCAACGGATGCTCAAGTAGCAGTGGTGACCCGGCAAGGCTGCAGCATGAGGCCGGGAGGGAGCCTTGCTCCAGTCCGCGGAGTGCAGGGCGAATGACTTTGCGGGGACAGGGAGACTGGCGGGAAAACATGCCCCAGGGGAGGAAGTCACGTGACAGAGGCCACAGCCGTGAGAAAGTGCAGGGCGTGAACGGGAAAATGTGAGCAGAGCAGCTCGCCCGGTGAGCTCCCGGGATCCCTCCTGTGCCGCTAATGGCAGGATGGGAATAAACACGTGCCTCCTAAAATGCACGTGAATCTACATTTTAATATTTCTAACTTCTAAAGTCAATGGGGTGGGGTGGGGTAATACAGGGAAGCAGCTTTTTTTTGCAAACAGAGATTAATCCCTAAGAATGGACTCAATGCTTATGCTGAAATATAGAAAACCATTTAGGGTCATTTAAAACCATCTGAACGCAGAGACAGTCCCTTAGAAATGTAAGTGCTAACTGCACTGTGATAACCGCAATAAACAAAACAATGGAACCAATTAGAAGGGACTTTTGAGACTTTCAGGCTTTGATTTGTTAGAAAGACAGAGGAAAAGATCAAATTGTTTGATTTTGTTTATCTGCTCTCAGAATCAATAACCTGAATAGTTTTGAAAGGTGTTAAGTGTTTCGGGTTCACTTAGGCCCCTGCTGTGGGCTCATCTGTCGTAAGGCAACCTCAACTGGACCAGTCCCCACAAGCCATTTTTCCTGGGTGCCATCAAACATGGATGTAAGCCAAACAGCAGCATCCACAACACTTCAGTATGTTTTCAGGGTCCAGAGGGCTGACAGTGACACAATGGAGCTTTAAGTATCTTTTCTACTGGGCAAAATTCCTTAAAGAACCAATTCTTTTGCTATTGGTCAACTGTTTAAATTAGCATATAATTAGCATATGAATTATATTAAACGATGTAGGAGTGTCAGAATACAAACTTATGCCACTTTCATGCTTATAGATAGATGTCATGGTTAAAGCCTGCTTTTTAAAATTCTGTTTTATAAATGAACAAGACCGACAAACAGAGACTCATGGACATGGACAATGGACTAGTGGTTACCAGAGAGTATGGGGGAGGGGGGAATTTAAATCATTTCTTCAATTAAAAATAAATAAATAAATAAATAAATAAATAAATAAAAAGAAAATCTTGTTTTACATCTTCTTTAATAAAAATAAGATTGTATGCATTGGAAAGCTCTGATGGATGTCATTTACATTCACCCCCCTCCACACCCCAGATATATTGGTTAGATGTGAGATTTTTTTAAGAATTTACATATACTTTTTTGGGTGTATATTTCTGCGTGTCTACATATGTACATAGATTCATGAAAGCTCGACTTACAAACAGGATACAGAACGGAGCTGATATTCTAAAAAAACTCCCTCACTCCGACCCTTTGTGGATAAGCCCTCCCCACGGGATTTGGCAAACGGTATCGGTAAAAGAAAAATTGGTAAGCTGGATTTCCCCCAAATTAAAAAAATTTGCTCTTCGAAGAACACAGTTAAGAGGATGCAAGACAAACTCCGGATGGAGAGGAGATATCTGTAAATCATGCAGTGACCGAGCTCCCCCAGAGAAGCAGGCAGGGGCTTCACGGCCTCTTACGACTTCCCCGTGGGTGATTACATGGCGTCCTCTACCCCCTGCCATTTGAGCCATCTCCCTCCCCTCCCCCGCCCCCGGACTTATTAAAGTCTTTTCTTCAAAGCAGTCACAAGTCCTTCCAGACTCTTGGGTTGGGACCACAGAGCTCATTTCTCACTGTAAGAAGTGTCAAAGAATTAGGGGTCCTGTTTGAAAACGCCTGTGGTACCCTCTCCCACATCTGCACCTCTAGACGTGACTGTTCTCATGAAGCTAAGACTCACGATTCACATGTCTAATAATATTTGACCAGCATCAACAGTAAACAGAAGTGAGTCCACACAAAATTATACTTCAGAGCATAACAGTACATAAATTTATCCAACACGAGATGATTTAAAGTACCAAAAAGGTTTGTATAAATGTCTAACCACTATGCTGTATGCCTGGAACTAACATAATATTAAACGTCAACTCTAATTGAAAAATAACAAAAAGAAAAAACTAAAAAAAAAGTACCAAAAAAGTATAAGTAAGCAAAACGCCCAACAATAAAAGAAACCATGAAGCCGGCTATAGTATATCTACTGGTTGAGATGGAAGGTACCCATGAAAAACGATAAGCATAAAGATTATGTAGCGATGTCTTTGAGATATCACACCATGAAGAGAAAAAAGCATCGTGCGATACGCACCTCCACTGTAATTAAAAGCAAAGAGATGTTCCTAGAAATATTGGGAGAAAAACCACGGAGGCTAATTGTGTTGGAAAAGGTGACATTATGGATGATTTATTATACCTCCTCTCTGCTCCCCCCCAATTTTCCCTTCTGCTATTACATTACTTGAATAACCTAAAAGCATATTTTTAAAAATCAAAACCAAAACAAGCTATTCCAAACTAAACTTGTCATTTCACACCTCCTGCTGCTTCCTGTTTGTTTTCCTTCTTCCCCCAAGGCTCGTTTAAAGCCATGGTCATCCTCTCAGTGATCTAGGGTGGAAACTCCACCCATCGTTCTGACCTTTTTTTTTAAATTAGTCTTTACATACAATTAATCTTTGAATACTCCGAATTCTACTTCTCTAATATCTTTGCAATGAATAATTGTTAAATGATCAATGGAATAGATGTACAATTACTCTTAGAATCAGACAGAATAGACTAATGTACGTTGGGTTCCAATCCCTGTGGCACCACTTATTATCCGAGTGAGTCTGTGCTCAGTTCCTAGTCTTTCTGGACGTCCGTTGCGTCATCTGAACTGCGAGTTTGGCACACTTCCCGTGCGTGCTTTTTGTAAAATTATACTCTATATGAAATAGCTATAAGAGTGCCTGAAATATAGTAGACAGTAAAGGGTAGTTATTGTATGGAATACAAGAATCTTTGGCTAGAAACTCTTGTACTCACACAGTCTCCTAATACTTCCACGAGAAAAGTACACAGACAAAACCAGACAGACATTTGAAAGCAGGATTATATATTGAAATAATTGTGTCCAAATATATTCTCACTCTCTCTCTAATACAATGACAAACCAACCAACCAACCAACCAACCAACCAACCAACCAACCAACCAACTCAGGTGGCTGCAAAACAAATTCACCATCAGAAATGAGATGCAGAGGAAAATCAATAGCCTCGTGGTCGATATTAACCTCCCATCAATAAAGGCCCATATCTTCCACTCTTTATGGTCCTTGTCGCAGCGATCTGCTGGGAGGAGCCTGCCGATAGCATCTTCTCAGACTCTTATCGGAGCGGCAGAGTCAGGGAGCACCCAGGAGCCGGGGCTGGTTCTCCTGAAGGTGCTGTTTGATGCGACAAAGGGCCCCTGGGTGTCACAGACACTAGATGTGCTTGCCCACGGGTCCGGTTTTCCTCCCTGTTCTCTGAGGCGAGGGTGGCTGTCCCTTCTTCCGAGGCTTCCAGCTTTCAGGGCTCACTGAGACGAACAGGCGGGGCTCACCGCCTAAGCCAGCGTCGTTAGGGATGTCGCCCTGTCCACTCTGGAAGGCCTGTGACATTAAAGTACTCTGCTGGCGGCAAACTAGAGCCCTCTCCTCCTCAGCAGGCCACTAATATGCACACGCAGAGCTCACTGGCACGAGGACTGTTGTCCAAACAGCCCCGTTTCACTTCCAGTAAAAGCCCGCTATCCCCATGGAGACCTTACTTCCGTCAGGTGCCTCGCAGCGTGCTCCAAATTAACGTCAAGTCCAGGAAGTTACGGATCCACAGTCAGCGGTTAACATTGGTTTGAGTTGCCGTGTAGAGCATGAAGACATGACGGGTCCCTCCCTAGCTACCCTGTGGCTTCCCTAACTCTGCAGCTCCCCCCACCCACTCCTCACCTCAATACCTGCAGAGAACTTTGCGAGGTATGGTGGGGGGCGGGGAAGTGGGGGGCAGGGATCCCTCCTGAGTTTGATGTTTCCAGAAAAAGCACACTTATTTTTGAAGCTGCGAATCCACATGAGACATTTGTAATTGAATGGTGATGCCTCCAAATTTAAAACACACACACACAGTCGTGCAAGAATTTGATGTCGGATGGGCTTGTTCGTTTTCAAAAATTGTCCTTTAGATTTTATATGGGCAGAGGAATTCAGAAACGTACAGAGATCTCACCTTCTATATGCCTATATTCTAGTTCAGTTAGTCAATCGCATTTTTTATATTTTACCCAAACCTTTCCAAGTGGCACACGCTGTTTGAAATCATAATGACAGACATTACTTTGATGTTACTTTTTATTCTTAACTTAGCCATCATTCACAGCTGCTGCTGCTGCAAGTGAACAAAGCACTTAAAAAAAGGAAGATATTATATAAATTAAATTTTCATTGCTCTGTAACATATCAAAAGATTGCACCATTTCTGATTTACAGTTAGGACTGGAAATTAACTTCAAAAGGCAAGAAATGGGAAAGTGGACGCATATTCTTTCATGGCTTATTACTGGAAAGGGAAATGCGATGCAGCGATGATAAAAAGATTTCTTTTTTTTTTGAACAAAAGGAGGAACAGCCATTCCCCTCATACTTGTGTGTTTATATAAGCCTTATTTACCTCTTAATCCTTTAGACTACGATGCAACGCAACCCCCATAATGCAGCCACTACTGCACCCCAGACAGAACTGCGAACCGACGGAAATGAGAGTTTGGAGCGGAAATATCCAGTCTTTCACGATCAGGCAAAGGCAGTATGAACAGGAACATTTCTAGACGTGACACACGTCAGGGAGTTCATCTGTCTGATTTACAGCCGTTAGGGGTAAAGCGAATTGGGAACCAAGGCATCTTATCCAATAAATTCAGCTCCCTTCCTGTTACTGCATAAGACGGTCACTGGGCAACATCAGTATAAGGGACTCGCTGGGAAACGGTTTGCTTGGTGCCCCCCAATTTTGAGGTCCCCTGTTTCCTCGTTTGTCTCAAGTTTGCTTGCACACCTCACGGCCCCCTTTCCTCTCTGACTGCATCATCCCAGAGCACCAGCTCCCACTGGCACAGCTGCCTCAGCCTCGCGGTCACAGGCACCTGCCTGAGACCAGGCGGCAGAGGCTCCCTGTTCCCCACATGCCATCTCTTCCCGTCCTCTGTACCCACGCACTCTCTTTTACGCTTCTTCTCAACCTTGTTCCCTTCGTATTCTTTTCCCTTGACCAGGCTTCTCTGTCTCGAAATCCACACCATCCGCCACTTGCGTAACACCCTCACTACAATTCTAGAACCTTCCATCTTCTTTTCTCTGGCGTAATGCTTTTGTCCTCCGATGACCTCTGCCACTGCCACTGTCACTCGCTGCCCTGAGAGCACGTGTCCTCCTAACTCCCATGGGCTCTAGGAATCTTGACTTTGGAGGTCCTTTCTTTCATTAAAAAAAAAATATATTAAAACCTCTTTTATGACTGCTTTGGTATAAAGACGCATATAACCCTCCGCTCTAAAAGTTTATTGTTTTTCCCTGTCTGATCCTAGATGAAAACATTTTCCTCAGCTCCTAAAAGAACAGGCAGCGGGCTCTGTATCTACTCTGCTTGATGTGTAAGGCGGGACCTTGGGTTGGGCCGCCGAAGGTACAGATACAATCAATTTGGGGCCACGTTATTTTTTAAAGCTACTAAAATCTATTAAACACAACAAATGTTAGAAAGTGTAATTAATGCTGAGTTTATAGTGGTTTGAAAAACGTGATCTTTATCAAAATCCTGGGTCAATGATAACTCTCTCTGGCTTCTTGGTTGTAAATATCAGATTGTTCCTAAATATAAATTTTCTATAATTTGAAATTCAATGGCAGGAATGTTTTACAAAGTACAACGTGCAAAGTACTTTCTAGCGCTGAACACAGAAAGATGAGTAAAATACAGAAAGACAAGGAACAAATGACCATGAGACGAGACTGCATGTAAATTCCAGAAGGACAGAAAGGCCCGGGCGTTCGAAGTTGGGAGGAAACCTGTGCTTTTGGAAGTGATCACTAAACACAGGCAAACCACGTGGTATTTGTTGATTTCTGATTTAAAAATTAATTCATATTTATTGTAAAAAAAAGTATGCACTTACATGTGTAGAGCCTTCCCCGTTATCAGCGTCACTCACCAGAAAGGTTCGTTTTATTTTATTTTATTTTTTTTTAACCAAGGACAAACCTCCAGTGATGTGTCATTGTCACCCAAAGTCTATAGTTCGGCTCGGGGTCACTCTGGGTGCTGTACATTCTGTGGGTTTGGACACATGTACGGTGCCATATATTGCAATACCGTTCGGAGTATTTTTATTTTGCTACAAACCCTCTGTGACACCTGCTCATCCCCAACCCCCAGCCCCGGCCACCCCTGACCTTACCGTTTCCACAGTTTTGCCTTGTGGTACATCTTTTTAACCACTTGCCTTATTAAGCATTTTTATTTTGTCGAACAGTTTTCAAGTTGACTTTGGATAGAGATATATACCTCTCTCAGTAATAATTTTATCTTTTCATATATATATATATATATCGTTTTTGTACTATTTGTCTCAAACTTTCAAAAAAATATGAATAGTCAATTTAATGAGAATCCTTCCAATATTTCGCTAAGTATGTTAAAGAAATTTTCTTCTGTTTGTATGTAAAATCAGAAAGAGATATTAATTTTAACCAAATATTGTTCTGGCATCTAGCCACAGTAGAACCTTATCTGAAACAAAGCAGGGCACAAAGTAGTATGTAAAACGGTGATCTGTGTGATACATTTTTTGGATGAGTTTTCTACTTTCATTTTTTTGCATAATAATTAAATATAATGTTAAAAATAAAAATGTATCACAAGCATTCTTGGATTATTAATTATTCTTTAAGTGATGTTTTTACGCATTACGTGGTTCTATCTTGTATGTTTATCATAATTTAATTAATTGTTCATTATGGAATATTTAGTCTGTTTTTTCTAATGTAAATAAAGCTGCAATGAACATTCACATGCATAAAGATTTATGCACATTGCTGATTCTTTCCTTAGGATAAGTTCTCAGAATGATTTTGCCAGGGAAAAAAGTATAAATCTTTTAAGGCTGACTAGATACATTTGCCAAATTCCCTTCCAGAATGCTATAAATTTTAATTCCCACTAGCAGTATATAGAGATACCTGTTTCTCTTCATCTTTGCCAACATAGTTTTTTTTACATATTCTTTTAATTTTTTTGAAATGTAATAGGTAAAAATAGTTTCTCACTATTGTTTTCTTTAGGCCTTCTTTCCTTTTTTAGTGGCATTAATCACTGTTTCATTGTTTATTGACCACTTAAAATATTTTTTCTAAATTGTCTATTCATACTCTTGGCTTTTTCCTTTGCTTTTATTGTCGGTATGTTTTTTCTCCCCTCCCCCTTCAAAAAACCCTTTAAAACCTCTATTTTCTTCTTATTCTTTAGTAGTTTTGTTTCTTAAATTTAACTCTTTAACTGAGGGGTTAGAATTTTGATAGGCGAATGCAAGAAAGTAGTCAAGAATAATAATGAAGAAAGAGCAGAAACAAAAGGCAACACGTGGGAAGACGTCAGATGTTTTGGGAAAATTAGGCTCATCGTATATTGAGGTAACAGCCGATATTGAAGAGGGAGAGGTAAATAGAAAAGAAAGTGATTTACCGCTGTTTAGCACAAGGGAAGATATTTCTAGGTCTTTCTAGCGAGCTTCGACATACCCACCTATGTGTCTGTCACATCCTCTTGGATGTCCCTCATCTTACTTAAATCCAGACTTAAATTCATTCTCAGACTCAACACGGACAATACTGGAAACGTGTAATCATCTCCCCCAAGTTCCCCGATCCCGCGTTTCCTGTGTTGGGAACAGTGCCCCCAACGACAGCCGAAGCCGAAGCCGAAGCCCGCGTGCGTACTGTCTGCTATGGCTGCGTCTCACGGGTCCAGCCTACGTTCCCGCCTTGTGCGACGCTGCCCACCCCGCTTCCTCCGTGCCTGACCTGGTTCTCTCTGCAGTGCCGCTCCCTCGGCTGAGGACCGTTCCTTTCCTGCAGGTCCCTTTCCTCTTTTACCCGGACAGAAGCAACGGGTTCCTCCTGGGTTTCCTTATCCGCAGTCTTGTTCTTTCCCAAGTCATGCTTCTCAGAGCAGCGGCGGTGAATTTCTAAAATGGAAACCTGATCGCTTTTTTTAAACCCTGTGGTTGTTTCTACTTAGCTTGAGGATAAAATTTCTTAGGTCTCCTGCGGTCGGTCACCCCAGCTGAGCTAGCCCTCCCATCGCTCTCCACGCCGTCTCCTTGGTTAATTTCCCTCGTGACGTTTACTCCACTTAACGCGGGATTGTTGATTTTTTTTTTTTGTCTTGTTTTTAAAATACAGTTTTGGGCTCTCTTCACTAAAATGTAAAGTCTATGGGAGCCTGGCTCTCTTGTTCATAACTACAGTATACTCCAGCATGTGGAAAGGTGGCTGGCACATAACAGAAGCACGGGAAGAACCGTTAAATTAAGCTTTGAAGACACCGACCAGTCCCTGCCCCTTCGGCTATTATGACTGACTTATATTTCTGCCTTTTCTAACTCCAGGATCTCTACTCTCTTTGAACTGAGCTACTACTGGTCTGTTAGGACTTAGCTTTGAGGTTGCATCCCTAGGAATCACTTCCTGGTCTCTTCTCATTGGCCGGTGGGTTTCCACAGCAACCAATATATATCCTTGTCACAGCATCGACGCCCTATGTTATAAATGTCTCTCTCCCTGTGGTAGACAGTAAGCCCCCTGAGGAGAGGATTTTTGTCGTATTTATCATTGTACCCCCAGGACCTTGCAATGTGTTTGGCTTATCACAGATGCTCAATAAGTACTTGTTTAAAATAAATTATAATATATAACATTTATTATGTTGTCTTTATTTATAATATTTAATTATATTAGATAGAACTATATTTATAATATTTAGTACATCACAAAAATGTTCATTACGAGCAACCGAAACAAAAATGGTTAACTTGCACAGAAATTTTTAAAGAAAGTTCAAAGATAAGAAACAGTTATAAGTAATATTTATAATATAGTGGTTAAAATAATATAAAGGAATAGATTTCAATTATCTGGAAAATTTCTTGACAATATTGGCCAGCTAAGTTAGTACATAATATAATAATTCCTGTGATTACTATCTTTTGTAATGAATGTTATATTGGCTCATTTCTTTAAAAAAAAAGGAAACCAAACAAGGATTTCTGTGAGGAAAAAACGCCATATCCAGGAAGTGCTTGGCTATTGGAAAGATACTAAAGTTACATCGAAAACTGTTTTTGGCATTTTTGAGATTGCGTTATTTTTGTAATTTCGCCGATATGTTTTCCTAAGTCAGGATCTCTGTTTTGGAAACTCATGGCCTACCTAACTGGTGAAATTTGGTGATCCTTAGCCAACGGACTGGATCTCATCTGCATTCTCCAGCTTTTTAAAAAATTCTGCTTTGCGTGGGTCAAGCCAACCTTTCGTTGGGAGGCAGGCACGCTGAATAAAATGCTCGCTTAACTGGGGTGGCTTTCACGGTAGCGCGGAATTATATACACGGATTCATGTAATAATGAAATCGATGACAACAAGGATAAATGACATCGCACGAAAACCAATAATGCTATCCCATAAAATTATAACCACTGACTTGTTAGTTTCTTCAGATATATTAACACCCCGCCCCAAACACGCCCATGAAACCTTTGCCCTCTTGGAGATGTCTTCGGTCAGCTGCTGGCATAGGCTGAAAATCTCAGCTTTCTTCTAGTTTTATTGTTCAGAATAATTTACGTGCCTTCTATTTCAACGAAGAAGAACGCTCCCCCTCCCCCCGAAATGTTTATTTATTGACGATTTACTTATCGGGAAACAAAAACGCTGCCTGTTTGCGACTCTCTGTTTGATTTGAGAAGAAATATCAGGGCAGGAGATAGATAAATAGACTGATAACATCTTTTAAAATAATAATTGCCATCATCAGAGTTAACATATTTTGACAGGTTAGTATATTAAAAGCCATTACAAAAACAGCTGTTTAGCTGTAGGGAATTTCACTCAGGCTGAATCCAAAGCTACGTGTTGGTATTTATTCAGTAATCAATCACAGAAAGAAAAGGCCTCAAATTTTAGTGGAAAGTTTTTATTTTTATCCTTTTCCTTACTCCTGGTCCTTAAACCTGCTCTGAGGGGAAGCTCCCCACGCCAGGCCCGTGCTCATCAAAAGCCAGCAATCACAGCTAAATCAGCATGCAAAATGCCACTCAACCTTGGGCCTTTATTAAAATTTGCTGGGACTCAATTTGAGATAGCGATCATTCTTATTAAAAAGCAAAATGTAAGATAGTTTTTTTATATAAATCTCTGGGTGGAATGGAATTCTTAATCAGCATAGGCTGATGTGATTTCTCTCTTGCAAATCCTGCCGAGGGCTCAGAAGTGGCACATTACCATAATTCGTGGGCTAGAGCTGGCAGCTTGAAAAAGACTTGCAAGAATCTTTAAAATGCTTAAGCAAAGCTGCAAGTCACAGCAAAACAACACAGTGAGAGCTGCTACCGGGTGCTGCTCCTGTTATATAACCGAAGTCGGGCCTTTTCCTCGGCCCGGCCTTCCTGGATGCCTCCCTTGTTTATGTCATGGCTACAAGAAAGTTTATAAACAACCCCCTCAGAGGCTAAGTTGTTAAGTACACACATCCATCCATTTACCGTGTGCTGGGTTCGCCGGGGAGGTTGACTGAAAGGGCCCGCGTTGTCCTTTTAGTAGAGAAAGTGAAGCTAATCAATTAACCACATGCACTTAATGCATTGTTGGCCTCCCCGACCGCATCCTTTCTCCTGCTCGACGTCGCCCTCTGCTCTGCGATTTTTGTGCTTTAAAAAACAGGGCGGCTTCCAAACCATAGAGGAGGCCCGCCGGATGCACAATGGCCTGTTTACAGAACGCCCATTTCTCACCCCCGGAAAATACCGTTCGCTTGGGGGCCCGACCCTTAGACGGAGCGCGAGTCAGATAAACGTATCTCGTTTCTTCCACCTGAGGGAGAGTGACCGTCTCCCATGTCCTCCCCACTGGGAGATGTCAGCATAAACGGTGACCGGTGTTGTCACTGAACGTGTGGTGGGAGCACTGAGCGACAAAGGCCGTCGACTTCGTGTGAGCTAATGGCAATCTGACCGAACTCTACGACTCCACGAGAGTTTTGTCTGTGTTGATGTCCACGGCTTTCTTCTGTGAAGCTCAAACGGCTTGGTCGTTTGTGAGCAGAGTCGCTGTCGAATGTCGTGTCTGCTTAGGAGAAAGGGGTGGGGGTGGGGGGTCTAAGCAAGAGAAACGCCCGGGCGTCCGGGGCGTGGCGGCGTCACACAGGGTGGAGAAGTGTCTTCCTCTGCGTCTTTTGGGTCGTAGCTTTGAATTCGGAGGTGTTTCATTTGGACACGAGAGGGTAATAAAAAAGGGAAAGGCTCAGACTCTGCCTCAGGAGTCGGCGATAGGGGTCAGGGCTGGAGTCCAGCCGAGTGATCCTCGAGAGGCCTAAGGACCGACCTGGACGCCTATGCGGGCAGCGCGTGGGCGGTAACCAGACGCTCAGCAGTTTTCGGAGCGTGTTTAAATGCACACGTGTTGGTAGTGGGTGAGCGCGTGGGTTCTAAGGATGAAGGGGATCCCCTTCTCTGTCCTGGCGGCTGAGTTGTGTCACCCCGATCAGACCCTCAGGTACACTCAGAGCTCATGAGCCCCTGATGTAGCAGGGTCAGGTCTAAAGTTCCGTTAGAAAACCCGAATTCGTTCAAGTTGGAACGGACGTCAGTTAAACATGTTGGGAATTTATCGACTAGTGGTCGAGAAATCCGCTGGGCAGATTTTAACTGTCGCACATTAAAAATGGGAACAAAATGAAACGAGACCCGGGGAGGAGACAGGAGCCAGGTACAGGCGGCTATTCGACCCGACGTCTCGTTACCATCCCATCTGAACCCCTCCTTCCAGCCAGAGAACTAGCAATGGATTTCTGGTTAAACGTGGCAGTCAGATTAAACAGATTAGACGATTCACACATTTTTAAAGCCCCCCAAACACATTACGAGGGCATTGTCTCAGAGCAGGGGTGCTGGGGGCTCCAGAAAGGTACACACTGCTTGCCCAACTTCTCTTTCTGCTCCTCCTCCCACCCCCTATCCCCCCCCCAAAAAAAGACTTGATTGCTTAGCGTCAGCGTGCACAGTTGGACTTCGCATCCCCATCTGCAGGGGGATGCTTCTTCTGAAATGCTGGGAGTATTTGTCAGCCTGGAAGTGTCTTGAGGCTGCTTCTGGAAGATACAAGGAAGAAACTGATAAGGAGAGCATCAGAAGGGCAGTTAATTGCCTCCAGTCTCTCGGTGCCGGGAATATTTAAAATCTATGGGATTAAAGGCAGATTAAAAACTGTGGCAGCAAGGGCCCCATAGCGCTGAAAGATCGCAATCAGCAAGGGTAATGGCAGAGAAAAAATGAATGTGGCAAATAAAATGACAGATAGGAAATTCAGATCCGCTGCTAATGCTCCAAGTTCCATCTTGTAAGCACAATTCATCTGCGTGTAAATCATTTTTTTTGGCTTCAAGCTTATCAGCCAATCGGTGAATTAAAAATGCTCTTTCCTTGGAGGATTAAAGAGGTTGATTGAAGTCAGTGTGAAAACTGGCTAATAAGTCTGGAAATGTCAGGAGGGGGCTTCAGAGGAACGCGGTGTACCCTCCCCTCCCCACCCCCCACACGCCCGCCCCAGTGCTAGGAAACAGGAAGTTTGCAAAGAGTGGACTTCTGTTACTTTGAGGAAGGCTTTTGCATTTCTGTGGGCTACAGGAGTCTCAGGATGGAGCATCTGGATTTGCAGGGTGAAGGGGATATTCACACTGAAGACACATAGTGGGAAAATGTGAATTTTGGAAACAGGGGTCGCTTACAGAAACAGGTCCTCCAGAGGGAGGGTGCCACCAGCCTGGGGTGCGAGTCAGTGAGTGTCGACCCTGTGTGAGCTGTTAACACGGCGGCCACGGTGTTTGCACGTGGGACCATCGGTTTGATCGGAACCTTGATGTTCATTTGGGCTCCTGGATGAACTATGTTCCACTTTAAAATATTAGGAAGGAAACGTGCCAGCACGGCGTTTGTCAAAGCAGTCGAAACGCCAGAGATGGCGTATTTCCTGTGCCACAGACTTGCTTCCTAAGGCAACTTTTGTTTTCAAAATATGCGACCGCCTACGACTTGATTTGACTTTTTCTTAGAGGTGGCGTTGGTGAGGAGCCCCCCACCCCGCCCCAGGTTGGTTCTGGGCTTCAGCGTGATTTCTCCAGAGGTGACAGTTTGTCAGGAGGCTGGAGGATGTAAATGCAGGGTCCCCTTTCATTCCAGATGCCTAGTGGAACAGGGGACCTCTGAGCACAAGCAGCAACCCAGGACAGGTTGTAGGCTCTGAGAAGAACATCTTTACTCTAATTTTATTTTTTCTCCCCATGTGTACCGGGTATTAGGTGCTCACTCTGTGCTAAACCTTCTATTAGGCGCTGTCTAGAGTCATCCAATGTCCGGAGCCACCTAATGGCATTGCCAGGTAGGTTTTATGGCCCCTGCAGAGATGCTACGATGCAGGGTGTCTGGCCACTCGCTCCGTGACCTGGAAGAAAAGGGGAGGGGCCTGGATGGCAGACGGGGTCTGCCCCACACCTGGCCTTTCCTCTCACCTTACCACAGGGACGCCCTCTACCTTTCGAAGAACGGGGCGCGCCCACGCTCAGCCGCGCACGGAAGGCTGGAGCTAAGATGCCGGAGCGGCCGGGGGTCCAGGGGGCTGGCAGGTCTGCTGCCGGATTTGAAGGGTCCTGGGGAAGTCACTTCGGCCCTTTCTACCTCTGATTTTTAGGACGTCGCCTTCACAGTTCGTTTCATGGCGTCGAGATTTTCCTGTCAACTCAGCGCTATTTGAAACATCCTAATCTCTCTTGGCAAGTTGACCCGTTTCGTTCCGAATACTTTAACACGTACACGTTCACCAGACCGGGGCGGGAGGCGGGGGGGAGAGAGAGATGACAGCTCGATCTCGGCCCCACCCTCCCACAGCCACCAAAGTCCCCGCCACGGCCGGCTGTGCGGGGCACACTCACGGCTGTGCGGGGCACACTCATGGCTCTGCGGGGCACACTCATGGCTCTGCAGCTGCTTCCCGTCTTTCTCACTCTCCCCACTTACGAAGCGAGGTTACTCGTATTTCCTTTTCTCTCACTCCACACTTTACCGTCCACAGAAATTCGAAGAGCAAGAAGAATCCAATTGCTACCTGGGTTTTGAACGTGCTCGTCTCCGCCCTCCTGCGCTTGCCCGGGCAGGTGCAGGGAAGTTCTCGTCCGGCGCTCATGCTTCCGCTCTAACCTCTTGTCCAGCATCTCGAAATCTCGTCGGGAAGTATTCTTTCTCGGTTCTAAACCTTCCTTAGTCCTTACTCATTGGGAATCGATTAGTGCCAACTACGAGCAGAGGAAGAGCGAGATCGAACGGTTTTTTTTTTTGCCTCCTAATTCCTTGCCTGAATGTCGACTTCTCTATTTTTTGACTAGAACTCTGGTCATCCATCTTTATTTATTTTTATAAGTTAGCGTTTTCTTCTGTTTTGAAAGCATCATGCGTTTGTTATTGAAGATTTGGAAAATTTATACAAATATACAGAAGAAATTAAGAGTCTTGCAGTCCTGTGATGCAGGGATAATCAGCATTAGCGTTTTCGGAGTATATATGTTTTGTTATTTAAGGTCAAATAAAACTAGATATACTTTAGTTAGCTACGATTTAATTGTTATTAAGTGCTGCTACTTAACTTTGCATATACTGTATTGTATTTTCTTATGCCAACAAACACTCCTCGACATCATATTTTCAAATTGCAGGTGCATAATTCTATTATATAGATGAACCATATTTTATTGAACTAATCCGTAGTAATGGACACTGTTTTGCTGTTTTTATTTTTTTGTTATTACAAATAAAAGGCAAATGATCATCTTTTACATAAAGCATTAATTAGTATTTTACACATTTTTATGGTCAAGATAATCATTTATTGTAAGAAAATGCATAAGGGGAAAATATTAAAAGGATCAGTCATCATTTCTGACACTGATAGTCACAAATATTCTTCCAAACTTTTTCTATAGATGTGTGTGTGCGTGTGTGTGTGTGTAGTTACAAAAATAGAATCATTCAGCTAGTTATTGCTTCTTGATGCTGTTAACAGCTGAACACCTAGTATTTATATTTGTCATGCACTATTCTAAGTGATTCACATAGACAGATTTATTTATTAATTCAATATTTCATGCAATAATCTTATGAAGGAGATGCCACGATCGTTCCTATTTTACAGATGAGGAAACTGAGGCACGGAAAGGTTGATTTAGGAAGTGTAGCTTCAGGAGCCGCCCACGGACCGCTGGCTTTGGACAACAGACTGGGGGTCTCAGAGTTCAGGTGAGCCTAGGGCTAGCCTCTGGGAAAGGAAGCCTGACGACCATGTGACTCTCTGGTGACCTGGATTTCTGGGCGGATAGCCTCCTGCCTCCGGGAAGGCCTTTGGTCCCTTCCCCCATTCCTGAGGAGAGTACGCCCAGTTAATTGACCTGTCCAGTGTTCCTCTTCCTTAGGGTGACGCTCTGCTAATCTGATCAACTAACCTGTGCTGAGGTTCCTGAGCTGCCTGTTAAAGGGGCTTTCTGGAGACTTCTCCATTGTACAAATGCTTGGGAAGCTGGAGAGAGAGACATTTAGGGGCATCAAGGTTTTTTTGTTTGTTTTTGTTTTGTCTCTGAAAGGATGCAATTTAACTAAGTCTCTCAAAAGTCTGTTTTTCGTTGGCATGAATGGAAGATTCTATTAACTCCTAGGCTTCCTTTAAGACAGTTACTCTGAGTGACTTCACACTGGTAAATTGCATTTTAATAAAAGGAACCAGGAAGAGCACCCCATATACGTGTCCACTGTAGGGAGGAATCTCGACAGAAGGTTCAAAGTCATAAGGGGCTTCGAGGGTGTTTTGGAACAGCAGACTACAACAACCAACAAAACAAGACACGAGCTTTTCTTAAAGACGAGAGCCTAGAAAATAAATACTCTTGACTCGTCTTCCTCTTCGATGCTTTTGAGAGATTCATAATGGTCATTTCTGTTCGGCGGGTTACAAACACGAGGTACTCCTTGCTCAGACAAATAGGGAATATTTCTGTCGAATGATGGATTTGGCCATGTTACGCCATATTTCATAAGATCGATAAGAATAAAGAGAAACTGAAGCAGAATTGCTGTTCCCTTCTCGCTCATTCAACTGTGCCTCCAAAGGTCAGCTTTTGGAAAGCTCCTGGACCTTTTACGAAGTAAACGAGATTACAGAAAGTTTTAGTAACTTGTCATCCCAGCAAGTACCACTTTGCCTTACTCTTGCCTTTAATTATAACCTTGCAGAGAGGCAGGAATTGCCAGAGTGAAGAATTCTTTTGCATTTACATCACAAAAAAATCTTAGGATCTTAGGAATTTTCCATTTACTTATTTATTTTTTTTTACATTCTGTTAAAGTAGCTTCTGCCACAGCCCCTGGGACGAAATTCAACATTTATCTGAGTCCTGGAGGAAAAAGCCTGAACATGTACTGGTTTACCGAGAATGGGGAAATGGTATCCAAAGCACAAACTTGGCCGAAACATTTTCATTTTCGAGGGAGGCGCTGCATTTGACAATTACAAGGGTACAACCTGCTGGTTCCAACGGATATACACCTGAAAGCCAGTACACGGGACTCGGACTTGCCGGGAACACAGTCCCGGGTCTGCACCCCTGTTGAGGGACGCGTTATGTTATGCAGACAGATACCCGGTGTATCAACTACAGAGGTTAAAATAAGTCCCACGTCAACCGCTGTACGAATTTCTCATCATCGTACGCTCCCAAAGAGATTGTTTCCTCTCATCCAAATCAGAGTACCTCTTGCCATCCCTTCTCTCACTCACTGAGTCTAAACGGAGAATTTCAGAGGCTGAGAAATCCTCCACGCGCCCCCTCCTTCTCTCTGCACGTTTCCGGCTCAATCAGATGCCCTGTGGTCCCAGCATAGGCTCTGATGATGGGAATTAAGCAGCTGGCTGCTCCATCTAAGTACACTGCAGGCTGTGCACCACCTGTCTGCCCTTTTTTTACTTGCAAAATGGAAATCTCGCTAAGCTCTATCATCTCTGACATTGCTGTAAAAAACCAGTTTTAGCGATAAGATGAACCACGCAGAATGGCAGTATGGGATATGTGGCAGGGATGCATTTTTGACCCTATATTTTAAAACTTTGGATGTAGCAGACATATCTGAGTAAAGTTGTGCCTTGCCTGCTAAAAGGGAAGATTAATATCCAATAAATTACTTCCCAAGTCCCTAGTCCTGAATTTCAGTTCTTAAAGCGCATTCTTGTATCCCATCACGGAGCATCAATTCATCTTCCTAGTCCATCCCCTCTCTCCCTTTTTTTTTTGATTAATGTGTTTTTATTTTCACGAATGTCTCAAAGGTTCTTGCATATTATGAAATTTTAAATATATGGCTAATATTTGAATTGTTTTAAACAGAATTTTCCTCTCTGAATATTTAAACGCAGAATAGGGTAAAGGATTATCATTTGAGAATTATTTTGATCCAATCCTTTCTGGAGGCAGTAGAATTAATTTGACCTTTAAATGTCTACTTCAGACCTGTGCTTCTCTGAAAACATAATCTGAGTTAGGTAGGAGAGAGCAAAACCTGTGCTAAAATGGGGCGTAATACGTACAGTAGGTACTTCAGAGACAAAATAATCTTAATTTAAAAAATGGTTATCAGATCAAAACTAGAGATAGTTTCTTTTTCCCTTTTCGTATGTCCTTCTGCATTTACGGTTCAGTAATGAATCTATTACAGGGTGAGATGACAGAAAATGGATATTTCTAATTTGAATCTCACCATGTGATCCTAGGACATATTTCATATTGTCTGCCTCCTTTCTTCATGTATAAAATAATAGAAACATTATTACTTTTCATCCTTTAAGGCAGTGTAATGTAGCAGAAAGAACTTGAGTTTTGAAGTCAGAAAAACCGGAAGTGGGGTTCATTTATTTCACTTTAATATCTGGGTAATATTTAGCAAATTCCTTAAAACCTCAGAGTTTTATTTTAGTCATCTGCACAATGAATCATAATGAATCAACCGTAATGAATCATGTAAAATGAATCATAATCATATTTTGATCTTAGTTTTATTATGGGGGTTTGATGAGATCGTGTCTATAAATCATCTGGCATGTAGCGAACGCTCAGCAAATGTCAGTTTCTGTCATCGACTCTTCCTTCTCTGAGATCATTGCACCGGACAAGTGTTTATGATATGGCAATGATAATACGAACTCTTCTACGTCACTCACTAGGTGTTGGGTCATCTGCTCAGCATTCGATATAGTCTCTTAACTCGTTCGATCCTCGTAATGGCCCTACGAGATGGATGCTAGCACTGTCTCCTTTTTGCAGGGGAAGGAACCAAAGGCAGAGACGTTGGATGAGGTCACAAGCTGATGAGTGGGGAAGCTGCGGGCTGGAACCCAGGCTGTCCGGTTCTGGACGTCTCACTCTTGGCCACCACATCTGTGACACCTGGCCTGTCTGAACATGGACTGCGGCCCACAGCTGGAAGGCCCTTTGAAGAGTCTTCTCCGGTGCCACCCAGATTGTTTCGAACACAAGCAGGATTCTTGGCAAAATATATTTGGGAAACACAATTAAATCGATTTATTTGACGTATAGCTTTATTAGAACGTCTCAAGGAGGCATTTGATATACAAATGCATATTGCAAATGTCCAAGAATGTGTGTGTGTGTGTGTGTGTGTGTGTGATGTGACAGAGAGAGAGAGACAGAGAGAGAGAGAGAGAGAGAGAGAGAGAAATACAATGATAACCCCAAAATTATTTGACCATGTAAATCTTTGCAAGGAACACTTAGTAACATTTCTGAGGTGCACAGGTGAATACATGTGAATGTAACCCAACTGTCTCCTCTTACAGAGTGAGACACAGGTGTTCAGAGAGAAGATGGGACTTGCCCGGATGGCAGAAAGTTGGTGGTAGAGTTGAGACAAGACTCAGGCCGTCCACCCCCAAATCTAGGACTCTTGCTTATGATGCGAACTTCCCTGGGTGGTGGGGAGACCAAGCCCCGCACCACGAGAAGAAGAGGGGGCCTCGCTTACGCCGCACCAGCTAACGGTGCCCTAGAGAAAGAGCCACGGTATCTTCCCAGTGATCCCGCCTAAGTCATTCAGTACACTGACTAGAACTGACAGGTGGCTTTACAGTGTAATATTTTAGTTTTTTAAAAAGGAGACCACGTTACTTTTAGAGTGCATAATTAATGCAGTCCCTGATGGTATTATTGTCCCCGTATTCTTGCTTCTGGGGCTCTGTGTGGAGTTCTTAAAAGCCAGACACCAGCCTTAGGGCTGGATCTTGCTTGGTTATCCTGCTTTCAAGGGTCTGAAGATCACATCTCTAAAACGGCTCTTCAGGGAAGTGGGTCGGATGAATAAAACAGCTTTGAAACACAATTCCGACATCTCTGAAATATATTTTAACCCTATCAGAGATTTGAATATTCCATTCGAGTAGTCTAACAAACATAGGGTGTCACGTAGCGCTAACAGGTGAATTCTGGGTGTGGGGTGGGTCGATTAACATGGGCAGGTCAGATCTGAGTGATATGGATAAAATTACAGAAGCGCTCATAATTTTGTAGGTCCCGACTCCCGAGTGCTCAAAAACAACAGGACTTGATTTTGAATCAGTTGCCACCAACATCCTGTTCTTCTTGCAGGGAGAAAATCGTTGCAAGGGCAAATGCATCAAAGCCAGCTAATTTTCCAGTGTATCCCAATTCTTTGTAATGATAATGCATTTCAGTGGAGTCACCCTCAGAACCTGCTGAGGCACCCTGAGTCGGCAGGGGAGGTTTTGGTGGCAAGAAACTCAAAATTTAAATGTTGGGGGACCCTGTGTTGTCATTCTCATTTTAGGACAGTAGATACTTAATATTACGAATTAAATCAATCAATCAGTCGATCGCTCAGCCAATCGATTACGCCCATGGAAACAGGGCAGGCGCAAGATCTTGGTTTCTGGAGGAGAGACTCTGAATGGTGGATGAGGCTAATCCCCTGTCCGCGGTGCTTCTCCCGTGGTCACAGTGGGTTTACAGATGTTTGCCTAGAGCTCCAGGGGGCAGCTGGTTCTGTCACCATCTGCAAGCGGTGGCTGTGAGCAGCCTGCTTAAAATGATATATTTGATATGCAAATGAAGAGGCAGAAAAGGGAGCGGACTGATAAGACTCGGGACCAATTTCAAGTGAGGGTCACGGTGGGGGGGATAAATAATGATGAATTCATGAATTAGACTTCTGTTTACCCTGCCTTTGTCAAAACTAAATATCTATTAATTAAACCCAGGCAGGCTAGTGTGTATTGATGAGCAAATGAGCACATCAGAACCTCGGATGAGAAGAGTTTGTGAGACTCCAGGACCAGGGGAGGGGCCTGGGAAGAGAAACAGACAGTTTATTTTGATGTTAATCAGGTAATAGGGAAGCGATTTGCTAAATCCAGGGTAAAAATTTCATGCAACAAAATTGCCGGTAATCAGTATAAAATAATCTTTAGCTTTTTTTTCTTTTATTCGAAGATCGATGACAGGAAATCTATAGAAAATGATGACAGGAAATCGGTCCCGATTGCCAGCAGATTTTAACTATTTCAACTCACTGACACTCATCGGGGTTATGCTCAAACGACAATAAAATTTTACACTAACGGGGCGAAGCTATTTCCTGTGGCCTCTGCTTGATTTTGCCTCAGGGGGGTTGTCCTATCTGGTTCTGGAGTTTCAGAGTTTGTTCTCCCGTCTTGCTTCCCCAAACTCCGAACTTTTAGAAAAAGTGTCATAGGTACATTTTCTCCCCACGCCAGCTCCCTGGTAGACACACAGCTGGGCGATAAAGGGTTTAAGTGGGATCTACATTTTCACAGGGGACAGGGGACAGGGGACAACACCATCATTTCACAATCCTCACCCTGGTCAGTCGTCACCTTGTTTCTCCTGCTGCTGGCAGCCCCTGGGGCTTCTCCTTAACAACCATTTTATTTTAAATTATTTACTATTTCTCGCTGCCTGTTTACAGCCGTTACTTTTTGTATGCTTGGTCACAAACGTAGGCACCTCACTCTTTGTGCCTCGACTTCCTCATTAGTAAGACGTGATTCTTAACTTCGGCTCGGCACTCAGAATCATCCGAGGAAATTCTGATTTGATTGTCTTGGGGTGGGGCGGTAGTATTTTTTAAAAAGCTCTCGGAAGATTTTAATGTAAGCCAGGGTCAAGCACCATTGGATTTCTGAAGCCTTGCTATTCGAAGTGTAGCGAATGGTTCCCCTTCTTGAATCGCATATCTATACTTCTAAATACATTTACATAATTATGTGGTATTTAAAGCACTGCCCGAATTACCAAGAACACTATATGTCCAATTCTCGGTAACAAATTCTAAATACTGCTCAATCCTAGGTATTTCCTTTACACAACTATTTGATCAAGTAACTATCATTTTCTCAGATATCATTTTATGCAAAATGATAAGATAAATTTTATAGTCCATTCAAATTTTTTTCCTGAGTGCTTCTAGAAGTTCTTGCTTTTCTTCTGTGTCTCCCTCTGTGCTACCCGAATCTGGAGAGAAAAGGATTTGGGTGACGAAAGCCGATGAAGAAATAGTAAGAGAAAGAAAAAGCGTACTCTTAAAAGTTCTTAGCGAAAATGAACATTTGAACATTGAAGCTCTCCAGAGAGTGAAGATGTGAACACTGAACACTTATATATGCAGGGCTTCGTCGTGATGCTGGCAACTGAGGAGAAAAACGCACAGTTTGCACACATTTTCTGAGTGCTAGCAGACAGCAGGGAACGTGGCGGACAAGACCGAGGCATTTGATAAACATACGTCACATCCTCCTTCACACACCGACCAGGACCCTCGGCCATCAAGAAGAAAGAGGCCGAGGGAAGACCCAAAACTTGGTCCCTCTGACTGCTCCTCGCAGACCTTAGTATGGTCGAGAGCCGGCCGTCTCGCCGTGCTGAGAGCTTGCTGGCTGGATGGCTCGAGCGGCGGGGAGACGGAGGGTGATGACTCGAGCCATCTTAACCTCGCGCGTCTTAGACGAAGCTTGGCCCGGGTCTGGGGCTCGAGTTCAAATGAACATTCCTCGTTAGGGAGCAGTGGTCGCATTTAAGAGACGGACTTCCCAAGTGAACCTAAGAGGCTCTGTGGTTGGGCGTGTGGTCGGCAGAGAAAAGGACCCCTCACCCCCAAACCCCACGCCAAGATCTACGCACTTCCTAATCCCTGGAAACCTGTGAATATGGCAAAAGAGGGACTGTTCGTAAAAGGGGCAATCGGGTGAAGGATCTGGAGAGGCGGTGCTTGTACTGGATCATCCAGACGGGCCCCGCGTGGTCCCGTGTTCAGGGGAGAGGGCGGGGGGACAGAGGCCCACACGGGGAGGGGAGCAGCGTGGGGTGGAGCGATGCGGCCACAAGCCCATGGACACCGGGAGCCACCAGAGCTGGAGGAGGCGAGGAAGGGGTTCTCCCTTAGGGCCTCTGGGGAGGGGGTGGCCCCACGGACAACCCGATTTCATGCCTCTGCCCTTCAGAGCTGGCGAGAACACAATGACCAATTACTTTCCACTAATCTCCCTGGCGGCCAAATGGTTTCAATAAGCAACTCGATCATAGCACCCCGATTTGGCGGGGGGTGAGGCTGACACATAACAGATCAAGCAACTTGGGGTCTGGGCTATGCGACCAGTGAGAGTCACCGTCCAGGAAGACACGCGGCACGTTCTGAAACGCAGCCCGAACTGTGAGGCCAGCACGCACTTCCGTGGCGTTGCCGGGGCACTTCGCATGTGGAGCGAGCTACACGTGTCCCCTTGTCCCCTGTGGGCCACTGCTCCCAAAGGAGAGTCCCACAGAAGGCTGAGTTGTTGGCAGAACCGTAGGAAAGGAGCTTATCTGAGTCGCCTGAAGTCGTCACCTGAGCGTCTGTCGTGCCTGTGACCAGTCCGCGTCACACGCCGCCGGCGACTGGGCTCCACTTAGGAGAGAAAAGCAGCGGGTTGTTGTCATTGGCGGGAACCCCATCCCCAGGCCAGCTATGCCCCAACCTCGTCGCTGTCTCCTTGGCGCCACGGGAGGGCCGGCCCTGCCTGGCCCCCGCCTGCTGCGCCTCAGGGGCGTCACAGCACGGTCCTCCTCGTTGGAGCAGGAACGTGCGCCTGTCACATCGCCGGGCTGCAGGGTTCAGCGCCCCCTCCCGTCGCTCTCCCGGTGTTCAGATGACCGCGTGTTCTGGGCTTTGCAGGTCGGTCATCGCTGTCTAGGTTTGTTGACTAGTCCTCTGGTTTGCTGCTCAGCTGGCTGCTGTAACAAGTGCCACGCGCCGGTGGCTTAAACGACAGACATGAACCCCGTCACAGTCCCGGGGGCTGGAAGGCCTAAGTCGAGGTGTCGGGAGGGTCAGCGCCCCCTGCGGGCTGCGAGGGAACGCTCACTCCCAGGCCTTTCTGCTTGCGTGCAGACGCCGCCTTCTGTGTCTCTGCCCACTGTCTCCCCGCCACGCGTGTCTGCCTGTGACAATCTCCGCTTTTCATAAGGACGCCGGTCGTACTGCATCAGGCCTCGCCCCAACGTCCTCACGTTAACCCGATTATGTCTATAAAGACTCTGCCTCCACATAAATGTCACATTCCGAGGTTCTGGGGGTTAGGACTTCGAGGTGCCTTTTTTTCTGAGGAGGGAGGGGCACCGTTTGATCGACACGTGGGGACTGAAGAAGACTCAGAGGAGCAGCCCCGGCTGGTCCCTCCGCTCAAACTCGTGCCTGTGCCTCCACGTGACGCAGGGCCAGAGGCGCTCACTGCCTCCCCGCTGGGCCCTCGGCAGAGCTAGAGGAGGTCAGGAAGGCAGCGCTCACGACGGCTCAGGGAGCTTAGCCCTGGGACACCTTTCCCCTCGGAGGCCTTAGGTGTTGTTTCTTAGATGACGTGCATCACTTTGGAGAAGCGGTGAAGACGGATGGTTTGGGGCATCGGATGGAGGTTGGCAAAGCTATAGTTCGGGCTGGGGAGGTGGCGGTGGTATCAAGTTCGAAAATCTGCGCGTCTGGGCTTCGAGGTCAGCGGGAGAGAGGGGAGGACCGGCTGGGGCTGCGGGGGGAACGGCCCATTTCGATCTGATGAAACCGTCCCCCTTCCCCCAGGACTGGAAGAAAGTAAGAATGTAGCATTCTCAACGGTACCCTCCTGGTAATCCAAATGTTTATTGTTCATTATGCGATATTTTTCTATACGGTGCCTTGAGGTCTTTAGAGGACTTTCAGTCTAAAGACCGAATGAATAATAATTGATCTGAAAACACCCCCGTGATGCTAGCCCGGAATGGAAAAGGCGTTGAAGCTAGAATGTGGCAAAGAATAACCAGAGGCTGGGACAGAGACTCACGCGGAGACAGAGCATGTGGTTACTCGCTGCAAGCCCAGGGCGTCACTGATCAACAGTATCGCTCACCTCCACGGACCACGGCAGAATTCCCCCGTGTTAAACCCCCCGTTAGAGATTCATCTGGGTTAGCTTTGGCAGAGTGAAAAGTTCACAAGTCATAAAGAGCCAGCCGGGTTTGGGCTGGAATCCTGAAACTGGCATTTATTAGCTATGTGATCCTAGGGAGTTTATTTAACCTCTAAAAAGGGACCCCGAGGTTTACAGAAAAAAGGATGTTGCGAGGGTTACATGAGACCATCTCCGTGAACGCACCTGGAGCAGTGTCCGTGGCACGGAGGATGCTTGTGCATCTGCGTATCTTCCCCGCTGGCCCCGGCAAGAGGCGGTCATTGGGTTCCGGAATGTCTCAAACCCCACACGTTTGGGAGGGAGTGACAGACGAACACGCGGATCTCTTAGTCTTGGCCTCCAATAATCCTGGGCTGTTAAACTGTTTTCCTTCTGAGTGGAAAGGACTAGAATGATTTGGAAACATTGGAGGGTGAGATGGGGGTGGGGAGGAGGTAAGAGGAGATGTCTTAGAAAAGTAAAACTCATCTGGATTTCTGGACCTGGAGAAGAGCTTATTTTTTGGAATGGAACAATCTTATTACTTAAAATCCTACGATGTCATTTCTAAGCGAGTTGTCGCCTCAATCTGATTCATGAAGAACGTTAACTGAGAAAAGGGAAATGACGAATGTTATTTGACCTCATGATTTTGGTAAATAAGAAACTAAGATTCTTCTTATCTGACTACAGTCAAACCCCACCTGACTTAAACGAGAGGTGATCTAATTTGTGACTGCTTTAAATAAACGTTCAAAATGCCTAGTCGACACCTAGAAGCATGAGATCTGCTTGAACACTGCATTGTGGTCTGTCTGCGCCGGGTCACAAAAAATATCGCAGACCGCAAACATTTATTTCTCACCTCCGGAACCGTGGGAAATAAATGGAAGTCCCAGGTCAAGGTGCCATCAGATTCTGCATCTGGTGTGGGCCTCCTTCCTGGTTCACAGAGGGCCATTTTCTCGCTGTGTCCTTGCGTGGTGGAAAATTGGCGGGGAGCTCTCTGGGGTCTCTTTTATGAGGGCACTAAGCACCTCCCCTAACGCCGGGGTTAGGGTTTCGGCACATGAAGTTTGGGGCAATACAAACATTCACTGCAAAAAGGAGGGCAAATTGGCAAACTGGATCACCTTGATCTTATCGAATTCATCCACGGTTGTGGAAGCTTCGTCTCAGATTGCTGCGGATTGATAATATTAATGCCTATGTCAGCTTTTCTATTCTCAAGGCCATGCTCTTTGTTTCAGTAACAACAACTAAAAAATACTAAGCCTTGATCAAGGCTTTTATGATGCAGAAATTTAATTTTTGAGTCCGATTTCTGAAATTTAAACCGAACATATTTTCATGAATATGGCCTTCTCAAAGTCTGGATTTTTTTTACACAAGTAATCAGTTTGTCTTGAGAACAGAAAACGTAAAAAAATTATCGCTCTGCTGTGGGGCACTGGCACAATAAGCATCTATTACTCAGCAGAGACCGATGGTGTCGACGTGACTAGCTTGGGATCGTTGCCTCGCTGTGCCAGTGGGGTGCCCACCCCCACAGACTCGGCCTCAGTGGGGGGTGAAGCTGCTCAGTGGGGCACACGGTGCTCGTCACGGCCTCCTGTTCTGCCAGGGGGGACACACACTTTTGGAAAGAGCTGGGGAATGATGCTCCCACTTCACAGCCAGAGGAGGAAACAGAGTCAAGGCCAAGTTCTCCAGTGACATCACGGTGACCCGCTTCTGAATCATCCGAGGGAGTTTATACTCAGCTTTCTTCCACCTGCCTCGAGGTGTAATTTGAATAAGATATTCGAGACATTGTTTTTCGGAGGCCGGAAGATGTCCAGAGGATTCTCTTTTGGCCACAGGTGATGGGCTCCTACGTGTTCCCTCTCACTGCAGGTCTGGCTCCCTTACAAAGTATCAGTTACCGAGGGGAATTTCGCAAAGCCCTGCGATTCTTTAATTGCGGCGTTGGCCAGCAATGACTTTATCTAGGAAATGCTAACTGTAGCTGCTTAGGGTTAAGTGACAGGCGTCAGCAACAGTTCACTCTCAGATCATCAGCTGTTCATCATAATCGGGGAAGTCATGAGAGAAACTTCGAGAAACGTCTCAAGCACGATTTTCTTTTTCTTCTCTACATGCGGCTCTGCTTCACGCAAAGCTCAATTCCCAGAGTTCCAAAATATTTTTTTCGGGGCAGAGTTGGAGGCAAAGATGTTCTTTCATTGATTTAGAACCTCCAAATTTTCTTTTCTAGACTATTTCCTGTGTGTGGACCTCAGTATCAAATCCTTCTTTTTCTTTCTTTCTACTCATATCTAAACACCGAGATGAGCGTTAGGGGTAAATGACTGTCGTTAGTTTAAGTATGGTCTTTCCCAGAGGTGTTTTGCGTTTTAGCAGGAAACGAAGCCTTAAGCCGAAAGAATGAAATTTAATGGTATAATTTCGGGAATTAACAAATGGACGGGGAGGTGCGTTTTGGCAGTTGGGCCAGCTGGCTAAAAAATTATAGTAGGTCCACCGTTTCAGTGACTATAGAGCCATTATTATTTTCTAGGTCAGATTTTACTTTCAATGTTCAATCTCATTTTTCCGAAGAAAGAGTCTCAAAGTCCAGGAAATTCCAATTAAAAAAAAAAACAACGTAATAAGTTTAATTAAATTTCAAAGCTTGAAAATGAAACTATACTCAAGAAACAAAAATCCACTGTTAGACTGTGTTTTCTAACGAGGAGTTCAGAAAATACAGATATCATGGTTAATGTTTTCCTAATAATTTGTAAATTTATCTTTATGGTAGATGGAAACTACCGATGGTTGCGTCTTTAAGGCCCGGTGCCAATTTTCCCAAGAAGTCCACAAATGTTAGTTTGAAATGCGTAGCTTCGTTGAAAGGAGACATTCTTTCTAGTGGAAGTAAGCACGTCTCGGTCCGAGTTTCACGTCGGGGCCCGTCAGGATGCGTTTGCCCACGGAAGCCTTCTGCGGCTGTCAGTGTTATCGTTCACTTAGGGGGCTCACTTTCCTCCTCTTTGCTCGCACCGTGTTTGTGAATGGAAATGAAAAAAAAAAGTCAATAAAAAAGCAAAAAAGAAAAAAGACGGTAAGACTCGTATTGTTTCTAAGTTCAGCACTGTACTGATAAGATATCCCAGGGGTGTACAAGAGTCACTTTGGATTGTAGGCAACAAGGCGTGGACTGAGGACCTACTACGTGTCTAGCATTCAAGCGGAATACCGAGTGTGAAGAAACAAACTGACAGGTGTCTCTGCTCTCAAGCTTGCTGACGGTGGAGGAGAGAGGCAAGGTAACGAGCATTGCACGGTGTGTCCGGCGGGACTGCACGTGGGGGGAGGGGTGAGGGGGGCCCAGGGGAGAGAAATAGCTCCCCCTGGGCTGAGGTCAGAGTTCTCACTCTGCCTTCGAGTCACCTTCCCTACCAGGCGGTAAGCTCCAATGAGGGCGGGGACATGCCTTTCACTTCTGGCACATAGTAGGTGCTCGAGTCACCTCTGCTCACTGGCTGGCTAAATAAAAACAGGATGACTGAGTGATCAGTGAAAATGGCAGGGATTATAACGGTGAGGAAGACTGACCCGGCTTCTGCTCTCATGGACCCTGATGGGTGAGTGATGTGTAACAGACAAATAAAAACCGATGAGCATGGTCACGTGCCCTCTGCGGAAGGGATGGAAGGGGTCATGGGAAAAGCGCTTTTGTCGTGGGACCAGGAATGGCGTCTCCGACTTGAGTCCCTAAGTCGTTCTGTGCGTGTTCACTGATGAAGAAGCGTTCCGGTTATCTGGTGGCAATGCCCCAGGTGACAGAATGCTGCCTCTGCCAGGTTGTGGTGTCCACTGCAGTGGGCCTTTCAGTCAGGGAGAGGTCAAAGTATCTAGAGAATACGGAGCCAGGACCTTTGTAACAGAGCGTGTACGCTGTTCTGCCCGCTTGTTGTTATGAGCCCCAATTCCTATGTTGAAATCCTGACCCCAATACCTCAGAATGTGACTGAATTTGGAGACGAGGCCACTAAGGAGGCAGTTAAGGTAAAATGAAGCCATGAGGGTGAGTTCTAATCTAATATAAGCAGTGTCCTTAAGATGAGATTAGGACACGGAAGACCAGGGGTGGCCGTGTGAGGACGCGGCAAGAAGGTGGCTGACAGCAAGCTGAGGAGGGAGGCCTCAGGATGAAACGAGCCTTGCTGACGCCTGGGTCTCGCTCCCAGCCTCCGGAACTGTGAGAAAGTCCATTTTGGTTGTGTGAGCCCCCCAGTCTGAGGCGCTTTATGGCAGCCCTAGTAAATGAACACGCTTGTTAATAAAAACACATTTAATAAATAACTATATGATGGCAGATTTATGGCCTCGGACTTGCTTTCATTTCGGTCTGGTCATGAGGTTGTGGGTAGGAGCTAAAGTTTTAGATGATTCCGTTTTCACCAAACGAGGACTGGGTGCTTGCGAGGTCGGCCGAACGTTAAACATAGAATAATGGCTCAGGGCGATCGTGGAGCAACAGCAGACACCAGATCAAATGGGTCGTGCTGAAATTTTAATTTAATTGATTTTGCAAACGGCAGGCTGTTCCAGTGCTCCGTTCAGGGAAGTGACACCATCGGTTTGTGCTGCGACATTGCTCTGGTTGCCGCATGAACAATCACTTGGATATGGTCAAAAACAGAGGCAAGAAGACAATTAGGAAGCTCTTGTAACGGTCCAGGAAGGAGAGGCACACGGGATCACGGAGATGGGTGACACGTTAGAAGTGTATTTTGAAAGCAGAACTGACAGGAGCTGGTAGTGAATTGGAGGAGGGAGTTCCAAGGAAGTAGCTGTCAGGTGTGGCGCTCGGGTTCCTGACCCGAGGAAGTGGCGGGTGGAATGGCCGTTCACTTAGAGTTAGACAGTCAGATGGGCGCCCAGAGCCAGAGTCCAGATTGGAACCTCTTAGGGCGGAAATATCTATGAGACCCCTGAGCGGAACTGCTAGGTGCGTGTTTGGATTTGCGACTCCGCACCTCAGAGGAGGTTTGGGTTGGAAATCGAGATGTGAGACTCGGTGATATGTAAGAGGGGTTTGAAGCACTGGGAGCTGATGTCGATTTACAGAAAGCTGAAGACAAGATTCGATTTGGCAAGGGAGTGGTGAATTGCCATTTTTCTTGGCGGCTGAGCGCCTAGACCATCCTCCTCCCCGCCTCCCCGTGTTTGGGGGATTCCGCTTCCTGTGAGATTTGGTGGGGGACAGGATACCTAGCATGTTTGGTTGTTTTGCTTGCAGCTAAAAACCCTAACTGGTTTAGAAGAGGAGAGACTGGCAGGGTTTGGAAAAGAAGGGTCTAGAAACAGAAGAGGAGACAGACCATGAAAGCAGGAATCACAGAGACCAAATAAAGAGTGAGCGGCCAGGAGTGTGAACCGCTGCTGAGAACTCGAGTAGAATGAAGCCCCGTGTCCACTGGGCTTATCAATCCGGGGGGGACTCGTGACCTTAGGAAGGGAAGTTTCCGGTGGGCAGTGGGCCTGGCAGACGGAGGTGGAAGATCCGGGAGAGCACGCGCATGCGGCCTAGCGCGATGCTCAGAACGTGCCGGCGCGCGAGCGAATGAGTGAATGAGCTGAGGAGTGGAGGGTTAGTAGAAATCGGATGGGGGATGAGACCAGGGAGGGTGTCCCTGGGCGAGGACACGCGAGAGCAAAGGCACAGAGGCTCCGGAAGGACGTGGGGACTTCCATCGACCGAAGCTCGCTCATTTTTTCCCTGGTGCCGTGTATATTTTTGTTGCCCTGAACGTGTTTATTTTAAACCTAACAGATACGACACATTTGTAACAGGAAAAATACATGAAATGATAATATAATTTCGGTGTTTTCGGTGTAAGTTTAGTGAGGAGACTGGCGGTCAGCGAGGACCCGAGTGTGTCAAGATCGCGCAGGAGGGCAGGACTTAGGCTTAGGTTTCTCTCCATCCCCATGTTAGGTTTTCTTAAAGCCGTCGCAAGAATCCGCACAGGTTGATCTGCTTTACCGCACCTGATTCGGCTGGCGACTACACTGACCGCCTTCTGGAAATGTCACAGATAGTGTGGTGGGGTTCGCATATCGCTCCAAATCACGTGGTATGATGTGGAATCTGCTAACAGTGTCTACTGGCCTTTGGGGGGAAATGCACGTGTAAATATGAAAATATTTTCCTCTCCTTCTTCCACTTTAATGCCTTTCTGAAAGGCCTAGACACCCCTGACTGCCTCCCCTCCGCCCCAGCCCGGGGCGAGAGCGCCCTTCTGCTGAGACTCACCGTCTGCTGTGAGCCGGTCGCCAACGGCTCCGCCGGCCGTGTCTCGGAAAAAGGCTGACTTTCCAGAGATATCCGGCCCGATCCCCAGCGTGAAGGGGCTGGACAGCTCGCTAACAAACCGCCGAGCCGCTTCTGAAGCCCACTGGGTCCGCACACCGAGCATCCTCCGGGGGCTGGCGAGGGCTAGCCGTCCGGGCGTGTGCCGCGGCTGCCATTGCAAAAGAAAGAGCCAGTGTGTTTGCGTTTTAATTATCTCCTCTTACAAGATCTACCCAGCAGTATCGCTCCACGCGGCTTGAAAGAATTTAATTAAACAACAAAAAAACAAGGGGGCCTTGCTTTTGTTGCCGTCGCCGGCACTTGCTGGAAAGAAATCAGACTGATGGTGCCAATGCGTGGAGATTTTTTTTCTTTTTTTTCCTCTCTTATTCTCAAGAAGAAACTGCTATTAAGACTAAGGACATAAACACTTAGAAGCACAATACTCTTTTTTTGGATCATATGGATCCAAAAAATGAGGGTCTCCCTCATTGCGGCGGGCCGGAAGAGGACGACTTCCGAGAGATGGCCCCCTTCCTTTCCAGGGAAAACCCCAGGACTCTGTAGGCGAATGGAAAGAGAATTAGATTTGCAGGGCGCGTGAGTGCGATGCCCGCGCTCCAGAAAGGCCGCTGCAAACAACAGGAGACAGTTGCAAGCGGCACGGAAATAGCTCCGGGCCCACGTGGCCTCGCTGCTTTAAAGGCACAAGGGGAAGGAGAGATAAGAGTGGGCAAGTGGTCAGCTTACAGTGGCACGAGACTCGATCAACACAAATGAACACACCATTTTCTTCAGAAAGGTAATACTGGTCTGTTGCAGAAAAATTATTAAGGATAGACAAGCGATACACGAAGGTTCCTCAAACACTCCTATTACATCATCTAAGTACCCAGAAGATCCGACTGGCAGACTTTCTCTTCTTGCCTCTCCTCCTTTTCTCATTTCTTCTCGCTGTGTCTGAGCCTGGCCACAGGAAGAGTGAGCAGAGGGACGGGATAGCAGACTCCAGGGTCACTGGCCTCATGAGCAGTCCAGGTAAGGGGTCTGCCGCAGAGGGCAGGTAGAGAGAGAGTCTTGGCGCCTAAGAAGCCGCCCAACCTAACACGTTTTTATCAAACACGTTCTTTGTGCAGCCCACCATTCGGGACCTTTGTGGGTAAAAAACGGAAAAGAAATAGCACTTGCCGACCTTCAAGGCACTTAGAGTCTGGCTGGCTACACTGGCCAAGCACTGGATATTTAAAAAATATATATATACTGATTTCTTTTGAGGCATTTTTTTGTATTTGATGAACAGGAGATGCAGAGATGACACAGAAAAGTTAACCTTTCGTTCAGTTTCAAATTCTATGTAGAAAAGGTTGGCGTGGTATTTAACAGTCAGAAAAAAAAGAACCAACATTGCTTTTGGGTATTTCTTTTAGTTACTTACGTATTTCTTACGTAGCGCTTTTCTGCAGCACCCCACTCCAGATGCCAAGACCCAGATAATCATTTCTTTACTGTAATAGATTTTTTTCCTGCATTGAGGAAACGTGTTTGCAAGTTACTTATTGCTAAGGCTTTCAGAACTGATAAAAAGGTATTCGATAAAAAGGTATTCATTAATTTCTGTATTCCTTCGTTCACAGGATACTTGTAGTATATCTACAGTGTTTTCCACGTGAGGTGTTTAGCAGAGAACAAAAGAGGAGAGCCCTGCTCCCATGGGACATGTACTCCATGATCGAGTCTCTACATGGAGCAGAATGATGGAAAAAGTAATGAAACCTCGTCACTACAGAAGAGATATTTGGTTGCCTACGTGATGTTATTTGAAGAGCGTTTTCAAAGACGTCTTACTTAAAAATACCTTTCTGTTGCACCCGCAGAGATGCCCCAAGTTCCACCAGCTTTGCTCCTTCAAAAATATAGACCTCTTTGAGACAGATGACCTCTGAAGACGTGGTGGCTGCCAGCAAATCGGTAACATCCAGGAGATTCTAACCTTCTGGGTGGTTCTCGACCGATCGCGTGGGTAGCAGGTGAGTTTTGACTGAAGAATGGTGTCAGGTGGCAAGGCAGAGAAAAGGAGAAAGTCTCGGGGCCAGAGCTATGATTTCAGGGGACAGGCTAAGGGGACAGACAGAGGGCGGGGGCATCAGGAGGAGGGTGAGGACATGCGAGGAAGGCGGCGAAGAGAAACTCGTCCCCCACTGCTCTGTTTCTGATTAACCTTGAACCCCCGTCCCTGTCTGTCAGCCTCTCGCCCACGGTTCGTCTAGATGGCGGGGAGTTTGCAGGTCACCTGGAAGACGCCGCTGCAGCCGCCTGGCTGACCTAAAGTTATAGCTGGAAAAATAACGTCACAAACCCGTTCCTGCAGGGGACAAAACAGCTCCTGCCTTGTTCTCACGATAAATGCTAAAATGCTGACTCATTTTGTAGTTTCCCGGAATCATCCTACTTAGAGTTTTCTTTGCTCTAATTAAACTTATCATCTCGCCATGACATTTTTGCTTTGACTGTGGGATACAGTCTTAAAATATAAAACACAGAAGTCCATGGGGTATCATTTTCTACACTAGGAGGTCAGTTTCATTCGTCCAGCTCTGAAAGGACTCGAACAAACCAAACACGGACCTTCGCGTGACTACCCCACTTTCCAGATTCGAAGCTGGGGAATTCTTACTTTTTCCCAACAGACTTTGTACACAGCCCTGGCAGCACAGGTTTCTAATTGAAATGTTGACAGAACCTTAAAGTGCCACAGTGTGAGCGGTGTTGTTTTAATAAATCTCGTCCCTCATCCTTGGAGGGAACGTAAGGCGGAGCATTCGCTCTCCGTACCGGGCTGCATTTTGCTGAAAGGCGTCTGAAGATAAAGCTCATGAACTCTGGAGGGACAGGCGCACCGTGGGCTAAAGGGTTAAAGGGCTGGCGGGAGCTCTGTAATTCTCAGCGATGGGGAACAGGTGTCCTTCGACATTTCCAAGTGCAGCTCCCTTCTCCTCTGCGAGTTTTCCTGCTATCATGGTGTTCAAAGCAAAGATGTATTACTGCAAATGAGCTTCCTGCCTAGAGAACAGAGGGGCCTACTATTAAGACTAATTTTTATTTAATACAGTGTCTTTTCACATAACGGAATCGCAAATGGCGCTAGAAAACCGAATGGCCTCGGTACCATTTATCATGAAACCTCGGGAATTAAATAATGGCCCACAAAAATGAGGGATGTCATCGGAAAGAAGCACGGCCTGCGCCTGGAACCCTCCCGCCTGTTAAGTTCTGCTGCCGGGGGAACTGCCCGACTCGCACTGGCTTCTGGTGACGTCTGCACAGACGGGCGCCTGCAGCTTCGTCTCTGCAGGTGCTCGTGAGAATAGGGACACGGTGAGGTCAGTGACGACGGCGAGTGCTGAGCGCAGGGCCCAGAGCACACGGGAGGCGAGACCCAGGACGAGACGGTGGGCAGAGAAGGCCCCAGGTCGTCCGCGGCCACCTCCTGGTGGGAGCTGTGAGAGTGGGGGAGACTTGTCACCACCACAGTGAGGGGTGGGAGGGAGGGGCCGGCCTGAGAAAAGCCACTGCATGGCTCAGGCTGCATTTAATTTGAATCGCGGCGACCAGTTGTGGCACCTGCGTATTGAGATGGGAAGCATGAATGACTGTTACCTGGGCTCCTTTTGTGGGTCAAGGGGACATCAAGTGGTCCGGGAGGGGTGTCAGATCAAAGAGAAAGTGAATGAGTTGGCCTGAACTGTGTGAGGCGGACGGCTTGTGCTGGAATCTTCCCCAGGGCTCCGGGACATCGTATTTATGCCAAAGGTGTGAATTTTCTGTGGCTAGTAAAGCCCAGTGTGTGGGACTACATTTGCTATAAAACATTTCATATCTAAAGATCTAAAACAATACACAGAAGCAACAATATAAACAATGACATATGGCTTATAGATAAATGCAGCAAACTATTGGACTAAAGCTACCGTGGGAAGTGGGTTAAAAATCATTTTTGGGGGGCGGGGGGGGGAGGAGAGCAGGGTGACTCGTGTTCATTCGCTCCGCTTTCCACTGGCAATGAACGGAAGGCGCATGCGAATAAGGAATCTTAGCTTGAGTCTCAGGTCCTCCCTGAAGCATCTCCAGTTGCCCAGGCCCACCATGGCCTGTCTTTTCTGTATTATATGAGTGTCCGAATCGTCTACCTGATATCGGAATATTGTCACACTCTGGCACACAGAACAAAGCAGAAAGAACAAAGCGAAACAAAAAAGGACAAAAATTACCAAGTAAAAGAAATTTAAAAAATGCTAATGATAAGAAATAAATATTGGTAATTTATCTTAGAGAAATGGATTTGGATAAATTATCAATGGACACTCAAGGTTTAAACGTTATAAACACACAAATGCCACTGGCTAGGTATGTGAATGAATGCTGAGTTCGTTTTCACTGTTCTTACCGTTGTTTAATCGGATGTGACCGAACACTCCTGCAAAGGGAGCGGAGGGCTAATGCCTGACGTGGCTTCGTTCTGTCCTGGGGTCTTCCTGAAAACTGTCTTTCTCGGTTCTCTGTTATTACACCGTCGTTTTGGGCATCTGGCCCTATTTACTGCTAGGTCTTTCTTCTGTTCTGCTTTTCCCCCAAACACAGTGAACTCTGGCCCCTGAGATCTGATTCATATTGTTTGTCTTTGAGAACCACGTCTTCGTGGGATGTAACGTAGCGCTCGGTCGGCCCTGTCAGCCTTTCTCTCTTACTGGTTATGCTCGGACCTCTCTGTAAGCTGAGTTTCGATGGTCACCCTGAGTTCATCTATTTAAAACTTTTATTATAAAATTAAGAAATTCTTATGATAAAAGGTTACCATGTAGTACAGTCACATATATAAATTAAAAAGTAAACTATACCCTTCCCTCCCATAGCCAGTCCAAATCTCTTTTCCCAAGGGCATTAAATTTATAGTCAACTACGTGTATAATGGAAGCTAAATTTAAAAATAATATATGTGACACATGTGACGATATGTCCCTACAGAAATCATCTTTAATGCAATTTTACACTTATTTCACTGAAATCACAATGCACCACTACTGAAGTTTCCCAGTGCAATAATCATCGAATCGTTTCCCTTTCTCTATGGTTTTTCCATTCCTTTTAATCCACATTCCTCCCACCTGTGTCTTTTCCAGCCTCTGCAATTCTCAGCTTCTGGTGAGTCTCTGAAAGGCGGTAACTGAGAATTGTGTTGTGTGATCGCCATTGCCTGTCCCTCCTGCCTCGCCCCGGTGCCTTGTACATAAGTCAGCATCAGTAAGTATCTGTTAATGATGCGAATGACATGTGTAATGAAATCCTTAGCTAACTATAAAAAAATAACATACATGAGGCTCCCCTTTGAGCCAAACGCACCATGGACACCCGGGGTTTAGGAAGGCGAGCAGCACGTGTCGGACATTCAGATGTGCGAGACGAGGGTCTGAACACTGCTAATGAAACGGCCGAGGCCTGACCTCTCCCCACGCTGTCACCCTGGTCATTGGAGTTCCTCGGCTGCCAGGAGTTTGGTTTCTACGAGCTGGTAATGCTGCCTCGGGCGTTCTCGTGGGCTAAAGAGAATGACGTGACGTGGTCGATCTTACTGCTCCTGCAGGAGCCACTCTCGAGCATGTCTGGAGAGGACAGTGCAGTGACTGAGATTAGGCCCAGACCAGGAGGAGCATCCACGGGCTCACAGCTGTAACACGGGCCAAGAAAACCCATAACGAAGAGCACACGTGGCTGTTATGGTCACTTCTTTACTGAGGCTGCAAACCACCGCCATGTGTGACAACCTTGTTAGCGTGCACGCCCTGCCCCGCTCCACTCCCAGATACGACTGAGCGATGCGTTGCATATTCTAACCCAAGACCTGGGCGCGCTTGCTGTGGGGGGGGATCCCAGTCCATGTACCACTTGCCACAGTCCCCGACGTGGAAGAACCTCGGTGGCTCTGTGGGGAGAGTCCCGAGCTGCGAGAACCAGGAGACCAGTGTTTGGCTCCAGTCATTCACCCGTGGGAGCCTGGCCAGGCGGCTGCGTCTCTGGGTGTAGGTCCGTAAAACGTGAAAGGTGGGTTTGATGAACTCCGAGATCCTTGCCAGCTCTCCAGTTCTCGGTCATTACTGTTTTAATGGAGACTTGCTCGGTACCTCCTAGGTACCCCGGGCAATGACTGGTGTGCTGGGGATGGAAAAAGCCCATTAGAGCGAGGATCACTGGACAGCTCTCTGCTCTGCAGTGACTTGTCTCGGTGAGCCCTGCACAATGTTCCATAAGCATTTTAGTGTCTTTTATCACTGCGCTGCCTCTTCAGGACCAAGAAAGCCTCGTGGCTTGTTCCCTCTCCTTCCCCAGGTTTTCGTTCAAACGTTACTTGCTGGGGAGTGTCTCCGCTCCATCCTACGTTCATTGAAACCCACCCTCGCCTCATCGCTTCCTACTTCCTTTACCTCAGCACTTCCTACTCCTTCTTCCTGCTTTATGATTTTTTTTTCTCCACAGTACTATTACCGTGTGACATATTGTATGAGGCAGGCGCCACTCAACAGACGGGAACCAGATGAATAAATTAACAGAGATTTTAATGTAAAAGAGTCTCGGCCAAGTATCAGAGAACTGTACAGGCCAAAAAAAAAAAAAAAAAAGAAAAGAAAAAACGGGGCAACTGAGTTTTCACTCTGAGAGGTGGCAACTGTAGGAAGCAGCTAGGGCTGCGTTTGGGGCTGAATCGTTTTCCCCAAAATGCAGATGTTGAAGTCCTAACCCCCAGGACTTCAGAATGTGGCCGCATGTGGAGATAGGGCTTTTGAAAAAGAGATGATTAAGTTAAAACGAGGTCCCTAGGGAGGGCCCTAACCCAGCGTGAGAGCGTCCTTACAAGGAGAAGAGGCTAGGACACAGACTCGGGGCGGTGACCAGGGGAAGACAAGCCAAGGAGAGAGGCCTCCGGAGAAAGCACACCTTGATGGAGGGCTTCCAGCCTCCAGGTTGGGGAGAAGACAAATATCTGTGTTAGGGCTGCCTCCTCCGCGCCCCCCCAACTAATGCAGGCTGGGAGAACAGCACACGGAGGGTGGGGTGATTAGGGTTTAGAGGCATGGAGGAGGGGCTCCCCTGAGCTGAAATTCTCACCTCCAAGGAGGGGGTACTGCTCTTCTGGACTGGGGCTGTCGGAAGGGGTACAGTGAGGCTGGTTCTCGAAGCAGGGAACACTTCAAATTGGAACCACTTGCTGCTGGAATCAACCGTGGCTGCCAGAGCCCTTGCTGGGGAACTGCAGGCAGGAGACAGGTCAAGAAGGGAGGGAGCAGGGTCCTCCCTCCCCGACCACTGCAGACTCCCTCCACCGCCCTCTGTCGGCGGAGCCCAGCAGAGCAGCTGGCCCGGGGGAGTGGATGAAGACTGTGGGCCCCTGACCACCAGGGCAAAGCGGAACAGAGGATCAGAAAGACGACAGCTTGAAAAGAGCTTCCTCTGACTCCTTTGTTTGTTTGTTTTCTGGTCTCTCTTAGAGTATAAGCTCCATAAGGTGGAAATTTTGTTTACTTCTGGATCCCAAAGATTCAACCTGGAATGTTAAAGGTGCCTAATAAATATTTATCGAATGAATGACTATCTTCTAAAATTTGGAAGATACTTTGGGGAAAAAGTGCAACATTTTACCAGTGAGAAAACAGGGGTTCAAAGGAGCTAAATAATGTTGGAACCAGGTAAGGATTTTAAAGCCGCAGCTTTCCTCCACCAGGCAAACAAGCGTGGATCACAAGACGTGGCAGGCTGGCCCGCACAGACGTCCTGGAGCCTTTGAGTTATTCTGCTTGTTTTTATGGGAATTCGGGTCAGTGGTTGAACTCTGTTTCACTTCAGAGTCAGGACATGAGAGGTGATGGTTTGGGCTGAACAGAAGTGGTTGATAAGGAATGCAAGAACGTGTGAGAGGATGTTAGTAAAATATTTTTGGTCCTAAGCAATTCTCAGATAATCGTGATCAGGTAAGGCTCAGGATGTCTATTTGAAAAAGAGGAAGCTATATAGAGCATGTTCGAGTCATTTGCTCACTGTGTTCCACAGTTCGGTGGATCGGGAAGGCAGCTAAGTACCTAAGTATGTGTTTAGATGTGGGGTTCCGGATTGTAATAACTTCCCTTTAGGTTAGTCACACAAATTCATGAAAACTGCTATAGTAAGTGGTTTTTCTTTTGAGGAAGATGATTTCCAACGGCAGGTAACATACCGATCTTTCCTTCTTTTATCTTCCCCTTTCCACGTATTCATTCTCTTCTGATTAATGCATTCATCTCTAACACGTTAATCATCCGACATGAATGCATTGTATGCATTAGGATTACATTCTGATACAAATAACCTACTATAACAGTGCCTTAAGCAAGGTAGAGGTTACTTCTGTCTCACAAAAGAGAAGCACCGTATGTTTTGGCTGGAGACCCACCAAACTCTGCCTTTACATCTCATCGATCAGACTTTAGCCACAAGGCCACATCTAAGCTGGAGGGCAGGCTGAAAATGTGACATGTTAGCTGTGTGCCATGTCAATATAAATAAAATTGCGATTCTGTTTCTAAAGAAGGAAAGACCAAAATAGGTAGTAATCAGCAGCATGCACTGCATCCACGGGTCCGCTTACCGCCTTCCCGTGACTCATCGCGCGTGTAATCGGGGCCCTTTCTGATGCCTGGGATGCCCATGTGGTTGTTAAAGAAAAAGGGAAGATTTGGAAGGGAAAGAGGACAAAGGGGCTGAGAAGCCCCAAACTCATGACGTCCACTTATGAAGACTTTCGAGCCAGGAACGGTGGGGGAAAAAAAAAAATGTAGGTACCATTTACTGAACACTTACTATGTGCCAGGATTTATGCCAAAGTATTTTACACATGTCATTTTCTCACTTACCATTCAAAGCGTACCTCTGAGGCAGTCGCTGACATGATCACCCCCATTCTCCACCTGGGGAGACAGTCCCAGAGAGATCCGATAACTTGTCCAACTTCACATGGCCGGTGACGGGAGAGGCAGAGTTTGTTTTTTAGGCACACTGATTCCGAAGACTGATGTGACCGCCATGTTCCCCACACCCCATCGCGGGCAGGATGAGAGCACAGCAAGGTCACCGCAGGAAAGAGCTATTTCGAAGTGCCTACAGGCAGTTCCCGTCCCTGAAGCTTCTACTAGCAGTGAGTGTTGGCCACCAAACCTGTGGCATGAACCCTTGCCACGGAGCAGACCGTGCCTGGACAGACACTGCCCCTTAAACTGCCTCGTGATGCCTCCTTGCCCTGGAGTGGGGACGTCCATCAGAAGGCGGAACCGGGAGATGCTGTGTGGCACGTGGACCGCTTTGCCGAGGCCGCTAGTCCTGCCTCAAACTCGGCTCTGCTCTCCGGTTCTGGCTCCGCTGGGTTCGAGAGTCTCCGTCAGGCTCGCCGCAGAGTCTTCGCATTCAAGTTCATTTAGGTGCGCTTCTGTTTTTTACAGCCATGAGGACCACAAGCAGACCTGGCCTGGCTTCAGAACGCATTGTTTTGGGAGCGTGTCATGGGTGGCAGTGCTGTCTCTGCAGCCGGGCTGCCTGGGTTCAAAAACAGCTTCACCGCTTACCAGCTGTGTGGCCTTGGGCAAATTACTTTACCTCTCTGTGCCTCCGCTTCCTTATAGAATGGTGCGCTAACCACGCACGGTACGCAGTTAATATTACACGCGTGCTTCATGTTATTATTACTCTCTGTGTTATCTTCTATGAGAAAAACAGCCTCTGCGTCTGATCGTCACACAGTCGAAAGAAACGGTAATAATGAAATAACGATAGCTACTATTTTAGATAGTTCACAGTGAGCCAGAGAACGTTAAATACATCATGTAAATTAGTTTATTATGACTTTCAAAAACGTGTGAGATCGGTAACGTTATCCCTTTTTTCTCAAATAAGAAACTGAGGTCCAGAGAAATTAAGCGGTCCATGGCCATCAGGAAGAGATCAAGTCAGGATTCTCACCTAGGTCTGATTCTAACATCGGTGGCTCCTTCCCTGGACTGCAGATGACCATGAACTTGCTCTGTGAAAAGCAGGCTGGGGAAAATCATCCAGGGTCCTTTCTGTTCCCTAATGAGATATGCCATATATTTCTCCAATACCTTGCGCCTTTGTATAGTCCTTTTTTTTGCATTATGAAATTACTTTAACATGAATTACTTCATTTTCTGTTGTATACGCTGGAGTTCACTGGCATAAAAAGCGTGTAAGTCTTTCGAGTAGATAAGAAAAATTCACTCAAGGCTTAGTTAATATCTGTGAGTGATATTAGTTTCCTCCCCTAGCTCTGACCTGTAAATGGCTCATTTTGTCAGCGTGTTGAGCACAGAACTTTGAGCCGATGGGCTGTGAATGAAGTCTGTGACTGGTGGTGGCAGGCTTCGGGGAGGGAGAACAAGTGAATGATAGAAAAAAGAGGCAATCGGTGTTTAAACAATAGCCCGCCATCCGCAAAAGACATCCATCCCCCTGCGCTCCGGAGACCCGCTTTGTGTGGAAGTTGCCAGCGAGGCCACAGCCGTGGGCTGTCTCCTGTCTTTTAAATCTATCTTGGCAAATAAGCTACTCGATGCCTTTCAAATGTGCTCGGGCAGCTTGTAGCCGGAATGACTGACAGGCTGGGGAAATCTGGACCTCTACGGAATAATGGTCTTAGGGAAAAGAAAACGTTCTGATTAGATGTCATTGAAGGCTTTATTTGTACTATTCGCGACACTAAATTATGAGGATGCCATCCTGACTGGATCTATTGAAAGGGCTTAAACGGGCCCAGGAATGACAATACAGGGTCTTATGTAGCTAAGCCTACAGGGGAAGTGGTTTCCATCCAAACTGGCTGGGGAGTGGGAAGGTTAACTTTGGGGTCAGGTTTGAGCAGATGCTGGCGCTCTTTCCAGAGCCCAAAGAACATTTCTAGAGTCCGAACCCCAGATAGCTCTTCTTATTTTCTTTATTACCAGTTTTCATTTCGTGTCCCCTTTAATCAACTTAAAACATCTTTTCTGGTCACATATTTGGGGGAAATAGACATTGAGACTTGGCTAGTTTTGTTTCTTTGTAACTGGAAGTGACAGTACTATCCCATACATTATTACAAATATTTCAATCTGATAGATACTTTTCGACCAGTGAGAGAATCCCTTTAGCCTCCTCTCCTGGGACGTGAAAGGTCGTTGTAGAACACTGCTAAAGATGTTTTCATTTCAGTTCAGGCATATCTTGTTTCATCATCTAGGCAGTAACCATGATTGACTACGTAGTATTTTTGTACTTAGCTATGCAACTATTTCTTCATATGGACTTGCTAAGTAACATCTGCATTAATATGCAGCTGTTATGGTGCTCCTCTAAGCAAGGATGACTGCAAAACTTAAAAATATGATGGTTTAGAAAGTAATACATGATAGTTTTCTCATTAAAAGATTTCGGGGTTTCTTATGTAATGTACTGCACGATTATGATTACGGTGTATCATATAACACATGTGGTTAGGAAGATAATTTTTTTCTAGTATTTGGGGTTTGCAAAGCATTTTTACATGCTATCTCAGTAGCAAGTTAAGTCAGTTATTAGTCCCAATTCCCGGACGAGGAACCCAAGGTCGATGGAACAAGTAATTTACCTAAAATCATATGGCCGGCAAGTAGGCAACATTCAAACCCAGTAACTAATGTGGGGTGCTTCTCACTGTCCGAGGGCTGCAGAGTGCGGGGAGGGGTTATTAGGCAGACAGGCAGACACAACGGGCCACAGACCCCCAGAACACTTGGCCTTTCTCCACCTTCCGAGATTAGAGACCCAAAACCTTAAACCTCACTCAATTGGAAATCAAGTGGGAAGACAAAGGATTTTATTTATAGATTGAGCGCCCAATACTTGTTGTGTTAATCCTCTTCCTTTTAAATCCTTTTATCTCTCTAGGTAAAATCACCACGGACAAGATCCTAACTTTGTGTTTCCGGCCAAAGTTCAGATTTTTATGGGTAAATCCCTTCACTCTTTCGCATGGCTCCCAGGTTTCTCAATGAAAGTGGCATAGCATCTCTTTTGTTATCGTCAAGAGGCGAGCTTATGGAGAGAGATAAACCATGCAATTATGGGGCAGAGCTATAATTACCTCTGCTTTCTGAGCCGCAGCGCCAGGGCCCTCATGCTACTTCCTTTTGAATGTGATGGAGTTAATTGTTATTGCTATATTATCATGTAGCATTAACTAATCAACCCAACTAAGCTACCTAGTAATTCAAGAGCCATTTCATAACAAAGAACCTGAAGACTTAAAAGCGTGATCAGCATTTATGAAATGTGTGAACTGCCATCGCCACTATTGTAACTCATCGGGTTGTTGTTCCTTGCGTGCAGCTGGGGATTACGGCTCTCATAAAAGCCTTGGGGGCAGTGAAGTGTCCTGAGCCTGAGGTTTGGAAACACCTTGGAACATCGCATGGGCTTGAAGCCGTAGCATGGCTGACTCAACGATGCAATGTCAGTCACTGTGTTGTTTGTGTGTATTTAGGAAGAGGCTTTACAACTGGATTTCTGTGTGCGCGTATGGATTCGGGGCATCTCAGAAGGAGTAGGCGTGTCTTTATGTTCGATCAACAGGTAAGCCTGTTTTACTGGTAATGAGTTGTAATGGAAACATAGAAGAACTGGTTTGCAAAAGGGAGACTCTTGTTCATCCCACTCACTGACCTATCACCCATTTTTTTTTTCTCTCTTTTTTTTAGACGTGTCTGGAGCCAAAGTTTGGAACATCTTCTCCGTCTCTGCAATGCGCCTTTGAGTTATGGAATAACAAACAGGTATCCTTCCAATCATACATCGTACGCGGATCCACGAGTCGATGTATCTCAGTATCGGTCTATCTGGGTATCTCTATATCTATGTATGTGTGTATTTGTGAACTTGTGTATCTCCTTTTATATCTTTATGGGACATGCTGGCATGAACAGGCCCAGATTACTAACTCCACTCTGGAGTTCATGGATAACAAGAGGAAACTCGAAAAGGGCCTACATGCTTGAGAGCCTGAGGCTTTCTGGCTTTCCAGAAATCCTGCAACTTTTTTTTTTCTTCCCCAGCACGTTGCTTCTGCGATGTCTCTTGAGTCTGTCGGCTCCAACTGCATCCACGCCAGCTGAGTTCTTCATTAGCCGTGCACTGGACTATCATGGCGGTTTCACAGACAGGCTCCCTGCCTCCTCCCCGCTAGCATCCCAGGCCAAAGTCTGATTTGCTGTGTAGACACTGTCAGTGGTTTCCTGATGCTCAGCTGGCTCTTTGAGGCCTTCTATGGAGTTTCTTCTACTTACCTGGCCAGTCCCCTTCTCATCATGCCCCGGGCAGGACCCTTTAAGTCCCACCGCAGTGGTTGCTGTTTTTGAGATGTTATGTGGCATCTTCCTTGTTCTGAGCCATTTCTTATGCTGGTTCTTCCAACTAAAGCACTTCCTCCCATCTCGGCAGTTGAATCCATCTCGCTGCCATTTCTGAATTCTCCGAGTTACCTCAGATAGGCCTCGGATCCCCTAACTGGCTGAAATTTTACAAGCGGGGACTCTCCCAATGTTCTGATCTAAGGATCTCTCGAATTCAGATCCTGCTTTCCATCCCCATCGCCACTGCTTTAGTTCAGGAGATTATTTCTTTTCCATAACACTGCAAATGACACTCCTTACCCGCCATCTTCCCGCCGTCCACATACATTGCTACCTTAGTGATAACTTTAAAATGCTAATGTGGTCATTTACTTAATACTCCTCTGCTTAAAATCATGTCATAAGAAGAGGAAGTCGGGCAGTTGAATGAGGGGGGCTATTGTCATCTATGGATTTAGAGTTTTCATCAATTTTTCGATAATTTCAGCCAGCATTTCTTCAAATAACTTTCTTCCCTCATCCTCTCCTTTGGAGATTCCTGTTACATAATTTGTTGGCTGCTTGAAATTTTTTTCATAGCTCAGTGATGTGCTGTTTTATATTTTAAATTCTCGTTTCTCCGTGTGTCATTTTGAATAGTGTCTATTGTTATGTCTTCAAGTTTATTAATTTTTTTCCTATAACATCTAATCTTTAATCCCATCTAGCGAGTTTCTCATTTCACGCATTGATGTTTTCATCTCTAGTAGTTGGATATGGGTCTTTTTTATATCTTCCATCTTTCTACTTAACCTTTTGAACGAACGGAATATATTTATAATAATGGTTTTAATGTCTGCACTTCTAATATCTGTGTCTGTTCTAGGTATGTTTTGGTTGATAAATTTTTCTCCTCATTATGGATCATATTTTCTCTCTTCTTTGCTTGTCTGATTCTTTTTAGATGCCAGACATTGTGAAATTTACATTATTGGGTGCTGGATATTTTTTAATTCCTGTAAGTGACCTTGAACTTGGTTCTGAGATGCAGTCAATTGGTCCCTTTGGGTCTTGCCGTTAAGTTTGTTAGGTGGTCTGTAGCAGTGCTCACTCCAGGGCCAGTTACCCTCCATTGCTGAGGAAAGACCCACTTACGTCCTCCACCCAATGCTCTGCCAGTCCCGAGGCTCTTGAATCTGGCTCTGAGGGACGCTTCCCAGCTCCGTGTGCATGCCGGGCACCGTTACCTCTAAATCTTTCTGGACGGTTCCTTTCCGGCCTTGGGTAGATTCCTCACGTGCATGAGCTGATCAGCACTAAGCTGGAATTGGAGGGAGCTCCCTGCAGACATCTGGTATTCTCTCTCTCTTCTCTGACACTTTGTCCCTAGAGCAGAACTGGCTTTGTCTCCCAGAGCCTCAACTCCACCTCCACCACTCATGCAAGGGACCAAGCGCCACCTGACTTGTGTCTCCCTGCATGGTGGCCTGGAAACTGTCTCCAGGCAGAAGGTTACGGCCTTTCGAAGGCTCACTTTGTCTGCGTTTCATCTTTCAAGGACCACTGTTCTTCACTGTCTGATGGACACGGTGTTACAGACTATTCTTTCATACATTTTTGTCCATTTTTTGGCTGTTTTAGGTAGAAGGAAAATTTGGTTGCCTTTATTCCGTCTTGGCTGGATTGATTTTATCTGAAATAATATTCCCCATGTTTCTTCTCGAAAAAATGATTCTAGAATTAAGTCTAATTACTCAATTTCCTTTCAATGTGTTTATCTCTTTTACCTTTTTTGTCTGTTTGTTTTCTCCAAGAGAATGATTATGACTTGCTAGAGCAAAATGTTTCTGTGGAACAATGGGCCGATCATTCTGCAAGTTTTTCTCTCCCTCGTTTCTCAAATTATTGTCCTCTGTCATTATAGAGTTTTATGACTCTATAATAAATGTTTGCCTCTACTGCGTCTCATCGCATAAGACGTTTTACTGCACGTAGAATATTTGTGTAAGTCGTGGACTAAGAAGGTTCAGACCAATATTTATAAAAGTAATATGTTTGGGGTAAGTAGAAACTATATTTATAATATTTTGTACTATTGGATAATGTTACTACTATCCTAGCTGTAATGATGAATTCATATTTGATTCGTTCTTATTTCTCACCGTTGCCTGGTAGCTGATGTCTAATTATGTCTTTCTGATATGTATTTCCACTTACTAGTTTAGGTTCTAAGAAACTATTCCTTGACTGCTCAAAGTCTCTTCTCCCGATCCCTCATGCACACCCAACAAGTCATCAAACACGTGTCGAGTATATCCTGTGCCCCACCAAGTGCTGAGAGCTGGCTTGGGATGGACAGCGCCGAAGCAAAACTCCCACGTCTCGCCCCTCCCTGTTCAAAACCCTTAATGAGTCCCTCCCTCGAAGAGAACTGAATTCAAACACCTTTGTACAACAGTCACAAAACCTAATACCGCCTACGTTCTTTGTTCAATAAAATATTTCTTTGCTTTCCTCGTACATCAAACATTCTCTTTGCTTCGCGAGACTTCGATATCATGCGCATTCCTTTCCTTCTTCAAGGTCCAACTCAAAGTCTTCTTTTCCGCAAAGGTGCATTTGATCGCCTCCAACTTGGGGGCTGTATTTCTTCATGGGCCCTTCCACTTTTTCCCTTGTGTTATTTTTATCTATAGCTTATTTCCTCCATTGACTATAAGACAGTGTGAGGACAGGCTCGGCCTTGGGCTCGTCTTTCTATTTTCTGACGTTTTGCACTTAGTCATAGGCATTCAATAAAAGGTTGGAGAATGGGTTTATGAATTAGGACAATGAGTCGCTTAAGTACATTTTATCAAAGTAATTTTAAGTGAACAAAAAATTCATAAATGTTTTATCTGGTGCCTATTTGTGATTACGGGAAAAAAAATACAACTCATGGCTTGGTGGGATGGGTAGGGGAGAAGAGGATCCTGTGAGATTTTTTTAGGTGGTTTCCTTCTGGATCGATGGAGATTTCTATATTAGCAATTCAACGCTAAGCTTCAACTGGCAAAACATCAAAATAACCAACATAGTGGTACTTAGTCCAGTTTAGTGTCCTCCATAACCTTAGGCTTCTAGAACTGTTATTACAGAAGTTGAGCTAAGACCAAGATGGCGTGATAACATGAAGACATTTGCTTGGCACATTGAAATGCACAGTTCGTTTGTTTATTTAATTTAAATAAAGGGTTAATAGGTGCCTTGAGGTCATGGAAATGGGAAATACTGAAAGTAGTTTAGAATGTTTAGAATTTTATTTAATAAATAAACTCCTAGGTCTCCTACTTGCTAGCTCGATGACCATGGGCCTTTGTTGACAGAAGCCTCAATTTTCTCATCTGTAAAATGGGGATAATTATACTCCACGGTATTGTTATAGTAGACTAGTTATTTTGAATTGAATTCTTAGCATAGTACTTTCTGTTACGCTACTAAGCATTATATATATTCTAACTATTATTATTATATACTGTGACTTATAAAAATACTATAAGTCACAGTATATGATATATATACTGTGTATTTTTCCTGGCTTGATTTTGGGCTACATGAAGCACTTTATTTGCATGTTGGAAGTGCTCAAATCACATTCGTTCTAGTAATGAGTGAATCTAGGCTTTCTCTCATGCTTTGTCATGGGAGGGGCTTAGGCGGGAAGCACTCCATGACAGTGACAGTGAGTGATGTTAAACACTGGCATGAGGGAGCGACGGGGGAGGAACTTTTTCATGGAGGCCTCTGGGATTAGGATGGAAACTCACCGCGCCATCTGAGATGGAATCCTGCTGGAAGCAGTCGAGGAGACTAGGAGGCAGATGAAGTCCTAGCTGTCTTATGATTTTAAAACCACAGAATCCATCATGCGACAATCAGGACAAAGCTGTGTCCCAATACGTGACTCATACCCGAGTCATCTGCTTTGCGGAACGTTGGTTAGACACCTTTGGGGGTGTGGCGCTGGCTGGATTTCCATAACCTAACACTCCAGACGGCAGGGACCTACTTCCCTTTGGTACCGAAATACAAGACGAGACCAGGCAAGAACAGGCAAGAAAATACATGAAGGTAGTCGCCTATCGTCCCGAGAAGCCCCCCTATTGCCAAACGCGCCCCTTGTCTGGTTGCCACGATACTGCAACTCCATGCATTACACATCCATTCTTTTGAGGTAACCCATTTGACCAGAATCGTCAGTCATCTTTTAACTTGCGACCATTGCCAAGAAAAAATTGCTATCATTACAGCGCTCACCCATGTAGAAACCATCAGATCAGAGCCGTTAGGACCTAGAGATGCTCTCTCTGCAGTGAGGGACGAAAGCGGCATGGAGAAACATGCTGGCCCGACGGGCAGTGAGGAGGCGTGGGCCGCTGTTGGGGCAGAGAACATGGGACTCCTTACGCGGGGAGGACGCGGCGATCCAGTGTGGCCTGGACGGCCAGCGCCTGGGCTTGGGCGGGATAAAGCAGAGAGGAGAGGACAAACATCTCTGGTTTCGCTGTGGCTTAAAGCCAGGTCTCATGACACCCGTATTTCAAATAAAGGTGCTGAATTAGAAACAGTGCTTCTCAGCCCTCTCTCTGGTCTGAGCCTCCTCCTCCTCCCGGAGCCTGGGCGGGATGAGGACGCGGACCACGGCTACCGTCTGGGTGGAGGGGGCACGTGGGTCCTTAGCTCTGCAGGTGTCCGCCTGCCGAGTCTGCGCTGGGGTTGAAACCTTGGCCTGCACACTACCCCACATCCCCTCCAGCTATAAGCCACTTGGATTCTGCAAACAGATCTCAGCACGATATTCTGCCATGCAGATGTGCGAAGTTCACCAGTTTGATTGGAATTTATGACCACGACTATTTCTAGCCACTTAAAACCACCACACAGGTATACGTGTCTGTGATGTGATAAATTGAGCCAATTACAGACAGACCCTGGAAAAACAAACTCGAGCATAATTCAGTGCTTCTCCTTCACTTATCTCTTTATTTCAAGTGCCAGAGGTTTTAGGGTCTGAATTATCTCCATGAATTGTCTCGGTTTTTCCCTTCAATTTCCCCACGGAGATAACTCAAATTATGACCAACATCGCCAATGCCCCGATCTCTTTTTGGCTTCCAGATAATAAACGCCTCCTAACAACTTAAAAAAAAAAACAAACTGAGATGCCCTTTTCACTTTGACCATCCAGATGGGAAAATTGTAAATAACAGATCCTGACGCTCTTCAGAAATAAAAAGTGATGAAGAGTTCAATCGTCTGATTAAATTCTCCCAATAAAATCTCACCTAGCCTACCCTTACCCCACAGATAAAGGGCTGTGCATATAATGGACATTATTTTTCTTTTGAACATACTTGTATCCTGTCAAGATGTCATCAATACAAAGACTCTGACGTTTTTAATGCAATGACTGGGAAGCAGGTTGAATTTTTCAATCCTCCCAGCCAATATAAGTCAGCCTGAGATACTTAATTTCTATTTGAGATCCTTCTTTTTCTATTATAAACAGATCCCGCAGTAGGAGATAAATTTCATGGGAACAGTTTGGACTTTTTTATGAACCACCTGCAAGTTTTCTGCAAACAACATGCTTTATGGGAGCTCAAGGCAATGTTCACCCATCAAGACCTGACAGTAAGGGGGGATGGATGGGGCCTTATCTCAGGCACACATGTAACCTTCCTTGTCCCCTGGCCTGACCTCCCTCTGCACTCATTTATGAAAATAGTTCATCTTTAAAGAGCTTCCTCGCTCTGCCTGCAGGCTGTAGGTCTTTTTGCACTGGACTTGTGTAGGCTGAGGTCATAAACTTCAGTGTGTGAGCCGTTTGGAGGGGCTTAATTTTGAATAGCGGAAGAAGGAAAGTACACAATACGTGTTTCCTTAAAAGAACTCTCTTCTGCAGAAAGATGCTCCTGAGGGAGCCAATTGTAAAAGCTTTGTTGGGATTCGACTTTTATTTATGTTGCTAAAGTGTCGTGACAGCTACTGCATTGAAACAGAGGATGGACTGAGCTTGGAAAATCGTGCCAGCACCAGTGGTGACGTGAATACGCCGCCCTCTGCGTGGGGAAAGGGCCTCTGCCTGCGGCGCTTCACGTTTGTACGGGGCACTGCGGAGGGTGTCGTTTGTGCCAGGACGAGTGGCGGTTGCTAGGTTCCTTCAGAATATTCCTTTGAACTGGACAGCCGTAGAAGATTAGCGTGCGCACTGTCGCTGAAGGGGACAGAGATTTCAAGGACAGCGGGAAGAGGAAAGGCAAGGAGGCCACACGCGTCCGTTCAGGTCGCGTTCGTGGGCCGTGAGAGCCACGATCTCTTCCGCAGTCCTCGGGAAGAGGGTCTCCCACCGCAAACGTGGCAGGGCCCCCCACGGCAAATGCGGCAGGGCCCCCCAGAAAACAAATACGCACAAGAATGTGGAGGTAAGACAGAGACGTTAGAGCATGTTGATATAATGCTTTTTAAAACTCAAATGTTTGTGAATTGCGGCTTAAGCAGAAACGAGATACCCTCGACTACACGCAGGCAAGCATTTTCTGGAAAGGGCCAGAGAGTGAATGTGTTCGGCTTTGCAGGCCACACAGTCTCTGTCACATCTGCTGTTGTGGTCTGCGAACTGACAGAGGCGACATGTAAATGCGCGACCCTGGCTGTGTTCCAATAACACTTTCTTTGTGACGGCGTGCGGCGGCCCGGGTTTGGCCCGCTGGCTGGGTTTTACCAGCCCCTGTCCCAGACTGCTCTGGTCCATCATCGAACCCCAAGAAGCCCGGAGCCTTTTTCCGTGTTCCTGGACGGATGCTGACAACTGAAGGGAAGCGGTCAGTAAGGAGACGCACGTTGCTACATCCGAGAAGCAAAAAGGGTCCAACGAGAGCCAGAGTTTTGCAGGACGGTGTTTGGTATTCCTTGGAAAAGGTTTTCACGGCCGGATCGCAAGTTTGGTAAGTGTGGGCGAGTCTTCTTGGGACTTTTAGTTTTCAAATGCCCTGGAGGTTTCTAAGAGCAGATGAAGGAGGCAGCATGGTCCCCAAACCCGTTTGTCCGTGGAACCTGTTGGCGCACGTGCCTGTCACCATTTTTGGGTTCCCTGGAACACAGTTTGGGCAACCCTGCCCACCTGGGCTCTCCAGGCAGATTTGAGTATTTGAGTCTCTGAGGTGGTCTGTCTGTCCCGACACAAGACAACAACTGGACTGGACGATTCTGCCAATGTCCAGACACCACCAGAGAAACACTTCGCCCGGTCTGCCTCGGTGGCTGACTTACGCGAGCTCGCCCGCCCCTGTTCAGTATTTGGGCCTGCGCTGCACGGGCCTACCTGACAGCTGCAAAACAGCATTAAAAAGCAGTTATTTCCCGCTACTCTAGGTCTTTCTAAACTCTACTTAGTGTAGATACCACAGAAAGACCCAAAGAGAACAGCCTTCTGGAAATCTCTGACGCTGTGAGGTCCTATTCCTAGAAACTGTACCCCAGAGTCATGCCTTAGAGGGGGCTTGCTTATTCTCGCGGATGGTGGCCATCAAACCCAGTGGCTGTGGAAACTCTCGAAGGATGACAGCCGGCATCTGACACGACGTCCTGGGTGATCAGGAGACGAAGAACTTACCCGTCTCTACCGAGCACACTCCACATTCACGGCACAACCGAGGCGCTATGGGAACCGGCAGAATTACCGACATTCCGTTCTTGTCCTCCAGGTTTAAATCACGCGGGGAGGAGGGGAAGGAGGAGAGCAGAGCAGTGGTTTTCGCCCTGGGGGACCCAGAGGCCCTGCAGAGCCCACAGAGGAGCCAGGGACGGGGAGCTGGGGGACTCCGGATCCCTCCGTGCTCAGACCCCAAATGTCTAACTGAATGGGATGATGGCTCTTTTTGGCATCGCTCCTACGTGATATCTAGTTTACGTGCTAGAAAAGTAATAGGCACTGGAGTCAGAAAGACAAGTCTCTGCTATCTACCACAAAGTCATTTAATTCTTCTGAGTCTGTTTTCCTCATCTATCAAATGTGGAAAGCACCCAGATTTAGGGTGACGATTAAATAAACGAAAGCAGACGAAGTACCCAGGCCAGCTCCTGGCAAGTGGCAATGCCTCGACACAGGACAACTAAGATAATAAAGTCGAATATGATAAAAGTCACAAAAAACTCATAAGGCGCCTCGCATTTTACCTCAAGAGTAGTTGGACTTTAAAAATATTTGTTGAAAGAAAAAAAAAGATTGACTAATAATAATAATAATAATAAAGAATCTCTGGTTGGGGGTCCCAGAAGGTTTCACGGGAGCGACAGCATTTCGGACACACTTTCACTGCAGCTCCTGAGCACAGAGGGAGGGTCTCAGCTACCGGCTGACCTTGATGCAAGGTGGCAGAGGTAGCTGGGACCCCTTGCATGCCTCAGAGTCCATGGGCCTCATTTTTAGTGAGGATAAGACCCAGAGCCCCACAAAATGCCAGGTGATATCACGGAAAGGTCTTTCTAGAGAAAGGTAGGACATGAGGAAAGAACAGGGTTAGGGGTCGGGGAGAGAGACAGACAGACTTTACTTCTCAAACATACCATAACACCAACTATAGGGAAGATAATCCTAATTTCATGATTTAATTTTCCTTCTAAACAAGCCTGGTGGGTTTTCTATGAATTTTACTCCATTATCGTAATAAGTATTTCTGCAATTTTATTTTCCAGTTATCAAATGTCTTCTCGATAAGTTTCCTTAAAATATAAATTATGACAAAATATTTTGAACATAGGGACTAAGGTTATCCAAAGTCCTCAGTCCCCAAATGTCTAATTGAATGGGACGGCTCTTTTCACTATGAAGATCTGAAAAAAAAATTTTGTAACATCTGATGATACAGATGGATAATGGCAAAATTGGGAATGTAGTGTGGGGTGGGGCGGGAAGGCAGAGGTGAGGCTGAGCAGGGTCTCTTGGTTCTAACTAGAGACAAAAAGGTCCCTAGCGGTCACTGTGGTCTTCAGCTGAGAAGGAGAGAAGGTATTCTGTGATTTTCTTTCAGTATTTACTTATGTGAAATATATGTAATACATACACTCCGATATTCACACAGTGAATTCGACTGATCATTGTAGCTCCGTTCTTATGATTTCCTTTATGAAAATAATGGCATTATAGAAATACTGTGAATTAAAAAAAAAATCACAACTTACAACCTGAATTTTGTTGGGTCACATTCTCATTTCCTTTCCAGTTCCCTGGGTCAATAACTCCCATCTTTCTTGGCCACCCTCATAACCAGAAATTCCTAGGGACACTTCGCATTGAGTCACAAAACCCCGACCCAAGTGTCTCCCCTTGGGGTTGGGCAATTTCTAACTTCCATCCAGCTGCAAAAGTCTCCTCAGCCTCATGCAGATAACCCCCACTACCGCCCCAGTCCCTTATTTTTGCCATTTTATTTTTCCGTAAGGGCACCCAGGCACGTCTCTGGATGGAAAGTGTAGATAAGGCTCCATGTGAGATTATTCCCACTCTATAGAAGAATGAAGGAACTAATAATTGCAGTATCACTGACGGTACTGTTTTCAGTTAGTTTGCTCCAAAAATTGGGCAATGGAGAGACATAGCTCTTGGAGTTATTTCTAGATTCCCCAAAAACTTTTTTTTTTTCACTTAAAGGAAAACAAATTGAATCTGGACATTAGAACTGAAAGGGACATTAGGAATTACTCACACAACACTCTAATTTCACAGAGGAAGAAACTGTCTCTTCCTCTGGTCTCCAGAGAGACCACGTGTCTTGCACAGTGTCCCCCAGCTATGCTATGGAAGGACCGGGACCAGAACCGAGGTGCCCTGACATTGGTCCAACAAAGTTTTACGACATGGCTGCCCATCGGACTTGTGGAGACACCGTTATTCCCATGATTTGACCTGATGTTTAGGGAGAGAAATGAGGGCCGTCCCTACGAGCCACTTTTTCAATAAAGCAGGTGTGCCTGCAGGGCAAGCTAAAGACTCGGGGTCAGGCTCTCCCCCTAGATGCTTAGCCCCTCGTCTCTCTCCTCCTCCTCCAGCCTCGGCCTCGCTGGCTTTTGGCCAGGTCTTCACTGTTACTTTGTCCTTCAAACAGAGAAGAGGCAGGGGAAAGAAAGAGAGATAAAGATCGACACAGTAAGTGCAGGCCTTTGGGGGGATGAGCCGGGCGGGAGGGTCTGGGTGAGCTGCAGAGAGCAGCTAGCCGTGGCCGGGGCTCCTGCATTACTGGGCATGACGGCCGAGGTCTGGGCGCATCGGCCTGTAGCTGCGGATCTCGCCCATGAAGACCTTGGCCTTCTGTAAGAGAATTTAACCTGTAAAATTCTTTCAGATGGGATGACTTATAAAGAGATACTTTGTTTCTCCAAGACATACTTTTATTAGACTGACTCTTTGCCTGCAGTGCGCTGTGGAACACACATCTGCTCTGTAACCAGTAATATGTTTTGCTCTATTGACTTCTAAGGTATGTGCTTTCGGACCTTCGTTCTTGGCTTCAAAATGTCTGCTTGGCCAAGCTGCCACCTCCCCATCGCTTCTGTGGCATTTGCACAGTGCCGGCCTTCTTTCCGGTGACCCGTGCTTCAGTGCGAAGGTGCAGATCTGGGTGATGGCTGCGTGGGAGCCAGCTGAAAAATCGACGCTGCCTTCCTTGCTTCCAAACTGAAGCCCCCAAAAGAAAACGTGCGTATTTCGGCGGGACCCAAAACTGAACACCTGCACAATATCCACCTTCCCTACTGAGCTGCTAAACATTGTTATACTTTCCCTTCTACTTAAAAAAAAAATCGAGATATAATTTCCACACCGTATAATTCACCCTTTGTAACGCACACTTCTGGATGAGTTTTCACAAGTGTATATATATAGTTGAGTAAACCACCATCACCATCGAGATATATAACGAGTCCATCACGCCCGCCGACTGCCCTGCCATATTTGAATGAATGTCTCCACACACTGCCAGCCACAGGCAATGCTGCCCCTACAGCTGTGTCTTGGCAAGACCATCACACGAACGGAATCACACCACGTGCAGCCTTTTAACTCTGGCTCCTGTCGCTCAGTGTAGTGCTTCTGAGTTCATCTGTGCTGTCGTTTGTGTTAGGATGCTCCCTTTAATTTCCATGAATGCCTCGCCGTTAGTTCATCCATCCTGCATCTGAGTGACATTTAGGTTGTTTCTAGTTTCTGGTGAACTAGAAATAAAGCCACTATAAACATTGGTGCACAGGTTTTTGTGTGAATGTAAGTTTTCATTTCTCTTAGGTAGGGTTATACTTAATTTTTTTTCAGATGGGAAGATAAGGATGGACGTGGCACTTCACGTAAGATACAGGAGAAGTCATTATTGTCTCCTCATACTTAAATTTTTGAATAAAAACTTCTTTAGACTTTAACTCACAAGACAACCAGAACAAAAAAAAAAACACAACACCGTCTTCAGATTGCTTCTAAATGCTTCATAAATGAGTCATTCTTTCAGTCATCTGACAAATATTAATCGAGTGACAACTACGTGTCCGCCATTCCTTAGGCTCTGTTCTTGTAACGGACTGAGAGACAAGGATGTTCTGAACAAACAAAGATGCACACTTGCTGCCTTTACACACCAGTTTTCTGTTCCCATTGCTCTTTCATGTGTGTGTGTGCGTGTGTGTACATGAGAGAGAGAGAGAGAGAGAGAGAGAGAGAGAGAGAGAGAGAGAGAGAGAGAGAATTTTCTTACAGATCTCCTGTATCTTCTGGCACGGAATGGAGAATTGCATTTCTACTATCTGCTAATTCCTTGGAAAATTTCAGGAAAGCATTTTTTTTTTTTTACAGGATCTGATTATGCCCCTAAATTGGGCAATGGATTGTGAACGTACAGGCAAATGGCAGTACGCACACCACTAGAGGAAGTGAGGAGGTGGCAGCCTGTTGTCAGGAGGTGAGAGATCCTTGGAAGGGTCTTACTAAGAAGTCTTATGCCAATGGTCTTGTTTTAAATGTGTGAGATGCTGCTATTCCATGTTTTTTATTTTGGGTTAAGTGTTACTGTAATTTCTTACACTAAAGTAGCACGTGGTATTGAAAGAGAATGTGGACTCTAGCATTATCTTATTCACGTTAACCACGAGAATCTGAAAGCGTGAATGTGACTTCGGAAGAGGTAGGTACAGGGAGGGCAGATGAGAACACAATAGTGTCGGAGCTTAGAGGTGGGATGTGTAGAGATAAACTCTGTTTGCTTCCCATTTTTGCCTTCGATTGATTTCCTAGAGAAAAAAACAACCGCCACCAGAATTCTGTGTCCTATAATCTGTCGATTCGCTCTTTAAAGTGCTTGATTTTACAACCAAATCAAGAAATTAGCTGGGCCAGTAGGTTCATCATTGAATAATTTTTCGATTCCAGGAAAAAATTAAATTGAATCGACAGAGTTGTTCCACTTATGGTAGGTAGCTGGCTCGGGAAGCTGGCAAAGCTCTTCCCCTACTAAGCACCTGGAAGGATCTGCACTTGGTACAAACATGTCCATCTGAGATACTTAATTGCTACAATTTTCTGGGCTACGATGATTTGATCGCATATCAACACCCTTTAAAAATGACAACGAGCCTATTTCTTTTCCCCAAAGGCCCAGGATCCTTCTTGCTGACGCCTGGCTCCAGTGACATGGAAATCTCAAGATGTGACAAGTAAGGCATTTTCTGGGAACAATAGCTCACGACTTTTCCTGATGAATTGTCATGCCCTTCTGAGAACGTACCCCATCAGTCCCCTGAAACAGAGAATCAGATAACTGAGTCATGCTCAGCTGATTCAGCAGCCGATAAATGACAAACTTTCTGATGCTACCTGCCCACAGGTCTTTTGAGAAGAAAACGGCCAGGGTCTGAGAAAATGAGGCAACGAGACTTAGAACCAAGTCACGGCTCTCCTTGGCCCACGCAGCCATAGTTCCCACGTCTTTGCCAGCATCCTATATGTACATTTCACCCGCTGCAGCCAATGCCGCTGGAGCAGAAATGATTAGAGGACGGCACGGTGCCAGAAACAGTGTTCAGTAAGTAGCAGAGACAGAGGCTCATGGTGGTGATGAGAGCTGCCTGCGGTGGTTTAAGTGAAGTAGCATTTCACACACACGACCTGATTAAATAAGATAAAATGCGGTTGTTCTCATTCGCGGAGGTTCGTCCTGGGGGTTTTGTACCTCCTTGTTCTTCTGGCGACCTGTGAGCACTGCAAACAGCATCGACAAAGCTAAGGACAGACGAGGGAAGTGCTGGTGACGGCTGCCAGTGAGAAGGCAGCAGATCCCTGCAGGATACCGTGCTGGACACACACAGTGAGGGCTCTGCTGTGCATGTCAGATTCTTTTTTTTTCCCCCCCCAGAATGGGGAGAGTATGGAGTAAGTGGAATTTTTTTTTCTGGAGGGCTTGATTTGGGGTATAATAGCATGCGAATATATAATGAGGGGTGTGGCGATGCTATTTAAAGGACTTCCTTATTCACCTCCTAGGTAGAGGCCCAGTCAACAGAGAATTGCAGAGGCGAGCTTCAGGAGAGGTGCTGCTTTAATGTTCTTACCTAGAGTGATGATGATGTCGATAAGGGTAGCAGGAATAACACCATGGCCAGTAGTAATAAGAGTTGATATTTATTGAGAGTTTACAATGTACTGTGGTAATTGCTTAGCATGTATTATTTAATTTAATGCCCACAACGGCCAACCCATGAGATGACTACTGTTATTACAACGAGGAAGCTGTGGTTTGGGTTAGGTAATCTGCCCAGGGCCAGGCGGCTTGTTAACTCTGGAGATGTGAACGAGACTCTGGAAGGGGACTGTGTGGGCTCCGATGACACAAAGAATGACGAACAATAATCTTCCAATCGAAATAAATACAAAGTGGAGAAGACAGGAAAAGAACCCCGTGAACCATATGTCTCTTCGAATGTCTCTGTTTTAATTTTATTTCCTTCCTTTTGATCTAGGGGTCGATAATCTGTGGCCAGTGAGCCAAACATGGCCCGCTGCCTGTTTTCATGGGGCCTGTGAGTTAAGAACGGTTTGGACATTTTTAAATGGTCGAGGGGAAAAAAAAGAAATCAAAAGAACATTTCATGGCACATAAAAATAGAATGAAATTCAAATTTCAGTGTCCTTAAGCGAAGTTCCTGTTGGAAGACAGCAAAGCCCTGTGGCCGGCAAGGCCTGAGGGCTACTCTTTGGCTCTACATGGGAAAAGGCTGCCACGCCCTGCTTCTGATTATTCGTGGTGGGGGAGCTTAGGACAGGGGCTCGGACTTCCGGTTGCTGGGGTTGAGTCTCGTGTCCCCCACTTGCTCGGCCGGCTGGGGAAAGACTGTTTAACCTTCCTCCCCGCAGCTTTCACACCTGTACATTGGGGCCGACGGCAGCAACCTGAACGGACGGTGGCAAGGATGTGGAATCAGATGCTCCGCGGAGGGCTTCAGAAGAAGGCCTGGCGCCTGGGCAGATGGACGCTAACTGTCACTGTCCTTCACGTGCTAGCACGTTCTCCCTGTGATAGACATGAATCACTCTCAACACCTAGCAGCCCCATCGCTGATTAGTTCAACTAAGGACGACGAGTCTCTGCTCTCATCTCACTGACCTATATTGTCTTCCCTTCTGAGAGCTGCAACGTTTGGTTTCCTTGCCTCTTCTTGCCTCAGGTCAGGAGCTGGTGAGGCACAGATAACGAATCCACACACCTCCCATCTCTTCAAGCACAGCTGGCTCTGCCTCACTGCCTTGGCCTTGGGCTCCTTGGCCAGTGTAGCTATTTGGGTGGGTGTGGGAAAATCTCTGTGGATTTGGGGCTGAAGCACGCGCGGTGAGTGTGTTCACGACCTGGAAAGGCTGGCAGGCTGAGAAGGCTTTGCTTGGGTCTACAAATGGCACGGAGAGAAGCGGGCAGCTGCTTCTGTGAGTTGGCTTTTAGGGGTTCCGTCACCGGTTAGGCCGCATCGCCTCCCCCGTCACCCTCCCTTCCACGGATTCATTGCTTCACCAGTGGACGGCGTGCACGAATGGATGGTGGGCAAGAGGAAGGGACGCCGGGAAGAAAGAGGGATGCAGAGGCCAAACCCAGCTGTGCCTGTTCTAGAGTGTTCTGAACCCAAGGGCTGGCTGCAGAGATGACTTTCCCCTTAGAGCTCTTAGAACAGGCTCTTTCTAGAGCCTTGTGGATCTGACTGTTAATAGGATAAGGACCCAACAGCCACTTCAAAACTGGTCACTGCCAACTAATCAGTCACCGTAACTGCACTCCTCATTATCCAAAGTAGTAGTGAAACGTTCTAGTTTCTTATTCAAAACCCACCACTACATTTACCCAGCTTTGTTCTGTCTTTTGTTTATCTTTATTATGCTAGAATGGAATTAGGGCCCTAGCTTCCACCTCGATACTAACCTTCACGGTGACTTTGAATTTCTGGGGTTGTCAGTTAACCCTCTCCTTAATCTTTAAGGAGAATAAAGGATATATTCCCAGGCATTGTGGTTAAATGCATGGGTTCCGGGTTCGAATTCAGTTTATCCAATTCCTATCTTCATGATCTTGAATAAAGAAAGTCACCTTTCTGTGTTTCGGTTTCCCCACCTGTAAAATAGGACATCGGTGGTGTCTCCGTCATGAGGTCGTCGAGAGGATAAGTGAGCGAATTTAGGTAGAATGCTTAGAACAGTAAGTCTTATCAGGCTGTTCGTTACTGTTGCCTTATTACCTCCCAAGGAATAGTCGCTCTGCTTAGCACTGAGTGTGTGTTATAGTGAACCCCCAGAATGGCCGGCGGAGGCAGGTACGGTCCAATAGATGAGCTCGTGGTTCTGTGGGGACACTTTGCTCAGAGTCACACTGCCGGTAAGCGAGAGACTGGTATTTCAACCCAGTCTGATGAACCACAGAGCCCAGGCACTCCTGTGAGTTCTCTTGCAGTTCTAAGACTCACTGAGCCTATACTCGGACTGAGGCTAATAAAGCAGGCTCTGTTAATTACCCGGATAATTAATAAGGTCGCACATTATCACTTGATTATTTTCATGGAGTGTGTTCGCCTTACATTCTTTTCATTAAGAAGTTAAAACATGAAGTCAAATAGTGAATGCTGTTTAAGATTAAGCTACATGCCTTTTAGGACTAAGTTTTTTGTTTTTTGTTTTTTTTTTTTCCGTTTTCCTACTGCCGGGCATGCAGTAGAGAAAGCTATAGACATTTCATTTCTTATCTCTCCCCGAGTGCCGAGCAAATGAACCTTATACGAGCTCGTAAACTCACAGCAAGAATGCGCGGCCCCGTGGGACATGTGGCTGAGTGTTAGTGCAGGTGGGAGTGGGAAAAGGGGAAAATATAATTAATTGCTACCGGAGGAAAAAGGTGAACTGGGTGGAGGTTCAGAATGATTCACCTGGATCTTTGACTCAAGGGACTTAATGAGTTTCTGCAACGCCTTCTGATAAAAGTTTGGCCAAGGAGACGGTATTTTGTTCAGGGTGTAACCACTCCGAGCCTTGATTACTATTTTGAAGCAGTGACTGACATTTTGCAAAAACGATGATTCAAAGATTGAAAAGCGAAGGGGGGGTGGCTCACTTTACCTGGATTGCTGATTTAGGGTCCAGATGTTACAAGCTTTAACTGATTAAACTATCGAGAGTAAACAAAATACTATTTAAACATGCCCAGGAGCTAAACTCTTCTCAAAGTGGGACAAAACAATCCAGAAGGTAGAAAAACAGATCAAAGTAGAGGAAACAAGCCTTTTTAAGAAAAGCGTCCAAACCAAACAAACAAACAACAACAAAAAAGACAGGTGATGGCAACAATGGACTTGCCCTTCGGTGAGGAGGATGGATTCTACAAGCATTTGCGAGTCTATTACGAGATGCTTAAAATCAGGGTGCATCTTGCCGTACTTGTAATTGGTGGTTAGTATACTGAACTTGGGGGAGGTCCCTGCTATTAATTTTAGGGTAATTTTTGTTATATCTAATTCCATGTGGGAAATGCTCACCAGAGGTGTCATTTAATGTAAAAGAATTGGGCTAAGACTTCTTTAAAAGCTCTAATGGTTTGCAATTAGCTATGGCACTTAGATCTTTTAAAAACTGGTGATGGCTAGTTTTCTGCTTTGTGTCTTAGCACCTCTTCCTGTGAACTCTATACTCTAAGTGCTCTGGAGTATCCGACCTTCCAAGGCCACTGTAAGAGTACTTGGGTTTTTGGCCTTTCTGCACCTAACACGCCTACCTGGAATGTAATTCCCCCTTTTCCCTACCTGAGCAACTTCTATTTTTCTTCAGGAGCCAGATCATGACCCTTCCAAAAAGTCTGTGTTTTGGCTGCATTTCTTCCTGTGCCCTGTTAGTGATTTCCAAAAGCATTGGTCTGTGCGCGTGGTTACAAAACAGGATGCATATATGAAATTTTATTCAACCTTTTCTCTAATAGGGAGTTGCCATTTTTCTCTCTTATAAGCACACCACAATAGATGACTTTGCACATATATCCCTCTGAGCTTTACTGATACTTGTTAAGAAAAAAAAACTTTTTACAGTAAAGTAACTGGATTGAAGAGTTTTAATACTTTCGTACCCTCTTGGTACACACGCAAGTTGCTTTCGATAACAGTAGATCTGTGAATGTGTCTACCAGCAACATGACAGTACTTGTTTCAAAAGAGTCACTTCAACTCTTTCTGAAAAAAAATGAAGAATGAAAGAAGGAGAAAAATTTTGCTTATGGCGTAAACGAAAGTGATGTTTATATTTCACTTATGTTTCTGTGAGCAGTAATTAGACCCCAGTTCTCTTTCTGGGACTAACGGGCATTTGTCTTCCTTCTTTCATGCATGGCCTTCTCTGGTCATTTGCTCATTTTCCACTGGACAGTGTTCACTATTTTCTTGTAGCTTTCAAATAAGAAAAGAAATATCTATGGAGCTCTTATGGTACTTCAGATACTTCGCAGTGGTCAGCTATCCTAACGAACCATGCAGTAGGCACTGCTACTTACACCCATCTTCAGGGTCAGCAGGTGGAGGCACAGAGTGGTCAACTAGCCGCGTAGGCTGACAGTCGGCAGGGGGTGTGGAAATCAAATCCTAGCGGTCTGATCGGAGAACATTCACTCTTATCAAATATCCTACGCTGTTTCGCTTAGCGCTTTTTAGAGTCAGTCATGTTCAAATGCCATTTCTATTTAGTAAAAGTCATCCTTTTTGAGGGGTACAGCTCTATGCATGTGGCAACACACGCAGTCATGAAGTCAGCACCATGGTCAAGCTACAGGATACTTGCATCGCCCTGCACTTTCTAGCCGGTCCTCTTCCTCTCTCCTGTTCCCTGGAGACCACTGATCTGTTGTCTGTTAATACAGTTTTACCTTTTCCAGATTATCATGTAAATGGAACCATACAGCATACAGCTTTTTGAGTCTGCCTTCTTCTGCTTAGCATCGTGCTTCTGAAATTGCTCCATGTTGTTGCACGTGTCAGAAGTTTGTTCCTTTTTATTGCTGTATAATATTCCGTCATCTGGATATGACTTATTTTTCGCTGCGACTTTATTTTTATATTTGTGTCCTTCGTGACATTGCACGCTCTTTGAGACCAGAGATGGTGCCTTGCTCATCTTTACGACCTTCGGTCCTGACACAGCACCTGGACACAGCTCTGTGGGTTTCTATCATCTGGGTGAAGAGGTAAAAGATCCTGGTGAATGATACACGGTCCCATCGAGATTAAAATAAATAAAATTGTACAAATTTTAGGTGTCTTCTCAGGCTAATTAATCTAGCAAAACAAAGGGTCTTTTTAAAAAATCATTGAAGGCTGGGGGCTACAGGGAATGTGTGTTCATATCTGACTGCCACGGTGGCATTTATAAATCGGTGGTATAAATGTGTACAGAAGAGAAATTTGAATAAAGGTATTTATAGCAGAACTGTCTATGAGGCCCTGAAGTTTATTTTAAGCTATCCAAACACCTCCAAATTAGGAGATATATAAGCTATCTATACTATTACTAAATACTGTGTAGATTAAAAATGAAAATAATATGACAATTATTAAATACAAATACACGAACATAAGAAAGATCAAAGTGATTTAGGATTAGTATGGTTCTAGTAATTTTTAAAATTTGCAAATACTTCAGCTTGTAATAAAAAGTAGATCTTGAAAACTTCTTTCCCTATGTCATATTTATATTATATTATCTATACCCACGTATTTTTTACAAGCTGTATTTATCACTGAAATATTATTACTAACGTAAGATAACCAATCTCTTTGTGATAATTCCGACGTTAACATGGGTATATCTGTTGCAATAAAAGAACATTTGGACACAAACCACAGTGACTGTATCAAATCCAAAGAAAATGGAATTAACTTCACAGATTTTTTAGGTCGGCTTCCTTATCTACCTCTTTCCTCATACACATGTTTATCTCAATTACTGGACATTTTGTGTAAAATAGTTTAAACAAATTAATTAAATATGGACTTTACTCCAAAAATAAACCAATGAGACGATGAGGATCAGAGTAGTATACTTTCTGAGAAAGTTTTCGTGCTTGCTTGAATGTTTCTTCTGTTTAATTCTAGATCTTTCCTCTTCTGGGAAGGCTCTGCTAGTCTGGTGAGGGCCATTCGAATTTCTTCTACACAGGAAGCACTGTAATGACATTACCTAAGAAAATTTATGCTAAGGGCACAGACTGTAGGAATAGAAAACTAAGATCTTTGATACTCTAACTGCGTCCTTTGTACCCTCCTTATTTCATAATGTGTTTATAACATTAAAAAGATTTTTGTCACTTTAGACTCTCATGGATTGACTGTCAGATCAGTCACCTGGGTTATCACGACTTTTGTAATATACCCTTGTGTAGTGCTAGTAGAAATCTTACCAATCCTTCTCTTAATGGATGAAAAAAGAAGGGTCGATATTTGGTGGCGGAAGGAAATCTAACTTTGGGAGGCAAACACATGATGCACTATGTATTCGACATACTGCTGAATTGTACACTCGAAACTTACTTGGGTTTATTAATCAATGGCACCCCAATAATTTTCAATAAAAAAAGAAAAAAAACCTAAAGTGTTGGAAATGGCTGGTCTAACATAAAAGAAGGAGCTTTTGATCAGTGAGAAAGCACATCTTTGGTCTCCAAGTCCTGACTGGCTCTTAGTAGGACGCATTCCATTCAGCCCCCCGCCAATAACCACCGTGGCTCCTTGCTAGATGGAAACATAACGAACAGTCTGGCAGTGTCACGGGGGAGGGAAGGGGGGAAGGGCAAAAGATGCACGATGAACCGTGGCTCACAGGAGTTTGGGACGTGAACACTGAAAGGCATGCTGGCACATCCTAAAGGGACTTCACGAGCCTCATCTGACTTCTAGTGAGTGTCTGAACTCAGGGGTAACTGAAGATTAAAGGGGAGCGGTGCTCCCCCAGGAGTTCTAAGTCCATGTTGGGAGACATTACAAACACGCGCATCTGCCTCACAGCATTTATTGACAACACTCCGAAAGGTGAAAACGATACACATCCATTTCATAAATACATGGAGAAGGGATGCAGAATAAGAATTGATTAGAGTAGATTAATTTAGGAAGATTTCCTGAAATAAACACGAGTTACCACATCCAACAGGGTAGGAGAGGTAGGCTCTTGCAATACCAAGAAAAGTACGTGCAGAAGGTGAGAAAATTGGGTGTTTTATGTTTTGAGAGCGCGCTGTATACCAGAGGATACTCGAGCAGCAAGAGTAACTGAGACGACGTGGTGAAACTCTGGTCCTGCTCTGAAGGAGGTTTCAAGCTGCTAGGGTGTGTAAGCAGGGGAAGCAACTAACTGCAAGGGAGTGGGAGAATGTTCTATCAGGCTAAGTGTGGGGTGCTAACCCGTCAATTTTTGGAAGAGAGTTCATAGGGGAATAGTCCAGGATACCTCGGCATCTAAGTCGAGGCTCGAAGGAAGGAGAGGGTGTGATCTGGGCGAGGGAGGCCCTCCCTGGCTACATGTGAAGGAGTACGGATGCATAGTTCATCTTAGATCTCCTTCGCAGATGGAAATGGGAAGCCAGTGAATGCTTGTGAGCCAAGGATTGATAGGATTTAGTCTGCACCTTTTAGGGATTACTCTGGTTACAGGATGGGCCATGGACTGGAGCGAGGCAAACTGAACATGGGGAGCATAGTTAGAATGGTACAGATTCAGTCATCTATGCAATGGCTAGGCCGACCCTAGGTTTCGAACATAGAGATTAATGGAAGTGTATGAATTGAGGAGGTGGAGAGGATACAGAATTAGCAGAAATCAGTAAATCTCAAGGAAGGGTAGGGGAAGGACAATTTCCAGGTTTTGGTTTTGGCCGCTGCATGGATGGCCGTGCATGTCCAAAGACAGACAACTAGAAAGAGTTGCAGGTGTCAGGAGGGGTGGGGGAGGGGATGAGAGGAAGAGATGACAGGTTTATGGTTTTCTTAATTTCGAGATCCTTGTGGACCATCTAAGTGGAAATGTCTCAAAGGAACTTAGCTATGAAGAAATGGTAAAGAGCTGTGCTTACGAACTAGACGCACGGATTCGAGGACTACGAGAAGAATACGGGAAGGTTTTGAAGAGAGATGGAGCCAAATTATGGATCCAGGGATGTTATTTATGCTAATGTAGGGAGTCAGGAACTACGGAGAGGGCAGAATGATGTTTTCAGCATGTTCAGCTTTCCACTAGTCCTCAAGAATGAGAGCTCTAATGGTGCTTAAGAAAAACTTAGAAAGAAGTAGTCGTGTTCATTAGGCTTAAAGCTACTAAATAGAAAAATGAATGCTCTCATTTTGATGCCAACATTGATTTCGCTTCAATCATTAGCTTCTAGATAACTTCAAACTTTTCTCTGTAAATGAACGTAAGAATAACATCTTGATCTACAGCACTATTTGAAATCGATCAAATCTATCTTAAAACGAACACGGTCTTGATAATTTCAAGAGCTGGCCACTGCATTTGATATATGAGATCTCTACAGGTAGTGTTGCTTTTGCTTAGCAATGAACATTCATGTTTGAAGGGTACTTTACTTCGTACAAATCTTTTCAAAGACATTACACCATTTGACTCTCACAGGAGCCTTGTGAAACAGGTAAGAGAGTCATTATTATTCTTTCAGTTTTACGGATAAGGAAACAGGCTGGGGAAGTCAAAGGACTTGTCCAAGATAAGTCACTGTCTAGTAAGTGGCAGATTTGGAAACTTATTTCAGGTGTTTGGGCCCTAGATATAATTACATTTTTTATAATGATTCCCATTGTTCTATCTTTGCGTCTGCGTAAATGATTTTACTTAATAAGTTTAACTATTTGGATTAGCTAACAGATCAATGCCTGCCAAATTCTACTGCACTGATTGATGAAGTTGGTCAAATAGATCACTTTTGTTCATGTTCCCAATCACGTTTTGGGAAAAACTTCAGGATCTGGCAGCAATCAAGTACATTTAAGTAATCAGAATTTTGTGCAGAATTTATGTGCCATTTTCTATTAAATTGCTAAGTTTTCAAAAAGGAAGTGAATGAGGGTCCTCAGAAGCTGTTTCACCTGCTAATGGATGCACACCTTGCAGACTTTCCGCGGGACCTGCCTGAGGGTTTCCTTGAGATTGGCTCTCGTTATACTCACCAGCATCGAGGACCATCGCATTGAGAATGGCAACTTTTCACAGCAAGAGCAAGCAACAGTCAAAGCTGACCATAAAGTCAGAGAGTGTAGCAAGTCTTTGGCTCATAGTTACAGATGAGCACATCTGGCATTTTAAGTCACTTGTTTTAAACACACACACACACACACACACACACATTACACACACACACACACACACACACACACATTTGAGGAAGCTAAACCTGAGGCTACTTTTAAATCTTATCAAAACCACTATCAGTAAAAGACAACAACAAAAAAATACTGTATGTTTCCGGATAGCTCCAGTCTCTATTAATATCTGACAAATTATATAGCCAGTAGACGTCTTCGGATTATCTCTCGGAGATATCAGTGATATTACAACACCGAGGATGCCTTAGCACGAACAGTGACAAGAAGCTAAAACCTTCTGTACTGACATATGATTATGTAATGTTCAAGATGTGCCAGAAACTTCTAATCCCGACGAATGAGTTCTGAGTGATGAAAAGGAAGACGCATCACCTCGGCTGGCTGGGCTCTGAGACGTGCACGAGGGAGTCGTGTTTCATGGGCTGATAGGAGCTGTGGTTGGCAGTGCTTCTTTGAAAAGAGAGTATTTCCCAGCTAGACAGAGGTTCTACTATCACTCGATCAAACTGAGTCAGGTGTTATTCCGCAGGTAAACTGAGTCGAAGAGGCATCCACATGTACAAATGGACAGTCATTCTGATTCCGTGGTCATTTCCATTTCTGGGATGCATGTGGGCTATTAAGAAGGATGGATTTCATTCTATTCCAACGTGAGGTGAAATTAAAACCCATAGAGTCGTCAATTTGTAAGTTGTCCCCTTAAGACACTATGCTAGGTTTTTCTTTTAACAGATCTGGGTCCTATGATACAGGGTAATAAAAAGACTTTTGACTCGACTTACTAAGCAATCTTGAGACTACAGCTTGCAAGCAGTAATTCTGAAACAAGACATTCATTTCTTGATATGTCGATAACGCGAGAGCTCTTTGTTGGCTCTGGGGATATACCCTGCGAGCATATTTTCATGGCATATGAAACACCTAGAGTTTGGTGGTTGGTTGTGTTTGTTCTCAGAAGCTCTGTTACTATGCTCCCAACAGCAGGGGTATCTAACTATCTGAGAGATAGTCAGACCTTATTTAGGCACTTGCAAAAAAAAAAAAAAAAGAAAGAAAGAAAAAGACGTCGCATGGAAGGCCAGATCTGTGTGAGGCCAGTTTGCAGCCTCCCATTTAGTTCTGCTCATAAATGAGTTACCCAGGGACACGTCATTTCTTAGGGTAGACGTGGGTTGAAAACAGAAGTCCTCTAATTTCTAGCCTGATATTTTTCCCGTTGTTATCATGTTCTCAATTTTACTCTATGTGTTTCTTCTCTATCAAATAGATCTACTACATTAAATTTCCTTTCCCTTTTAGGAAAATGAAATCTGTTCACAGTCCAAGTTGATTTCTCTTAATAAAATGTGGTTTTATAGGAACTCCCATCACCTTTCCTAGGTTTCATATGAAACGCTGAAACATTTCGGTGCTTGATTTTAAGTTAAAATAACGGAGTCATAAAATAAATTTTCAAAAATTTATGAAGAATGTTGTCACAATTTTTATTGCAACAATCACCTGCAAACAATGCTTTAAGGAGAAAGCAGGTAGACTAAAAAATGGAAATGTCACTTTAATAATTCACTAGAGTGGATTCGGTTCATCATCCACCCAACACCTATTTCTCCATATTCCTTCGTAAAGATCCTAATTATTTCTGTGTTCACCGCTCCCCCAGGTGACAAAGGAGCAGCTGACTTCATTCTCCCCTGTAAGGTCCACTGCTTCATCTGAGGCAATGAGGTGTAGGCATTTCTCTGCTTCCCCTTATTGGTCCAAGGGCAAGCGATGATTGGACTTGAGCCGGCAGCCTGAGGGAAGGAAGGATACTCAGTGCGTGAGGGCGAGCCTTCTCTCTTGGTCCAACTAGACGTGAATGCGAAAGCTCACAGCTCCGATTTCCGCTGACGGCATCTGAGGACCAGAAGAGCAAACTGTCTAGAGAAACCACCCCGAGTATGAGTTTTATAACGAGATCAAAATCGGCACGTAAAAGCTTTCATCAAGCTAGCAAATTCAAAGATTCTTTAAGAAGGTATTTCTAGCCAAAAGTGAATCGATCACTAATTAAGCCATTCCAGTCTCTCCCAAAAGCTTCGCGATTGGAGGTTTTCTCAAGGTGTCGCCTTATTTCTTCTATCAAATTTCAAAAAGTAAAGGCACTATGTGTATCAGAATGCGTCCCTCTTCTGAGACCGCCAGCAGTTGTCCTAAGTATCTTTGGGCTTCTCGTGTCAAGTTAAAGCTTACCTGTAAAAGTAAGTGGCAATTAACCACTGTTCACTTGTGTCCACGTGGTGACTGCTGCTCTGAATGAACACTGCATTCGAGTTAGCCACTCTGCAAGGTTTCGTCCTGTCGCCTGGATGTTTCTTCGTTAGTCTCATGCGCGTTTCTTTATCCGACGTTAATAGTGTTACAATTTTGCAAGGATTTCCTGTAGAATATTTCTTTGTAGGATGTATATGAGACTCATGTGCTTGGTATTTCCGACCTCAGATATCATTGTTTACATAGCTTATATTAGAAGATGTTGGCTGGACTAAAGAAATAATACTCGCTTTGGGAAAAAGGCCAGTAAAGCCTCTGGTGATCCGTTGGTGAATTATGAACACGGCTCTTTGTGGGGTTCATGCGCTGTCGCGTCTTCCGTGCTATGGGGAAAGGTAGGGGATCGCCTCTGTACCCGAGCGCGGCCTTTCTTAGGCGGGAATGCCCGTGGCCCCAGCCACCGGCTCCCTTCAAACTCTGCACGAAAGGGGCTGGCAGCGGCATCCACCAGACGCTGCAGCTAAAGCGCCGGAGGATGGGTTTCGGGCTCTTTCCATTACGGCTCATCCATTCTCCTTTCCCTTTTTTCTTCTCTGCTCTCATTTTCTACCTCGCTCGGGCCACGTTTGCATCCACCCATAGTTCGAATGTGTATTAAGGGCTGGTCCCTAAACAGAAACGTTGTCCCCTGGGATGAATTTGCGTTTATTTCTGCATAATCCTTGTGCATGCACATACGCACATACACGCAGATACGCACACTCACAGAAACACGCAAATGTAACAGACACAAACAGCCACAGCATACGGGCATACGCAAACACACGCCGACGCAGCTTACGAAGAGATACACAGAGACGCACACATACGTATGGACAGACACGCTCTCAGGCTCACACAGACACATACACGGATGGACACACATGTATCGGACACACGTATATATAGACTCATACAAATCAGACACAGAAATACACAAAGGAAGACAAAGACACACAGAGATGTGTAGGGCCTCCCTATCACACCAATGTTGTCACAGCTACTTAAGTGAAACTCTCTCTCAGCGTAGGAAGTGGTAGTGGTGGCCGGAAGTCGGGACGTGTGAATCGGATTAGGTGTGACCTGTTACCATTTGCACTGGAATTATTAACTTTACATGTCATGGCATGAGAAACACCCCCTCTGATTGCTCCTGGAACCTAGTGGCCTCTGTGACCCCTGAAAGCAGGACCCCAGCTGTGTTTCAGAAGCAGAACCGTGAGGCCGTGGCCAGACCAATGGGAGAAGCACCTGCAAACGCGCTTCCAGTGAAATCTGGGAGCCACGCCCCCGCACGTGTTTGGGCTGCCCGCTCTACCCTGCAGGCAGGAGCGGGGCAGAGATGATCAGACAGAGGGGAAGAAAACGCAGCAGAAGTTCTCGGATGGTTCCCCAAACCCACGAGGGAAGAAGTTTCTGAATCGTACATGTACCTGGATGTGCCTTATCTAATTACTGTAACTTTCCTCCTTCAGTCAGCGTGCCTCTCCCAGCTTGCATCTCTGCATCTGCTCTGACAGATCTTCCCAAAGCAACTTTCACCATCACATGCAAGCGCTTCCTTTCAAAGCCGATCATGAAGTCCAGGGAGAACTGGTGTTGTGTGTTCCCCATTCCCCAACTGGAGTTCTGTTCACGGTGATCATTTCGCAATGCCGTGGTTGGTCCTGATGGGTGGGTGGGGACATTCACCTGCTTCCTGAGGTGGGAGTAGGTGCCTAAGTGCAAAACAGTGAGGAGGATGGCCGGAGGGAGGGGGGCGGTATCCAATAATAGCGGGACATAAACAGGAGCCGCCACTTCTTGGTCATCTATTGTAGACTGGCCTCGATGTTAGCGGTTTGGCACACATTCTGTTAATTCTCACAGCAATCCGACCAGGCAGGAGAGTGTCATTTCCATTACATGGGAGAGGAATCGGGGGCTCAGTGCTTCTTGGATATGAGAGATATTTGTTCATACGAGGATTCAGACGTGGAAAATTTGACATATAGATTTGGAGTCTCGGAATTTAATGATGGATTGTGGGAAATTACTCCTCGATCCCATTTGCCATTTTCCCTATAACTCTTATATTTACAGTTTTTACTGCATCAGATTTTACAAATGTGTGGTCTGCAACAGGCGTTTGCTAAGCAACGTCCCTGCAGGTTTTCAGTGGACCCGTAGGAGTCAAGAGTGTATACCTGCATTCGAGCTGCCTGGATTTCAATTCTGGCTATGCCACTCACCTGCTGTGTGACCTTGGGCATCTCACTTATCTTTCCTGTGCCCTAATGTTCTGGTCTACAGAACGGGGTAAACGTAGCACCCACGTCACTGAGTCATGACGGATAAGTGGGTCTGGGCAAGACTCTCAGAACTACGTTCGGCAGGTAGAAAGGAACATGTTAGTGTCTAAGTTGAGAACACATCCCTGTAGGAAGGACTACAGAAAAAGAGCCTGTGGTCCTAAAGGCCCCACGTCCCGGACACAGCCGATCACCTAGAGTGTATGGTTGAGCCTGTGAGAGCAGTAAAGACGACAGGGCCGTTTCGCTGCTTTTGTTAAATGAGATGAAGATTGACCAACTAGTCGCCCATGGCAATAAGTTAGTCAAACTGAGACTTGACGAAGAGACCGGTCATCGTAATGTAACAGGAAAAACGAGCAAGACGTTGGAATGGCAGAGTTGTGTGGGCGGGAGGCCTGTTGTTGAAGTAACCGATGCTATAGCTTTATTGCGCTATTATTTCAGTCGAGAGAAATCTCTCTGTGACAAGCCAAGACAGAGCTCTAAGACAATACAGGCTGACTGCTCTTCCCTTCTCTCTCTCCCCACCCCGCAGGTCTCTCTTCCCTTTCTTCTCGCCGTCCTTCCCTCTCTTTCTCCTCTGCCCCCTCTTTTTCTCTCCCTGTAGGAAGTCAGCTCTTCTAGGTTGTGATAGCCAGTGGAACGACCTTGGTAACCCATGCATTGTAGGCGGCTGCCAGAGTGTAGGTTTCTACCTGCCGCGGGTTAAAGACACAACAATTCCTATCAGTGCTGAATTGTGAAAAACGTATGGTGGATAAATGGTCAGAACACATTATATCTATGTTAGTAACAAGTAACGTTACTAAGGATTGTGGAGAAAGTTTGGGCTCACATAGCTAGACACAACAAAGGAACTTTTAAAAAAAATGACAAGTTGAACGTAGCCTTCACTTCTTCATTAACTCTGTTTTTGTGAATCTGCACTGACTTGTTAGAACTCCCATTACTGTAATATTGGAATGGTATACAAAGAAAAACAGAGCATAATTATTCGGTGTGCTCAGGAGTTCTTAAACACCTCTGCCTCATCCTCAGCACAGAAGTCAGCAAATTCAACCCCAAACATTTCTACAGGGATGGAATAAGTCAAATCGAACAAATTAAAAACCTAACAACAACAAAAAAATCTTCTAACGTTTGTTTCTATTGCTACTTTCTTTGAAGATGATCTCACCCCTCAGTTTTTCGCTGGTTAGAGAGTCTCTCCAATGAATTAAGGAGCGTCAGGAAGAATGAGATGTCAGGGTAAATTCTTAACATCGGAAATAATTATTGTCCTACCTCCAAACTTCCTCACATTGTCAACTGCTCACGAGCTATGGTTTCTTTCCCATCATCCTAGGAGCCTGTCATCCCCCGCCCCCTCGCCTCCCAGAAATCCTGTAGGATGTCTTTACTGCTATAGTTATGCTGAATTTGTATACTTTTCATGCGTCCCTTTTCTTGGCAAAGCCATTCTCGTGTTTAAGTCTTGTCTACTCGTGGAGATTATAAACTCCCCGAAGGCCAGACCGTATCTTACACTGATTTTCATCCGTCTGGGCAATCTCCTACAGTCATAAGTTCTCAGTAGACACTTGATGTCTGAGTGACAGCAGGTAGACGGGCCCTCTTTTCCACGTGGGTTCTTCGGCAGCAGTGGGATGGCTTTCCCCCTTCCAGACGCTGTGTGGCTGCCCTTCGCTGGGCTCTTCTGCTGCCCGAGAAAAGAGAATGAGGTGCTGGGTCCCCCATCTGATTGAGGCTTCCCCTGTCCTAGAGCTGCGACGTTCCCATACACAGAACTAACAACTGGAGTCGTTCCAAGTTTGTTTCACTGGGGATTCCAGGAGAAATGATGTTCTCGCCTATACATTCTCAGCGGGTTTACAGCGTGGCCTTGCTCGGCTCCCACAGGTGGCCTGGGAGCGGGGATAAGTGGACGAGGCGGGCTAGGAGCGAGCGCCTGGGCTGCGGTCTAGCCTCCGTCTCTCTCTCTCCTGCAGCCCATCCGAGGGCGGGAGGAAGAGGCAGATGCAGCTTGAGAGGTAACCCTTATTTTCGCAATGGATGAGACTCTCTGAAGTTCTCAAAGTGTCTCTGTCTAGAGAGAAAGAAAGAAAAAAAAAAAAACGGAGAGGCAGCTATATCTCCTTTTTTAATCTCCATTTGGAAATAGAATTAAGGTATTATCATTGACTTCAACCGATAAATATCATCTGAACAATTTTCCAGACTCTTGCTTTTTAATTTTAAAGCTCATGTTTGAGTGGGGATGTCCAGTCCTGATGTATGGGTAACAAATAAGCAAACAGACGAGGGTGAATTTATCACCGAGTGTTCAGGTCATCTGCTAACCGTTCCAGGTATCTGATTCCAAAGCAAACATATCCTTTAGCTATTAGGATCCCCTCGGGGCATTTTGGCGAAGCGAAAGGGCAGGCAGTGATCTGTGGCACAGGCTGCCACTGTCACTAAAATTTCTCGAAGTGGAAATTTCATTCTGTGATGTTCATATGACATTATTCATTATGGTCTTTTCCTTTGTGAAGTTTTATGGAAGTGACAATTATTTAATTGGCTAGACAGATAAAACTAGCAATTATGGTGATTACTGTCCCCTCCCTGATTGCCACAGGGTCTGGGTCATTCTTGAACAGTGACCAGCCTTGCGGACTTGCAGTGGAAACCTCTTCCAGCTCCCGTGAGTATGGGCAGGTCAGCCAGCTGGCCTCAGTTGCTTTGTTTGTGCTGAGGTGACAGGAAGCTGCTGATTTATTAACTATTATTACCTTTCTGACACATAAAAACCACTATTACTATGGTTAATCGTGGTAGCAATTTATTCAGAAGAATTCTCTGGGAAAAATGTCTAGGATATTAATTGTAGGGTGAGATGAAAACTTGATCATGTACACTCGTGACTTCAATTTTCTGTGTATCTAGTGGAGACGGGGGGGGGGCAGAAAGGGACATCTGACCTATAAGAGATATTATATGAAAGGAGTTTGTGTGAATTGGCCCAACTGAACCCATGCCTTTTTTTTTTTTTACTTGTTTTTATGTAAACAAATGCATAAGCAGCCCGGATAATTTCATATTTTCTACAAAAAAAAAAAATCAGCGTTATTAATCATCGTGGTATGTGGTGTAGTTGGGTACAGTTTTCTTAGTCCAAATGTGAAACAAAAATCATTTTCTTCTGCTACATGTATTGGCATTTCTTGGCTTTACAAAAAAAACGTTATTTTCAATACAGAGGTAATAATCCAGAAAAGAAAGCACTGTGTTTTATGATGGCACTATTCTATCTCGGTTAAAGCAAATTAGTCTTTAGAATTCACACTCTTTAGATGTCCACACAAATGGATACACATTCTGCTCAGCCTCTCATCTACTTAGCATGACATTAAATTTACTATGCCAAGTAGCTACTAGATAATTAGATATCGTTATGTGATTGAATAATTTTCCTTTTATTTAAACAAGTTTTTGATTGCTATGTTCGAAGTTATTTAGTTACCATTTTTATGCTGTTTCTTCCCTTAGGCTTTGTTGACAGCTTTTAAAAATGTTTGCGTGTGTGTGTTTGTGTATGCTCAAACTGGACAGCAACCCCTGGTTATTGTGCTATCTCTAAATGTATAAGCCAGACCTAAGCAAGTCTCCAAGGAAAGATATCATTGTGCTTCTTGGGGCTATATAATAAAGATTCCTCTCTCTATGCTTCTTGGGCATTTTGTTCTTTTCGACATCAAATCTATTCCAATTAAGCTAGATTCCCCAAACTTGCTTGATCATAAGAAGCCCCTGGGATGTTTTAAAACATTGCATATGTTCAGGACTCTTCTTGAGAGATTTTGATTCCTTAGATCTAGAACAGAGCTCAGAAATATGTATTTTTAATGAGCATCCTGAGTGATTCTTAGGCTCAAGCAAGTTTGGAAACAGGCTACTGAAGAGAGACTAAACTCACTCATTCGCAGAGATGAGATCGTCATGCAGAGTTCAGCTGGTTAGCTGAGCTAGCTTAAAATACAGTTTAAATAAAAAAGCTAAACATTCTACTCATCATAAAATTGAGGAAAAGAATTCTTTCCTTTTGGCCTTTGCAAAACCGTAACTTCTCAGATACCCATCGACAGTGTCAGAAACTCTTAAGGGCACGCAACGTTGATCCTCCTTACAGTCACTAGAGATGAAATGTTCCCACACCAGTTGTTAAAATGACTACTCAGTCGCTTGCCTCATGGCCCAGATATCTGGCAGAAATAGGCTCAATGACCATTTTCAATGTCATCTGTTAGTATTCATATTTAAACATTGAGAGCATGGGCACGATCTAGGAGACGAGTCTGCATAATTTTTAATCGCCTGTGAAAAATCTGGAATTATAATGGCAAAGGGTAGAGACGAGCCTGCCTTCGTGGGTGACCTCGTGAATACCGAGCTGCTGTTTCTTGCTGTCCTTTGTGAGCACTCTATTGTGAAATAACGGCTGAGCTTGTTTTTCTTGCCCTGGTTCACCACAGCCGAGCCCACGTGGACAGAGACGAAACCGAATTCCTTAAAGCGCACAAAAAGTTTACGGGATGTTTTTTCCTCAATTTTCGCAATTTTATTAGTCTTTAATAAGCATTTTCTCAGAGCTTGGCAGTTTCTGAATGTTTTAAAATCATTTTTACTAGCGACTTCCAACACACACCTGTGTGGTAAGTCTGTGCTTTTTACAGGACACGTGAGACGGAAAACACAAAACGGAGAGACAGAATTTCACTCGTAAGCTCCGTCGTCCCTGGCACTCAACCACAGGGAGGAACAGAGAGGACCTGCCTGCTTATTCACGTACAAGCGGTAGAAGTGATGTGGTTCCAATATGCAGGTGCTTTAATTTCATTGTTTCCATAAAAACAGCCTCCTCATAAATATGATTTATGGTTAAGTTCAGGAAAGCGAATTTTCCAACCTATAGGGATAAAGATTATGGCTTAAAAACAAAACCAAACAATAACAACACTCTTTTAAAAAAACTACTATGCAATTCTAGTTGTTGGGAATAAACTGAACAATGGGATTTTTCAGTTCAGGCATATGACAAATTAGTCTAATGACATAATGACTTGTGTACATTTTTTCTTTACATGGAGGATGTTTAATTGACTGAAATGGAAGCTTATGATTAAGATCTCAGAATTTTTATTATTAACTTTCTGATTCTTCAACCCACTCCTTCCTAGAAGCAATCCTTCACATTTGGCCTCTTGGAGCTCTTGTAAAAACTAACAATCAGAATTCCAAAAGAGCTCCGAATTGTTCATCATTTAACCCTTCTCTAACTCAAAACCTTCTCTAATCGCTTAATTGTGTCGTTTATTGGGCATTTGAAAACTTGAGTTTAAAGATCTGATAACTCCTTTTATTCTTTTCTCTCTTTTACTGCACATACGTAACTGTGAGGAAATGGAGCTATTAACACTGAATTAATAAAGAATATACTCATATAAAGTAGCTTCTCTAGTAAAATTTATAAGCTTATGAAAAACATAGATTCTGTCCCCTCTCTAATCAATCTTTGAATTAATGGGTAGCAGTTCCTTAATCACTACAAAAAGTTTTCAATATGAAACAATATTTTGGCAAGTGGAGGGAGATTCTCAAGTTACAGAAATACTCGTTAAATTGTCTTTATTTTCGTACATATATTCCTACTTTATTTTTATATCTATGTTTTTATTTTTTACAAAATTATTCTGTGAGTCTTGTGACATTAAAAGTTGAATTTACTTCTCTGTCTTAGTTGGACTGAATTTAAAGTTGCTTCTTATATTTTGCCTTTTGTGTAAAAAGTTAGGAAATACCAAGTCTAGCTATGGAAGCCCAAGTCAATAAAAAATCTACAATCCATGTAATTAATGAAAATAGAAAATATCCATTTATTGTAAATACCTTGTTAATCAAGGGAATTTATTTCCTTTATTAAAGCAAAAATAAAAATGTATATTTAGAAAAATGTGTTTTCTCTTTTTCTATTCACAGAGGCCACAGATCAAAACTGAACAAAACCTGTTTTTAAGAAATATAAAATTATGTGCATGCATCTATCCTTTCATATAGATATAGGACAAAACAGGTTAAAAATTTTCTTAAATTTTCAGTACAACTACACCTACTATCGTGTATATTAGTATATTTTTATTTACTTTGTGCTAATATTTTTATTTCACACATTATACGAATGTTTTATATTTATCTCAAATTATGGATTTCGAAATGATGCAATTAAAAAATCAATCTATATTTTGGTAATTATGTTACAGAACCGTTTTTGGGGTGATAGTGTGAGATAAGATAATTTCACTCGAAGAAGCATGAATAAACTAAAATTTCTTAAGTGGAGTTTGGTGAGACAAATAAATTAAATATGGGCAGAATCACTGCATGATAGCTTTTAGATTAAGTGTACTGCTCTGAGATTAATTGTTTTTTTGTCTGTCTCTCTCTTTTCATTAATATTGATCATCATCATTATTATTGAAAAACTGATGTTTCTAATACAGAGCTTTCCTTGTACATCAGTGGGTGGGCCTGAGTGCTGGTGACCTGTTCTGTCACTAAAACCACCTCATAGGCACAGTGGCCTGGGCTCTGACGGGTTTTGATTCATGGCTTAAGTGTAACTACTATGTAATGTCTTCCGTTGCAGGACGTTCAAACTTATAGTTTAAGCGTAAACACTTCAAACGAGGGCAATTTTTTTTTCTGTGTAGTCGAATGGGAAAAAGAACGAGAGAAAGGAAAATGGAAGTGAACTATCTTGTAGAAAATTGGCGATTTCACTGCAACTGGGGTTGCCTTTTAAACTCTTCATTTAAACTCAGTGAGGGGAAGGATTTTAGCTGTAAAGCAGTGATTTTCCCCCATACGTGGGCTCTAATAGTTCAGTGTATCATTCAGGAGTGTCAGCGATAAAGATATAATTAGCCATCCTCGTAGTCGAGTTTACGAAACTGCCTAGTAGTAAACATGTTTAAGTTTTTCAGAATCTTTGAAACTCGGGTCTGGTCTGTGAGAGTCAGCTGCTGGGGCAGATCCGCAGAATGACTGGTCGTTTCCTAGGGCAAGAGGGTCAGACTTGGCGAGTTAATTTACGTGTAGTAATAAGCCTGACGGAATGGATCCAAAATGCTAACCACGTAACCAAGGAACACAGAATGGAAAGTGTCACCGAGACACACATACACATCGAGGCACAACCCAACGAGAAACACACACACACAGAACCCTTCCGAAAATTCGCTCTCAAGGCATGTACATGCAAACAAAGAGAAACCCAAGACTCACAGTTCATTTGAATTCACAAGGGAAAATTTTCGGGATGAATGTTGCTTTGACGTTGTCTTACTGATGCAGAGGGAAGCCAAACCTGTTTTTAATTGCAAAGCCAAATGGTTTATGCATGGGCTCTGCCATGCTTGTGAGGACACGTTGCTTTTATAGCCCCCTCCCCCTCCACGAACACGAGACCAGGCTTGCCAACACTGTGTTGGAACATGGTCACATTTAAAATGAGAAGTCTTACAGGTATTTTTAAAGGGGGAGGTGTCAATCTGTCAGAGATGTCATTATAAGTGCATCTATCTGCCTATCTGTTACCACTTGCTAATTATGGATTTGGGTGATAATTGTCATAAATCTTGCCACAAAATGCGCAATAAAATGCATTTTCTGGGGGTAGAGGGTGGTGTGTGGTGAGGGATGAAGCTTGAATCTATGGGCTTGTGATCAACAGATCACAAAGCCTGTGCTGCAGACCTGTTTCACTGTTTAATATTCCAATGAATACACATATTGTTGCATGTGTCAGGCTGCCTCAGGCAACATTGCTGGCATTCCATTATAGGAAGGGTGAGTGTACACAGAACAGAGTCTGTAGAGAAGCTTCTCTTCAAATGGCCAAAAAGGGCCTTCAGGAATACTCTGTGCTGGTACAGCTGACCTGGAGAGGACTAAGAAAGAAAATGGAACACATGACTAATGAAATAGGTGTTTGTAAGGAGCAGACCAATCGTGGCAAAGTCAGAGTCTGCAAAAATTCTGAGACGGCCCTTACATATTCGCTGTCCCAAGATTCCCTGCAGATAAGGAAAAGTCAGAAAAGAAGGCCCACGGTACGTAAAGCAAAGCTATGCTCTTCTGCAAAAGGGTTGGCAAGGAGAGAGGGTATAAGAGTTTCTGCTTCTGTGCCCAGTTCTTCAAGTCGCTGCCTCCACCAGCTGCTGACTCATTAACTGCCACTGTCACTCTATCGCCTCTTAATCTCTGCTCACTCTGCCCCTAGCTGTCATCTACACACACACACACACACACACACACACACACACAGCCTATGGCTTTAAATAGTAACTGCACACAATTGGCAACATGAGTCCAAATGCTGAGTGTAAGAAGCCCATCCTCTCCTTGGTGAAATAAGTTGCTACCTTTTTCTCATCCTCCATGAAAGACCGAGTTTTCTTAGCATAGGCTTATTATCCTTCTGTCCTCAAAGTAGGCATCTGCTCACTAAATATTGAAGAATAAAGAATCCTAAAAATTGCTTTCCTCCGAGAAGTAGAATTTTAAGACTACCTGGCCATCAGATCAGAGGACCAGGCTGCTACTGAACACCGATGCTTACGACTCTTGATATAGTCAAGCAAGCAGCTCTCGACCTGCTGGAAGAAGAAACACGCAGAATAAAGGCAATATAGTCCTGACCTATACGTATCCTATATTCAGATTCAGACGCAAGAGTCTAAGTACATATACACCAAGTTCTCTACTGACACACAGGCACATTAAGCAAGACTCATGGCCGAGGTTTAGTACATACAACTCCATAGGAGTAGCAGCCTAGAGCATTCTAGCCCAGCATTCCATACGAAATATTCATGGGTTGCTCATCCCTTTACCCGTTGCCCACTCTAGGTACATAGATTGGTTGACTATAAATAACAGCATAGTCGTGTGCATACTTTGCTTATATTTTCCTCCCAACCTGGGGCGCCTACCCTTTACTTCTCATCATGGATTGAACTATTTATTTCGGTCTCCAGCTCATCCATGAAATTTTTCCCAGTAAGAGAAGCAAGCACTTAGGCATAGTGCTTACACCTACTGACCACCTTGGGGAGCAGATGTTTCAGAGCCTTCTATGATCTTTGTCTTGACTAAACATCCGGAGCATGTAACATCAATTTCGAACCTAATAATATAAACTCTTATAAGATAAGAATAATGACAATAAAATCAATGATGTATTATGGCTATATAAAATAGACAGCAAATCTTATAGAAACAACACGTATCACAACTACACTATCTGGGGGTACTCACAGCATGCCTATTTAATAAAAATGAAGAAACCGAGGTTCGGAAAACTTGAGTAGTTGGCTAGAGGCATGTGCTAAAAGCCAGTTTGAGAAGCAAACTCTGGTCTATAAAACCGTGTACTGTTGTTTATCTCTTCTATTTCCCTCTGATATGGGTGGCATGATAGACTGAAAAGTGCCATGAGATGGAAGAAGGGGTTTTTGTTGGTTGCTACAGAGTGTTTCTTAGATGGAATCAGACAACTCGCCCTTGTATTTTGTTCAATGGGATAATGAAAAGACAAGAAAACAGTTCTCTCCTCTATAGGTAGAGACTAGGGATGAAAGAGTTTTATTCTGTATGTGTGGGAGGGGGGAGTGTATGAAGCAGGATGAGGAAGTGGACATTGGCGGGAGGGGGCATAATATGATCTGACACTGTCTGTGAATGACTCCCATCGACAGGCCCTGTGTTCAGGGTCTGGACATGACAGGATGAAGGACACAGGTTCCTTGTCTCCATCATCCGAGAGCTACTTAACGGTCCGGTGAGGAAGAAAAGACACAGGAACCACATCAACATAGAATAAGAAGCGATCAGTAGAGCTCGCCGAGGACTCCGGGAACATGGAGTGATTTGGTGCAGAGCACAGACTAATGGGAATGACGGGCTTGGCCGCTCTAAAGAGGTGGGAGCAGAGCTGGCTTTGCCTCCCCAAACACACCAGGAGCTCCCTGGGCTAAGCAGTGACTCAGGACCTGAGGGAATGAACTCAAGCACGAATGAAGAGCCTCAGAAAACACCCTTGCTCTCGGCACATAGAACCTGTGGACTAGGGCTGGCTATGGAATTTACAGATCCAGTGCAAAATAAAAATGCAAGGGAAAATACCATTAAAGGCACTGAAATACAAAGCTTTTTCCTTTCTGCGCAGTTTGTCTCTCTCTGTCTCTTTGTCTCTCTCTCTCTCCCAGTCATACTGTCAGTTGCTATTTGTCATTCTAGGTAAAGAAGACTTTAAAATTTAAACTATTAGCATAAATTTTATCATTTATCTTTATATCGTGCAAGGGTAGTTTTCAGCGCAAACATAAGAGCATTCAACTAGTAGGTACCGAAATTACACGATGCGTAGCTTGTCATTCATGTATGCATCTGCGGTTGATTCCTACCAACAGAAAAATTCCTGCACACAACTAACTCGACTGTTTTCATTTCATTTCTTGAAATGCGCACATTCTGGCGACACGATGTGCTTATCTCATGTTCTCTCTGACCCACACATCGTGGGGCATGGGGCATCACAGATGCTGTAACGTGAACAGGGCGACAAGGAACGGAGAAACGCATTGTGTGTCACTCCTCTGCTTACCCATATTCTCCACTGCCTCATTAGATACCACGTACAAAACATCTGTTCAAAGATAAAACTATTAAGAGTTTCGAGAAGTGACAGCAGAGCATCAAATGAAGCCCAGGAGTCCAGGGCGATCGCGCCGGTTGCAAGCCCATGAAGCTGGCCTTGCTGTCAACACGATTTCATCTCAGACAAAAACGCAGGGTCAAAGGATCAAACAGGAATTCTCTTTGCTTTGCATCTTAGGCCGAGAGATCAACTATCTTTCACCTTGCAAAAGTCCAAACCAGGAATACAGACTGATTATTCAAGAGAAAGGATGAATCACTGCCCCACATTCATCAGGGTGAATTAGAACAGGAGGCCAGCAGGCCGTGCACACGCAGACCTGCCCCATCTGACTGTCCTGCACGTTCTCTGCGCTGGCTGGCTCAAATTTCTCTCGCTGATAATAACAGGGCCAGGGAGAATGAGGATCCTCTGGGTGTCTCTCTCCTTTCTGGGAACTTGGAGGACAAGATAAGGAACCTGAGGGACAGTGGAGAGGGGAGTTCTAGGAATAGGCCACACTGCTTTCCTTTCCAAAACCAGCACGCCTGCACTGCAGGCTCTGTCCCCGGTCGCTTGTGGCTCCGGTCCCTCCTGGCCGATCGCTTGAATTTCATGTCCCCGTAGACTGCAGGCCTGTCCCCCGAGCCAGAAAACTCTCCGGCGCTCACATCTAAGTGGAGTTTTCCTTGAAGAAACCCCATTTTTACACATGTCGCCTATTCTCTTTTAATGAAAGTTTCCTAGAACATTAATCATCCTGTTTTATATCTCACCAGCTTTGTATTCCACATTTCGAGGGCAGGCAGAGTATGATCTTATTGGTAATAATAAAATTAGATAATATTTGTTACAGGCTTATTATGTGGCAGGCACAATTCTAAGCATTTTACACACGTCAAGTATGCTGATACTCAGAACAACTCTGTGAAGCTGGTGTCATCGTTAAAGCTATTTTAAGGGCAAAGTCCCGCCGTCGGGGTTTGAATCCAAGTTCAGCAGTGGATTAGCCGGGAGGCTGTGGGCAGCTGACTCTGTGACTCGGTTTTCTCACTAACAAAATAGTGGCTACCTCATAGAGTTGTTGCACTAAGGTGGTAGATACAAAATGCTTAGAACATTTAATACGTGTTAGCTATGCTTATTATTTTTTTCCTCCTTTTCCTCCAGTGAAAGCTTCCTGTTGAGAGGCTGTGTGCCTTTGCGTTAGCTCTTTGATCTCTCTGGGCGTCTTTTTTTTTCCTTCATCACCAAAGCTGTAAAAATACGAGATTCAGCTGAAGAGTAACTGAAGCCATGCACGGGAAAGCCTCAGCACGCAGTGGGACGTGCAGTGGATTCTCATCAAGGATGCCGAGTGTTTTATAAGGAAATCCCTGCCTCGTCCTCACGGCTTCATTGATTCCTGATGAAATGACGATGTCTCCTCTTTCTTAAAATATCTATCACATCCCACAACCTTTCTTTTTCTGTGGTGAGAGTAATTAAGATCCTCTCCTGGCAACTTTGAAATTTATAACACGGTATCGTATAGTTGTGTCTCAGATCTCCGGATCTTACTTATCTGCTAGTTGCAAGTTCGTACACTTAATGTTTATTCTTCTTTAATCATTAAAACATCAATAGCATCCTGCATGCAGTCTCATGCTTAACGTTCTTTTTCTCCTTCCTATGTGTTCAGATTTTCTTTCACGGTTTTTTTCTTTTCCCTCCTTCTCATCAGTAAATTTTATTTGTATTTTTACAGCACTTTCTTCTGGTGCCTCCCACCATATCCATGCTCTGTTTTCTCTTTGGGTACAAGCAGTGACCTGAGTTTGTCACTGAAAGGCGTCTCTGAGCTTCACCAGTATGGCTGGCCAGAATTCTAAGAAAGCAGTAGGGAGGATGCAGAGGGTGGAAGGTGGACACTGGAAAACCAATTTAAAATATCAAAGTTGAGTCCATAGATGGAAGGCTTTAAGCATCCTGCCTTCAGCCGAGATTTTCTGCTCCTGTCTGGACAGTGATGACCGCCGACTGCCTCCAGCACAGCTGCCATTTCCTTTTTCGTCTCCAGGTTAAGTCTTCCTCCTCTTTTATAAAGTGAAGAAGAAGAAACTTCATTCATTTCTTTAGTGATCTTAAAGACTGAAATTTCTTTGCGCATTTAATTGAAGTTTAAGCCAAGACTGAAGTTCATTTCTGTTTCTTGAATACTGTTCCTGATCAATAACTTATAATTAATAAGTTCTAAAATGCAACCTTTACATTCTACTTTAGGCTATTTACCACCCACCTACCTTTTTTTTTGTAACCCAAAAGCTTTCTAACCTTATGATGGGTTATATGGTACAATAACACTTCATTGTGGCATGTGAGTAGAATGAATTAATGTGGTTCTATAGAGTGAATTAAATTCCAGTGGGCTACTTAGTAGCTACTTGGAGTAAAACCAACACCATGTTCCACAGCTTGAAACGTAATTCTCCCTCCGAAGGAGGTTCGTTTAGAGCTCGTGATTCCAGATCCCCGGCTGTTTGTGTAACTGCTCAGGCTCCATCCTGACTGGTATCCGCACCATCCAAAGGCCTCGTTTGCTCAGGTTTTATCGGCTTCAGGCTCGCTGAGTCATCTAATTGAATGACGGAGAGGCACCTTTTCCCACACCCTCAAATTTAAATGTTTAAGAGCATATAAATATCAAATTCATTACAAATGAACATTTCGAATTTACACGTTGCTTCACGAGAGTGATATCTGCCACATTTACTAAGAACTTGTATTCAAAAATATATCAACAACTATAACAGATTTTTTATTACACAGCAGAGTTCTCTCTCAGGAACGAAGGTCTTGGTTTAGCTATAGCTCGACCAATATTCGGTTTTGTGATCTTGTGTTAATCATCTATCTCAGTCTGTGAAATGGGAAGAATAATATTATTTCTGGTAACTTTATAGAGATAGTGTGACAATGCAAGAATATAAAGTATGTGGGGGAAACTTCGTAAGCCACAAATCAGTCAAGCCTATGACAAGTGTTATTAGGATTACCTACTGTGACCTACTGCAAAGCAAATTGAAGATCTGAATGAATTAGGCACTGCCCCCCACCGCCCCCGGTTTTTTGCCATTATACCATCTGAAATATTAACCAGATGTTTAGAACAAAGTGTTTTCAAAATATTGTTTGGCCTGGACTCTCTTGCTAAAACATCAGTTTTTAAATTTCACTTCATATGTCCTACCACCAATCTGAGATATTTACTGCTAGAGTCTTGCTTCCCTCCATGGAGAAAGAGGCCTATAAACGAAGTTATCTTAAAATCTAGCTTGCTCTTCTTTGCATAATACGAATTCCATTTAGTTGTTAGTTTGTTCTTTCCAGAAGGGACATTTAATCTAATTGGCCCTTTCAGAGTTAAGACTCTTTCCCCAGAGAGCTGAGCAGACCTCCCTTTATCTTTAGCGAGTTTGCATAAAAATAGCAGCGGTCCAGCTGGAAACTTGCTACTGGAGAAATCTGTTAATGGTCAAGATGTGGGGAACTTCCATCCCAGAGAACCTAATACCAAGACAGGAAGGGTCTTAACCAGGCTCCTTCTTAAGTTTTTAAAAACGAATTCTTATGAGGGATATTTTCTCGTGTTACTGAGAAATACTTGACACACGTCTCCATCTAAGTTTCAGGTGGACAGCATGACGGTTTGATTTATATACATTGTGAAATGTTCACCATAATATAAACGATCATCCGTCATCTCACGTAAATACAATAAAAAGAAAAAAGACTCTCCTTGTGATGAGAACTCTTGGGATCGGCTCCCTGAACTTTGCTGTGCATTATACGGCGGTGTTGATTCCAGTCATCGATGTAATGTGTTATTTATCACATTACATTACAACTGCTTGACCCATTCATCTATCAGTGGACACTGAGGTTGTTTCTATGTCTTGGCTGCTGTAAATGATGCTGCTGTCAACAAAGGGGTACAGACATCTTTTAGAATTAGCGTTTTCATTTCCTTTGGATGTGTTTCCGGAAGTAGAATTGCTGGATCGGATGGCGGATCTATTTTTAATTTGGGGGGAACCTCCATCTTGTTTTCCATAGAGCTTTACCGATTTACATTCCTACTAATGGTGCCACATCTATCTTATCTTTTTGATGATGACTGATGGCAAATTCTTGTCTGAATCTCAAAACCCAATTCCTAACATTATTCTATTTTCTGCTCACTCTTTTCAGTTGCCCACTCCGCCAAGCCTACTCTCTTCTCCATCACTTTCCAGGACCCACCCCCAAACCTACTGAAACTGTCCTTTAAAAAAAATCCTAGATGACGCTGATGATTGTCTTGTCTCTACATGTTGCTCCCAAACTTTTTTATTCCCTTGAGTTTGCATTAGCTATCTCATTTATAGACACCTTCTGTATATTAAGCAAGGGAAAAAAACATGGATAAGAACAGTGGTCACATGTTACAACTGAAGGTAGATGACACGAAACTGAACAGGAGGAGAGAATGTTGGGCTGATGATCATTTCTATAGCTGAATAAGTTGGGAAAAACTAGCGGAAGGTGGAACCAGCAGCCCACGGCCACACAAAACAAACAGATGATAGAAGTAGATGTTAGGGTATCAATCGGCAGAGATTTCACCAGGAACACAACCTAAGCAGTAGTGTTTGTGCTGGTGAGGTTATAGCACTTCTGGATTACTCTTACACACCTGGGACTGTAATTCATATGTAAAGCAATCCCTTTGGTGTGAAGATAGTCATTCCAAAAGTATTTATATGCTTGCTGATCTATTTATTTTTTTTAGGTCAAGTAATCCTAATGCAGAAACACTCTTTTGGCTCCCAATGCTTATCTGCAGCAGTTCCCGTGTAAACATACTTTATTACATATATACCTATATTTGTAGTTTTACCTTTCTTTTTACCTTAAAAATTTCAAATGGTCCCAGGCCCCAGCACAAGGCGCTTGCCAGTACTATTCTCCCGGGCTGACGCTAAGCCACCGACGACTGCTCTCCCGGTGCCTCCGTCCAGTCGGCTGTGCATCCACTGAGCAGTTGTGTGGTTTAGATTAGATCTCCCCAGTTTGTTGATGAGAATGTCAGGTAGGACAGAATCAAAGGCTTACAGAAGTCTAGAGAGATTACATCTATTGCATCCTTTTTATCTACAAGGCCTGTCACTCTATCATAGAAGGAAATTAAATTGGTCTGGCATGATTTGTTCCTCTAAAAGCCATGCTGGTTGCTACCCAGTTCGTTATGTTCTTCTAGGTGATTGCAAATTGATCATTTTGATGATTTATCTTAGTAACTTTCCTGGCACTGTGTTTTAGGCTGACCAATATTTCTTTTATCCTTCTCTGAAAGATGGACATTTCATTTACCCTTTTCTCTTCTTTGAGGATTTTCCTTGATAGGTATAATTTTTTTTTTTTTATCATAGCTGATTGAGGTCTGACAACATATTTTAAAACATTCATTCACATACTGTTACAGTCTGTCATTTGTGTAATTTTCAACAATGTGCTATCAATTCAGCCTATATTCATTCATTCCCTCTATCTGTCCACTGAGTCGATTATTTAACATTTATTGAGAACCTAGGATCTGAGAAAGCTATAAATATATAAACAATAAATTCGCAAGCCTCTTGAGAAATAGGCAGAGTGAGAGTCATAGAATAAAGCCGTGATTATAACACAGTAATAGGGGTGAGTAAGCTGGAAAGCTTGCGACACGCATTTACTCCAATAAATCAGGGAACCTTCCCAGAGGAGGTGATGTCTAAATTAAGTGCTCACGGCTGAGCAGGAGTTAGCAGATGTCGGATAGGGAAAGTCGTGGAACAGGACAGAGAGGAAGGGGTTCCAGCAGGGGGAACGGAATTTACAGAGGGGCAACTGTGAGAACGCAGTGAGTCTGGGGACTCGTGGCATGGCAGGCAGGCAGTTCCGTGGGATTAGAGCAGACTTTCTGCGTCGAGGCGTCGGGGAGCAGGGCTGTCATGCAGAAGGAATGTATGGCAGTGACAGACCGTGAGGGTTTGGGATGGCAACAGAGGAAGCTTGGGGTTCTTCTTTAGTGCAAAAGAGTGTGTTCAAACCAGATTCAGCAAATTTTTTTATTGAGTAGCTATTGTTTTAATAAAACGAGCGGTCTTAAGTCACAGAAGGAGATAGAACAAAATTAGGATATAATTTCACTCCTAAAGTCCCTGGCCAACTGCTCAAGGATGAGGACTTACAGACACGAAGCAATTAAATGACAACACAAGTCGTTTGGGTAAGGGCCAAATAAGTCTCAGAGAAGAGTTACTAGGAGTTCAGAAAAAGCGAGCTTGTTTGATTTTTCGTTTATCTATTTTATTGAAATTAAGGAGAATTAAGAAGTATCAGTTGGCTTCAGTTATTTGGGAAGATTCCAGACAGCGTGCACTGAAATTATAAATTATATGTACACGCCTGCCATTGTTCACGAAGTCAGACGGCTAATGTTCTTAGTCTGGAACGATTGACAAAAAAAAAAAAAAAAAAGGCAGGTGGGAAAAGGGTTATATTTCTTGTGATAATGATAAATTAAATAGTTCGACCCCACCCCCATCCCTTGTTCCCACTGAGAAAAATTAGGTTAGTTGGAAAAATTAGTTTTAGAAGTCTGCGTGAATGCACTGAGAGATGACAAGTAGGAAATGAATGAATCACTGAGCCAGGATCCGGCAGAAGATGGAGAGGTTCAGGGTAATAATCCCAGTATTTGGGGCTGTTTTCATCCCTGCTGTTTTTACTTCTTTCCATCCCAAACATGAAGAGAGAAAGTGGCACTTTCGACGGTCTTGCCGGGCCAAAGAACAAATCATATAAACAACATTCTCTGACTACAGTGAAACTACATCAGGAATCGAAAGGGAGCTCTTTGGAAAACTCTCAAGTACTTGGAAATGAAACAACATATTCCCGAAGAACCTGTGGGTTAAATAAGAAAATAGCAAATATTCTGAATTGAATTGAAATGAAAACACAATCTATAAAAATTTGTGGGATGCAGGCAAAGTAGGACTGAAGGGAGAACGTATAGCACTGAGCGACAAATTAGAAAAGAGGCCAGGTCCCAAATCAGTGACCTCGGCTTCTCAATTAAAAAATGAGAAGAGGAAGGGCAAACTCAAATGAGCTCGAGAACAGAAGAACTATATGAAGAAGAACAAGAGGAGAGGATTTGCTTTAATAAATATCAAGACATATTTATAAAACATAGTAATTAAGATGATCTAGTACTGTCGCAAGGACATATGAATAGAATTAAGCAGAAAGCTCAGAAGTAGATGTATGATTACTTGGATACTATTTTTGACAATGTTAAACTGTAGAACAGTGGGAAAAAGGTGGTCTTTTTAATAAACGGTACTGGATCAACTGATTAGGCATATGGAAAAAAAAATCACATCTGACCTCTCTCTCTCATCATACACAAAAAAGTATTCCAGGTGCATTGTACTTAACTATAACTTCTGAAAGATCATATAGGAAAATATGTCCATGATATAGAAAGATTTCTCAAGTAAAAATATATAATATGTAAAAATTACTAACCATAAAAGAAAAGATTGAGAATTTAATGACATAAAATTTAAGAAATTCTATTCATCAAAAGACACGAGAAAATAAAAACGTAAGCCACAGAACAGGAAAATATATATTTTTTTGTCACATATAACTAACAAATATCCAATATATAATGAGCTCCAACAAATCAAGTACATGAAAGACGCATAACCCAAAAGTGAAATGGGCAAAAAACTTTAACTGGCACTTCTTAAAAGAGGATATCCAACTGGCCAGTGAACTTATAAAATGTGTTTTCCCTCATTACTAATTAGAGAAATGCTAATTAAAGTCGCAAATATATAACACTACTCATTCGCCAGAAAGGCTAAAACGACAAAGACTGTCATCACCAAGTGTCGGCAACGACGGAAACGCTGGATCTCTAAGCAGTTGCCTGTGGGAGAGGAAATTCTTACAACCACGCTGGAAAGCATTTGGGTGTTATCGATTATAATTAAGCGTTTACACTATGACCTGCCAGGACACTTGGCATATCCCCAGGGACAATTCTGAGTACCATAAACAAGAACCTCATTTCGGGATTATGTTTGCTTGTTAAAAACTGAAAACAACTTCAGAACCATCAACACTATAATAGATTAGCGTGTCCGGCGGAATTTAGACAGCAATAAAAAGGAATGAATTAAAGCTCTGCTCCAAAACGGAGCTCAGTGACACGGACGTAATGCTGAGCGAGAAGAGCTAGATGCTGAAAAAATGTTTACGTAGGAGCCTATTTATAGAAAATGTAACGATGAGGCAGAACTTGAATAAAGATTTTAGGAATGCATGCGTAGGTAAAAAAGACCTATAAAGAAGAGCAAGGGAGTGACAGTTCTAAAAGTACTTAGTAAGAGCATCGTTCCCATGGGGACCGGGGCAGCAAGGGCTTTGAGTGGGATCCGGCAGAGAGAGCTTCTGAAGCGCTGGCAATGTCTTACTTCTTGAACATTAAGTTTATGTGGGTTTCCAATTTATGTTAAGTCATCGAATCATGTATCTACATTTTGCGTACATTTCTATACGTGTGTTATGTTTTTGCAGTTATTATTACTTTTTTACATGGAGGAAAGAAGCTACGAAAATCAGGAGTACATTAAGTGGACGTGACCTCGGTGGTAGATGTCTAAGTAAGCCTCATTTGCATTCTACTTCCTTCAGACATCTTACATGCAATTTCACCAATTCTAGCTTCTTTCTGGCACGCTAAGTACCTTTTGTAAAAAGGCAAATAACCGCTGGTGGTTTGAAGGGCTGTCATCACAAGTTTCTTGTTTCCGGGTCCCAGAATTCTGTCTAACACGTCTGCAATGATTCGTTTTCATTTACAGATTAAATGAACTAGTTGGGAATTTCACTGCCACTTACAACACTGCTTCTGGAGAGATTAAATTCAGACTTAAATTCCAAAACAAAGGATTGTCATATGATCTATTTGTCATTTGGGGAATGTCTGCACAGTGACGAGCGTGATATGAGGGAGAATCGATAGGATTCAAGTTCTGGGTTAACTGGACTCAAGTTCAGGTTCTACTAATTTGCTCCTTTACTGTGATAAAATTATTATGGCTTGAGGAGGCTCGGTTCACCCATTTGTAAAATGTAGGTAAAAATACCCACCCCGAAAGATGTCTTGGGGCTCCAATGAGATAAAATACGATCTAAATGAAAGAAATAGAGAGTCAGATTCATTACAGTGGGAAGAAATTGGATGCACGAGATGATACAGACCACTAAGAATGTCATGCAGGGTTTGGTCGCCGCCCCACTTAGCCAGCATCCCATCTCCCACACGGCCGGGGTTTTGAGCAACTGCCTCGTAATCGAGTCCCTCTCTATCATCCTCAGAAGCTCAGAAAGCACACACGGACTACTTCTCACCTAACTTTTGAACACCTATAAGAATTCACCGTCCGTATTTGCAGCTGAATTCCTAATCTGTAATTCCCACTGGGAAAGCCATAATTCCTGGCATACCATCAACCAAATATTTGCTGAATTTGTTTAAAACTCTTCTCAAATCTCTTTATATCTATAACCTGAACCACACCTTGAGATGAAATGATCTGCGTATGCCCTACCTTTAGCTAAAATGTGTCCTTTTATTTGTCCTGTGACATTATCATGTAGATTTAAATATTCTCTCGAAATTTAGGATGTAAGAGGGGTTACCCAAGTCGTATTCACTGGACGGAGGAAGGTTTTGAGAATTTTCCTTTGACGTCCTCGAACATGAGGCAACATAGATCTACTGACTTATTTATATGTAGTGTTTGATATTTTTAAAATTAGAGATGACACCACTGACCTATCTCGTAGGCTTTATAAAGTCCTAAGCCTCTAAGAAATGAAAAAAAAAATCATGTTGATTTTTTGCTCTATTTGCCCAGATTCACTGACATCCCTGTGACACTGAGAAACTCCTAGCCAGGATGAGGGGTGCGCTGTGTGGTGACAGTCATTTCGTGTGAGCCCAAGCTGTCTGGTCCGGGGAGCAAATGGGTCCGGCCCCTTGTCCTTGTTTGCTCCATGCCAACGAGGCCAACCGGCAGTGCCAGTGACATTTAGAAGCAGCGGAGGGCTGGATGCCACACACATACCTTGTTTGTAAATAAAACTCATCCCTTCCAGCAAGAGCACTAGTTGTATGACTATGTGCAATAAAATAAAAGTATTTAGCTCTGCCCTTTCCTCTGAAACTTCTGTTTCAGTTTCTGGTGCAAATCATCTTAAACCCATACACACATCTTTGAGATGGCTTAAGACACTCTTCCTCTCGCCGTGCCCGTGAGAAAGACTGGTGACTGGGTCGTGGCTGAGAATCTCTCAAGGAGAGATAGCATCAGGGATGGAATGAGCTGTGCAGGCCTTGGGGCTTTGGTCCGGCGAACCATTCGGACAAATGGAAGGATCGATAGGACATGCCCAGGTGGCCTGCCCTCCTGGGAATCTTCCAGCTGTACTTGTGGGGCTCTTCCTAGCGATCCTTCAATAGCTATTTAATTTTCTATTTAAATTTAAATCAGAGGGGTACTTAACTCTCGGATCCCGGCTTTGAGGGCTCCATTAATCAAAAGCAAAGACACGTTATACTATCTGGGTCTCTTAAAGTCACAGAGGTGTGTCTTTTCTAATATATGATTACAGTTTTTATATGCGAGAGAAATCTCAATCTATGTATTACTCTCCCCACTACTGGATGGTTTGCCTTTTCGCTAAGGAATGGGAGGATGCTGAGAGAGGCTGTGAATGGGGCGGCCTGTGGACGGTTAGAGTTTTGGTCCTAAGGGTCAGGAGAACTTGTAGGTAGGGACGCAGTTGGTTCCATGGTACCCTCTCCCTCCCCTGCCCCCGCAAATGATCCTGGACTTCAAAGAGCTTCCTCTTCTCTCTGCATGAAGGACTCTTAAAGAAGTCCTTTTTCCTTCACTAGGTGAATGCTTCAAAGCACGTGGGAGGAGCACTTCCTCCCCGCTGGTCACCCAGAGGTGAGCAGCTCACAGGCGTTTCCCTGCTTGTGCAGTGGGCTCCCTCGCGGGCTCTGAGGCGAAGGCTCGCCCGCTCCTGCTGCACTGTCACAGGGCTTCCCCGGGCTGTTTTCACTCACCGATGCACTCAGGGAGCTGTGCCCGGAGCCCAGAGAGAGCGGCATTAAATTCCTCGGGAGTATATTTCTGTCAACGTCGTGTATCACTAGAAAAAGGGCTCGGTGCTGTTTTCGAAGCCTCGCTTTCTTTCACAGGGTGCAGAATGTTCACGGAGCGGATGCGAGGGAAGGTACGCACGTCCTCTCACCAGCACGAGGGGAAAAAGGCCGTAAGATAGTGTGGCCGGGTTTTAACGAAGCCGCAGGAATTCATCCGACCAGTGGAGTACCAGCCCCTCAGTTAGGGCGCCTGGGGGATGCCGTCCACCTGCGAGACTCACCAGCGCACGACACGGGGCGAGAACACCTTTGGGAACCTGGGCCGAAATCGCACCCAGACCCCGTGGTGGGGACTGCGTGATTTTACACCACGTGTAACCCGATTTTTTTCTGCCCTAGGGAGCTCTGTGAGTGTGAGGGCAGGGATTGTACATTCGTCTAGAACCTTCCTTTGAGAAACAGAACGATGACTTGTAACTGGGTAGAATTAAAAAGATTTTTTTTTTGGTATTAATATGAAAAGTCTCTAACTTTTGACCGAAAGGTTATTTTTGGAAGCAGCGAAAAACAACTGAAATGGAATTTGGTAAAGTACATTATCGATCTTTGTAATATTATTTAGCAAAAGCAGCAGGTAAATAAAAAAATTAATAGCGAGAAATAGAAATCTCTACTGACCCTGGTGAATAAAAGAATGTCACACTCAGGGAACACCAGATGAAAGAAAACACTAAATGTTAATATTAGAGCAGTGAATTGGAAATGATTTTTTTGTACATTTATAGTAGAAAAAAAATCAATGCATGTTTGGAAACAATAATGGAACAGATTTACTTTTTGCCATGAATACACAGTCTCTGTCTGAGGGAAATGATAAGCGAGAAGATCAAAACAATTTTAAGCAATAGAAGCATCACTGCAAGAAATGCATTAAAACTGAGATAAACATAGCGGCTGTTTACTGAAAGGCTACTACACGCCAAGCACATTTGCTCTCCGCTCTATGCAAATGATTTCTAATCCAGAACACCCCCTGCAAAGCGAACATTTTAATTTTAATTTCTCTTCTGCAGGAACTGAAGTGCGGAAAGATGAGGTGATCTCCCCCCTCATACACGGTATGTGTGTGGGGGGGAGTGTGGGCCTCTGACTCTGAAGCCTGCGTGATCTTTCAGGGTGTCAGGAAGCCTCTTCCTGTGTCCCATGACTCCCCAGCGGCCAAGGGCAAGCGCCTGACGTAGGGGCCTTTTATGACCTGACCCCAGCTGTCTTACCTTCTGTCCCCCGCGCCCGGTCACACCGGTGAGTCTGTCTCCCAGGCTCTCCGCGCTCATCCCCAAGCTCAGCTCTCTCCCCACACTGCCTGCGGGGCCCGCCTCACCCTTCTCCCCGAGCACGGCCAATTCAGGATGCCTGAAACCACAAAAATTCCCGGGCCTCTCCGGTTTGCTGGATTTGTGCCTACCTTTGAATTTTTATTGACTCTACTATTCCTTGGGCATCTGCTTTTTGGCAGCTCTTGTATTTTTTTCATATCATGATTCAATATTTTATGCATAGATGGCTTTCCCCACAGCTGGAGCTTTCTCTTCTTGAGGTCAGGCATGTGTATTTTATTTATTTGTGCATATATTGTGGCACAGCATAATGGTTATGGGAACAGAACCTGGAGTTGGTGGCTCTATCGCTTTTTGACTGTGTGACCTTGAACAAATTATTTAATTTCTCAACACCGCTGTCTCATCTGTAAACTGTGACTAAAACAACACTAACAACTTTAAAGATTTGTTGGGAGAATTAAACAACACAATAAATGTGAAGCAAGCACCAGCGCATTCCTGAGACACTGAAAGCACCCGATAAATATTATTATTATTACTACTCTTATAATTATCATTAGTAGTACTTTTACTAACAAAAATAAGCACAGAAAACTATATAACCAGAGAGTAACCAAACTGAAAAAAAAAACACTCGACAAATCTTTTCACATCTCTTTAGATCTTTTCAACATGCTCAGGCACGTTCGGTGAATTCAAAAAAATAATGTACATTTTTCTGTTACATCCATATTATTTAACACAGTACTAAATGCATATGAATAAATGAAAACACTCTCAAATAGTAACCAAAGTTAGAAGAAAAAAAAAGAACAGAGATGAAGAAAAAAAAAACAACCCAGAAAATGAGAACTTTCAGAATAACAGTATGGTTGGTACTGGAGCACTGATGAATTTAAAAATTTAGGCAGGTCTGTGCAAATAAGCTTCTTAATAGTAAGTGGGTTTTTCTAAGTGCTGGAACCTTTTCAGACGACATCCTTCATAAGGCAACAGGTGGGACTCAACTGACTTTCTTGTCTGCCGGTCAATGAGTCATGCATAACTCTCTCGCACGGTGGTTACTGTCTGTGACTGATGTTTCCAAGCTAGTATGACTCTAAAATATTTCGCAAAGACTCAGGATGTGCAGCCAGGCAAGCCCATCTCTCATGAACATTACCGGAAAAATGAACGACCTTGCCACACTTCTCCCCTGTGTGTACTCCAAGCAATGCCCTGGGAGGTAGAATTCAATTTCAGACTCACATTTTTAAAAAGTTACAGGCAAAAATGACTCTATTTTATCAGCATTAAAGCAAAGCCGCCCAGCATCACAAGAAGATGGGAAAATAGCTTGGGAATTAGTGTGCTCTCAGCTCCCCTCTGGGTCTGTGGGAGTTTCTGCTTGAGGCTTATGCCTGAGGTTTGACTGTCTGGAAGGGCAGAAGGAAGGTGACAAGTTCAGATTACGAGCATGAGTAACGAGGGTGATCTATCCCCTGTCCTGGCTATTACTAAAAACAGTCAAGTATTTAAAACGCCAGTTTGAATTTCAGGGGGTTCTTAAAATGAGAGACGACAAGGAACCAGAAGCCACCGTGCATGAAACCCGGGGTGTGCTCTCAACGACGTCGCCAGCTGTGGCGCTGTCTTTGTGTCATTGCCGAAGCGTTCAGAACCGCTTCCACAGTTCTTGCCGATGGGGAGCGCACCAGTAACATAATTTATGATATGTTCAGCAGCACGCACGGTGCTTCAGTATGGAGAAACTCACGTGAACAATAACGTCCTCTAAGCAGAACACACGGTTATTCTAACCGATGAGATGCAAATGCATACATACGCTGCCTGTAAGAGACCCACTCCTGATCAAAGATATCCACAGACTGAAAGCGTAGGGATGGAAAAAGATATTTCGTGCAAGTGGAAAAAAAAAAGCTGGGTAGCGATACTTATATCAGACAAAACAGACTTTAAAACAAAGGGTATAAAAAGAGACAAAGAAGGACCTAGCAATCCCACTTCTGGATATTTATCCAAAGAAACCCAAAACGCTGACTCAAAAAGACATGTGCATCCCTATGTTCATTACAGCATTATTTACAATGGCCAAGATATGGAACGTAAGTGCCCATCCACAAGTGATTGGATAAAGAAGAGATGGTACATATATACAATGGAATATTACTCAGCCATAAAAGAGAACGAAATCTTGCCATCTGTGACATGGATGGACCTAGAGGGTATCATGCTAAGTGAAATAACTCAGAAGAGAAAGACAAATACCATACAGTTTAACTTATATGTAGAATCTAAGAAACAAAACCAACAAAATAGAAACAAATTCACAGATACAAAGAACATTTTGATGGTTGCCAGATAAAAGGGGGGTTGGGAGGCTGGGTGAGAAAGGGGAAGGGGATCAGAGACTGGCGGTTATAAAAACAGTCATGGGATGTGAGGTACAGCACAGGGAATACAGTCAATAATATTTAGTAACTATGTATGGTGCCAAGTGGGGGCTAGACTTACCGAAGTGGTAAGTTACACAAATGTCTAATGTAACTCACTATGTAAGTTACACAAATGTCTAATCACTATGTTGTACCCCCTGAAACGAATATAATATTGTATGTCAACTGTAATTAAAAATTTACAAAAATTACGAATAAATAAAAAAGTATAAAAATCTTTAAAAAAGGATGCAAATGATTTAATGAATAAGATCAGAGAGCATTTGGGGAACTCGCTAAGTGCCAGCTACTTTACAGGGCAGCTACCGTCCTAAACCGAAAAATCCGCCTGGCTCCTCATTTTCTCAAGAAAGGTGCCTAACTCGGCCTGGCACAGAAAATGCCCCCCTGCAGCTGACTGCAGCTTACCTCTCTGCTGCGGTGAGTTAGGTGAGGGACGGGGGGAGTGGGGGAGATCCCAAAGAGCAAAGGGGATTTTAGTGTTGAGGAGGAAGGAGAGTAAACGAGAAACATCCTATTCTAGAACGATTCTATAACCATGGGCGTCTCTATGGAGAATCACTTTCTTATGATGGCATTTTCTGAAGCGCTGCGCTCCTAGGCAAGGTACGAATGAACGGTTCTCATACCTTGGTAGGCTTATGACCTAGGAGGTGGTTAAAATTCAGATTACCAGACTTTGTCCTTATGTTTTTGACTCAGCAGGTCCATGGGGCTTAAGAATCTGAATCAAAAGAAACACCGCAGGTAATTCGAACAGGTGGTTTATGTTCCAAATTTTGAAACACACTGACTGTCTCTGTTTTGGGGATTAAGAAGCAATTTTGTGGTCTAAAATAGGCAAAGAACTTATGCTTTTCTTTAATGCATGAAGTTACAGTCTATTAATTAAACAATAGCATTTCACTTAAACTATGTACTGAGAACAAAAGGCCTCTTTTTTGCACATGTAAAGCAGATCTCAAAGTAATGTTGTGCTTTTTCTCCAAATAATTGGCATTGTGACATTCTTCCATCTTCATTCTTTAATGACTTAGTATGATTTTTCTTCCTAAAATTCAGCTTCCTGTTTAAGCTGCTCCCGCCTGTTAAATCGGCTTCCCTTCACGGCACAGACTGAGGCTGCTCGTGTTAGATGAAGCACCCTTTTTCTGCCTGCCCAGCTTTCGGCTTCATCGGCTTCGTTCTAGCACTGGCTGGGTAGCAGAAACGGCCAAGATGTCACCCAGTGGGAAAATCAGTTCACGAGGGAAGGGCAAGCTCTGTGTGTGACTTCTCTTTCTCAGAGCCTATCTGTCTCAGCACACCTGGGCATTCCTCCCCAGGGCTAAGAAGACGTCTGAATCGCCCTGCTCTTAATTAGCAACCTCCTTTCCCCTTACATTACAGGTGGACAGGGTTCATTCTCTTGTAAGTATTCCTGAGAGAGGCTCGCAGAAAAAGGACACATCGCTGCAAAGGGAAGAGGAGGCCGGCGGTGAGGTGTGTGAAAAACAGTTCCTCTCCATTGTTCCAGGAGGTTGTCAGTGTTTGTCCTGATATAACCCCACGTCCCCGAGGAGGGAGGAATCGCTCTTGTCGCACGAATTTAGATGTTTGAGAGAAACATCCCCGACCCCTGAAGTTTAGTTATCTCCCAGCCTAGCCTTTGGTTGAACTCAATGGGTCTTCGGCTGTGTATATGATGTCGTACAGAGAATAGAGCATCTGCAGGCTTTGTCAGGTCTATAAAATGCCCGAAATTTGTGTATCTGCATATACGCCTTTGTGTGAGGAGTTCTTTCTTAAATCGCATGAAGTTTCTCTGTGGGGTGCATGGTAACAAAAAGATTAAGAACCATCTAAATAATGGCTTGACGTGTTGACCTATAAGAAATTAATCCCACGTTGCACAGAGGTACTTTCAAGGGGACTCAGAGTTAATTTCCACAGGAAGCCAAACTTAAAAGGGAAGGTTCTTCCTCCGCAGGAGAAGTTGGATGTGAGGAGGGATGGCAAGACATTCCCCGCCCCTGGAGCCTAAGGGGCTGTCTATCTCAGAGTTAGATTCTGTGAAGTGGCCTGTGATCATCCGCACGAGCCAACTGCAGGGAGTTTAACTGTAATTAACTCTCGCACTCAATTTTAGAGTATAACTTTTTCAGTGCATTCTGACTCTTGATCAGTTTTAAGGATGAGAAAAGAGAAAGTGGATAGCAGAAAGGTATGAAACATGAAAGTTTTCTCCAACCCTCTCCTAAGCTTTCGGATGCAGGGAGTCTTTATTTTAAAAATATTGGCTCTTGTGCAGAGGTGTCAAATTTCAGATGGAGGTTGAAGAGAAATGGGAAATTTTAGTGACCCCTTAAACTTTTTCATTATTATTTACTAGCAGAGTCTATTATTTACTAAGTTCGACCTTATGAAAGTCATCTTGCACACCCTATAGAATTTAGATGATAATAAAATCAAGTGCTTTGGTTTTTCTTATTCTAAAATGGGAATAACAATACTATCTTTTGCATGGGATTTATGTGGAGATTCAATAAAATAATCCAGTCGCAATGTTTAGAAGTGAGCCTGGTCCACATATGTTCAAAATATATTGGCTCTGATTACGTTACAATATCTGCTGTATAAAAATATTGAGAAATGAAACAATGGGACACTGGAATTAACAGTTGTCTTTCACTTTTCGTTTAATCTTATTTGGGTTTGAGTTTTTAACGCTCTGCTGGATTTTGGACAGAGTAAACTTTTGGCTAAATAGATATAGATGGCAGAGTCACATCTTATTCTTTGCTTACTTGGTTTGTTTTTATCGTTTTCTTCTCTAATATGTTGATTTCATATTTTTCTAGATCCTTTCTCTTGACCTAAGAAACTTAATCTGCCCTGAAATCAATTCCCTCAAGACTCTATTCCTTATAGCTGAGCAATTTAAAAAAATGTATGTCATCAATACTGCTAAACATTTTGTGCTACTGTGTAAGTTATGGTAGGTTTTTTGCCTTTTTGATAATATTTGCAATTAATTAGGACTTCTTGAAAATTATGTTTCTTGGAAAAAGAGACTCGACTGATAGAAATCTGGGACACACTGAAGACCAATATGACTTTCAACTCGAGGACTTTGTAGAAACACGATCGTGACCAGCCATGGGTGTGATGACCACACGTTACAGAGAGAGCTGAGGGTCAGCCTTCGGTTCCAGTCTGCCTGGATTTTGTATTCTAGCTTCAGCCGACAAGCTGAGTGACTTTAAACGAGTTATTCAACCTCTGTGTGGTACACTGTCTCATCTCCAGAAAGAAAAAAGAGAGTACCTCCATCAGAGAGTTGTTGTAAAAATTAACGCTAATATAATGCAAACAGAATAATAAGAGGTGCCCGACGCATGTACTTACACAAGTGTTTGCTCTTATTATTTCTAGGACAATCCTAATTTCAGTTCTGTTTTTACAAAATACATTTCTAATCAAAAACTAATCCTTTGTCAAACCAAGTATCTTGACTCTGAGTTCAGACTTATCGGGACTTTTTTTATATGAAAGATGGTTTTGTTTTCATCTCTTGTATTAAGATGAAAAGGATCAAAGACTTGGATATAATTAAAATCACCCCAAGTTTTACCCCGACTTTAGACACTGCATTTCTTACTCAAGAAAGCATGGACATATTATGATCCTTTTTAAATATAACAAAAATATCTGAGCCCATCCTTCTCCATTTCACCAGAAGGGGCGATAAACAGCTGGACTGCCGCTCAAGGAAACCGACATTAGCTGAGCAGCTAACGGGCCTTTTTCTAAAGCGATGTAAGTACAAAAAGTAACGGGGACAAACCCCGTTTGTCACTGTGTCATTCTCTTAGAGCTCAACATGGTACAACCGACATCTTTAACTCGCGAGTTTCCTTTCCCGTTTCCTTCTCCTATGCCTCTTTCCTTTGTTGTCTTATACAGAGAGATGAGCAAAGATAAATTACTTGCCTAAAACTTTAACTCCATCGGATATAACTACTCACTTATTAAAACTGTTCCACACCTAAAATTTATGTCTACTTACAACCTCTCAAACTCTTCTTTTCCTAAATTTTCCATTTTCTTCTTGCTTAGGAGGGCAGAAAACAATTTTTCTTGGTAGCATCTTACATCCCTGATCTATTGAGCTGGGCTACTACAGTCCTGCCTTTTTAGCAATTTATAATTAACCTGTGAAACCCGTGGTGGCATGTAGCATAGCATGTTTCTAACAGGGATTAAATCTGCATATGTGAAAAAGAGCATTTATGGTTGCTCCACTTTGGGTAAAATTACAGACCTATCAATCTTAATGGTGCAGAGCATGAAATCAGGAAGTATTTTTCCCTCCACGAAATATTATATTGCACAGTTAGGTGTATTTTGGGAGCAATGCTTCTGTATGGGAGAAAACGATGGAAAGTAGGAGACACAAACTACAATGAATTGAATTAACCTTCCAATTATGATTTCTGCGTTAGCTCCTATCACGGGTTTTCAATCTCGGCCCTCGGGCACCGAGACTGATGAATCACACCCAACGCTTTCCCATTTCTCCTATGTGGCTATGATTTAAGTCGTTGACATGTATCTTCATGACAATCTGACAATATGGAAATACCCAGGCCATGGTTACGATATAACTTAGATTTTGTTGTTGTTGTTTGCTTGCTTGAGAGAGAAGAAATTAGTGATTTGATGGCTATTCTTTTAGCCAAGTACTTTTGCTAGTATGAAAGGTTAAATCTTATTCTTGGAACCAAATTGAGAGACGAGATTTTTCTTTTCGTTTCTTTTCTTTTTTTTGGTTTGTCATTGGAGATGGTAACTGCTTCATGGCTGGGCATCTTTTGGCGATGGGAACCGTTGGCACATTAGATACGAAAACAATCCTGATACGAGATGGCTTTTGGCGGCTGCTGTTTAGAAGGCTGCTACGCAGAGAAGCTCTACACCGGAGCTATCTAATCTAGTGTAGGTGGCTAGTGAGCACTTGAAATGCAGCTGGTTCGAACTGACATGTTGTAAGTGTATACTATACACGAGATTTCATAGATTCAGTATGGAAGGTATCTCCATCATTTTTATATAGTATTACATGTTGACATGATAGTATTTTGGATATACTGTATTAAATAAAATGCATTTTATAAAACCAATGTCATATTTCCTTTCTACTTGTTAAATGCGACTACCCAGAAAATTTTAAATTATACATGTGGCTCACATTCATGACTTACATTATATTTCTACTGGACGGTACTCACTCTCGACCAAGTCATCTAATCCAGCAGCTCGAAGTTCCAAGTTAATCTCAGCCAGAACGAGTACCAAACAGCACTTCTCAGCCTAAGTCCAAGTCAGAACATTATCTGTATTCCTGCAGCTGGAAAGGAATAAAATGACTTACTGCAAAGGACTTCCTTGGTGAAAGTGCCTCATTTCCCAAATGTCACCTGTTGAGTATGCACATCATCAGGAAGACTACTAATTTAAATTAACATTCTGGAGGCAACATGGCTCTGTTTTGTGAGATGTGAGTTCTACCTGACACACAATGTCATTAGTTCACGGGAAGAGGATGGCTTGGAGGCAATTGCTAGACAATGATGAATTGAGGGGGTGTGTGTGTCCACAGATGTGTCTGACGTTTCTTGTAAATCTTCCACAGATCAAAAAATAAGAGATTTCTTCATTAAGTACTGGCGCTGAAAGGAATTTTTAAAAGTGACACAAAATGGGATAACCAAGGACCCATTTGAAATTTAAGATTCGATGATCAGGTAACATGAATTAGTCATCTATGTAGGTTGCATTATCTTAAAATAACTTTTAAATTAACATTTAATTGTCAATATTCAACTTAAGTTGAACAACTAATTTGATATTGAGGCAATTATTATGTGTTACCTAGATTTGGCATGCCGATCAATCAAACGATGTTTGGCCAATACCGTAAGCAAAAATGTGTCAGATATGATGGCAATTTTAGGCGATTACAGACTTCACTGCTCAAGGTTCTCTGCATGTTCCAAAGCAGAGTAAACTAGTTGAGACCTGATGTTCTGTATCATTTGAAATGCCCATGAGTAAATTCTGATATAGCTCAATTATAGCTCATAAAAGTGCAGAAAGTTTAACAATCAACATTCCAATATAACTTCTAACTTGCACCTGTTTTAGAGATTTAATAGTGACTCCCCCTTTTTTTTATAAACTCCCCTTGCATTTCTTAAACGCAAATTTTAATTACTTGGGAGATTAAAACCTTAACATAACAGACTGAGGAACAGTTTATTTTTCTTATCTATAAAAGGCTGATAAACTTTGTTATCTAGTTCATGGGGCTTTTGTGAAAGAGAAGTAATAAAGCCCCAAAGTCTTAAAGCATTTGACACAAATAAGAGTTGTGTATACACCGGCAGAGAAGCCGTGATGGATAGAACGAGAGGTTTCCGCCTCTGATTTACGCTCCTGCGAGAGGATGCCAGGCAGAGGAGTTTATTAAAGAGACTCAAGGACCATCTGCTTTTGGAGTTGGTAAAATCATGAGTGAACTCAGAGTGGATAAGTCTACTTTAATTGTCACTATAATTAGTTGACAGAAAACCAATCCTTTCCCCCACTAAGCTATATACAATAAGGACCAATACATAGTTTTTGATTTTTCAAATATAAATATATAAATAATAATGATAAGCAGTATCTTTCAAGGCCCCGAATCCCAATATGTCAGTTTACTGGTCTCCCTGCCTTTGTTCTCATCTCTCTGCCACCCACCGGTCCAGCCACCGGGCGTGTGGCCGTTGCAAATGGCAAAATACAGATCATATCCTCCCCTAAGAGAAATTAAAACATCCACACAAAATCTTGTACACAAATGTTTACAGCAGCATTATTGATTATAGTTTAAAATGAAAACGATCTAAATGTCCACTAACACGGATAATCAGAATATGGTGTATCTGTCCTATGGCGTATCGCTCAGCAATACAAAAGAATGAAGTGCTAATACATGCTACGACATGGATGGACCCTGAAAACATTACGTCACATTAAGGAAGCCAGTCATCAAAGGCCACATATTGGATGATTCCATTTATATGAAACGTCCAGAACAGGCAAATCCACAGAGACAGAAAGTAGATCGGTGGTTGCCTAGGGCTGAGAGGTTGGAGAAAATGAGGGTGTGACTGCTCACAGGTGTGACTTTTTCTGCAATGATGAAAATGCTCTAAAACCGACCTTGGTGATGGTTACCCCACACTGTGAATATACTGAAACACAGTAAACTGTATAGTTTAAAGTGTGAGTTTTAGAGCTTTTGAAAACAAAGGTTGCCGCTGTCCGGGTAGGCGAATGATCCCTTCTCCATCCCACTTGGCTCAGGCACTAAAGACAGGTGAGGGGACAGGCTTTGGGAAGACAACCATCTAAGCTGATAGTATCAAGCTACAGTATCAAGAAGTGCTAAATGGAATGCCACAAACCATTTTTAAGATGTCCATGCACGTGCAGGAAAGACGGGGACTCGTAGGGGTCACATGTTACAATTCCAGATGTTCCTTAAGCAGGGAGCCGCCCGGGAGGGGAGGAGGCTGCTTCTGGTGAGAGCACAGGGCTGGGCTGTACCACCCCTGGGTAAGTGGCAGGTGAGACGTGGTGAAGAGGGAGCTGTAACAGAACCCGGCATAGAGTCAGGTTTCTGAAGGAATGAGCACATAGCCAAAGGGGACTAGGAAAAATCTGCTCACTGACATAAGGAGACCAAATAACCCCACCTTATTTCTTGTTGGTTTCTAGGCAAAGTTCTCTTATATGAAATCAGAATGCCAGTTTTGTTCCTTAAGTAGGACTGGCATTTGAATTTCTAGTGGAAAAATTAACACAAAGTTGGTCTGAAGCCAGTGCTATTCCTGGGACGTTTGGAAGAATCCAACCCAAAATAGCTCTGGAGGGACCTTCCCCAACCCAGGCAGTCTGATGTGCCACAGAGCAAAGTCCTAGTGAAGATGAGCTCACAATCAACCGCTGAAATAGACACCCAGAACAAATCCCATGACAACCGAGAGCCTATACATTCACAAATCACAATACTACTCCTTTACCCCCAGACCCTGACATAGTGGAATCAAATCTGAAAGAGGTTAGAAGATAGAAATTTTTAAAGAAATGAATTATTAGGCAGACTAATGAAATAAAGTAGAGGCATGTATATTAACACGGATAGGTCTTCGAATGTGTCGAATTTAAAAAAAAAGAAGAAGAAGAGTGTGACTTCTCTAGGCCAATATCATTTACGTACAGAAGAGAAGACAAGGGCTGGGAATTAGGATTCGAAAATAATAAAATAAAATAGTAACTGGCTCCTGCATGGACTGCAGACGCTCGCAGGCCGCGACCTGAGGCCCTGGAGCATAACAGGACGTGACGGGCTTTAGAGCCAGATGGCTTCCTTTTAGATCTCAGTGCTGCCACCTCACTGATTGGGTCACTTCGGTTAGGCAAGTTACTTAGTCACCGTGTGTCTCCGTTTCCTCATTTGGACCACAGCGCCCACCTCACAGAAGTGTGGAGGGAAAGCATGGTGCTGCCACATGCCTGCAGCCACTGCAGGGGCCGCTGGGGGTGCTGCCCAGACTCTCTTCAGGACCAAGGGGCTTAACTCTCCAGCTACTGCTAGGAGTGTGACAAATGGGCAGCCCTTTCATCTGAGGACAGCAGCCTCATCCAAAGTCGCCCTTGCTTCCTGGGGTGGCCGGCACCCAATTCGTTAGATTTCAAAACACTGACTTCTTTCTCCGCTGGAGACCCCTGGGAATCAGCAGCTTCACTCTGCCTTCCATGGGGAGGCACCACAGCTTAGCTCCTCCCCCACCGGGCCCTGCTTCCTTCTCTGCCCTTCCGCCAATGCCAAGCCCAAGAACTATTCCTAAGAAAGTCCCCAGAGTCTACTCCTTACCTTGGGTCTTCTTTCTAAAGAGCCCAACGTGTGGCAGCTGCTACTATTAATATCTGAGACACATGGCTAATTCAATTCTCTGAACTTAAGAGTCCAAATTAAAAAAAAACAACAACAACAAAAAAAAACGTGAAGTGAGGGAAGAGAGAGAAAAGAAGATACGAAAGCACAAAGAAAGAATGAGTCACTAAGAAAAGCAGACTGGAAAACAAATAGAACTTTTGCAATGAGAAATATATATGTGATCATGGAAATGAATACCCAGAAGGCAAAATAAATAGTGAATTAGATGCAGCTGAAGAAAGAGGTTAACTAGAAGAAAATACATTATATATTAATTATCCGGAATGTAACACACAAAGTTAGAAAATCTTATAAAGTTAAGAGATATGAGAATAGAAAAACTCTGACATATAGCCATAGGAAAAGGGGTTCGAAAGGAAAGAGTAGAGTGTGAAGAAATATTAAAAAAAGTAATGGCTGATAATGTCTCAAAAGCGATAAGAGGTACAGATCTTTAAAACAAAGAGACACATCAAGTCCCAGAAGGATACATAAAATGCCGCTAGCCATCTAATGGTTAAGCTGTAGAACACCAAAAAGTAGATCCTAAAGCAATTTGGAGGAAAAGACTTATCTGAAAAAGGAACAATTATATTGACAGCAGATATCTCAAAAGCAACAGTCCCGAAAACAGCAGAACGGCCTCTTCTTCAGGTGCAGGGGAAATTACTCTCAACTGAAAATTCTATACCCAGCTGTTCTATTATTCAAGTGTGAGGGAAAAGAGTCTTTGGCTGACAGACGACTTGCAGGCCCCACCTGAAAGGCCTACTGAGGAGGACTTGGGGAAGAAGTTTAACGGGAAAACTGTCCTGGGGTGACGTGCCATAAGTAGTTTTGATCAAAGAAGTTGGTGGTCGATGTGGGTAAATTTTAAAAAAGCATTGACTATAAAACCAATACTGATAATAACTTAAGGCAGCAACAGTAGCAGCAGCAATAACATTATCGAGGCTGGTTTCACAAGGTTAACGAGAAAAAGACCAATAAACCAACGTAAAAAGAAGAGAGAAGCTAAATATAATATATATGACACGTAATATATAATATTATATAATGCTTATATATGTGTATATATAATATTTGCATATTATCATTGCAAATGATCATTGAGGAATGGATAGACTGTTTAATAAGTGGTTCTGGGATAATCAACTCTCCAAATAGAGAAACATCTCTACCTCATAGATGAAGATCTAAATGTGAAAAACAAAGCTTTTTTAAAAACTTAGGTAAGAACATGTTTATGATATGCAAGGGAACAATTTCTCGAACAAAACTCAAAAATAAAAAAAAGGAAACATTTGAACTATTCGGCATGCTACACACTTAAAACACGCGAGCGACAATTTACAGGAGAGGGAAGCTGAATGGCCAGGAAACAGGACATGATGCTCAACCTCTATATTAACAGGAAAATGTCAACCGAAATGTGATGCTCTTTCACACCCGTGGCGCTGGCAACCCTGCTGAAGTCTGAGGACTCCAAGCGTCGTCGGGTTTATGGTAAAAAGAGATTTCCAGTTAATGCTGGAAGGGATGGACATCAACAAAACCACGGTGGAGATCAACTCTGCAATACCTAGTTAAGGGAAGATGTACATAAACCTCAAGTTTTTAAACCTCGAGTTCCACTGGTAGTTATCTCCCAAAAGAAAATTCTAGGAAATGTGCAGAAGGAGATGCTTAGAATTCTGTAATGTACAGGATTTTGTACAATAGCAAAAAAAAGAAAAAAAGAAAAAAGAAAGTAGAAACACCTGATTGCCCATCAAGGGTGGAAGCTTTGTTTTGCAATACTACAGAGAGTTAAAACAAACACACTTTGTCACTAAATCATAACTTTAACATAGGGAAGGACCCTCCTACTATCTACATTAGAATTTTTTTTCAGTAAGTACCAGTTAGAAGGGCTTAACTTAGAAAACAAAATGTTGATTATTACTCTACTCCTGACTTAACTGTCGAAAATGCCATTTCTTCTGGAGTCAGGCTCCATGGAGATGCTGGAAAGAGAGATGCTACCTATGCCCTCGGGTCTCTGTTTCCTGACCTGAACTTCAAAGTCTCGAGCGGTAGCCCCGTATCTTTAGTTGCTCTATGAGTCAGCAGCAGTGGGTGGCGATCACTGTCTGAGTGTTCCTGGCAGGTTTTCAGTCATATGTGATCAGGGAAGGTGGCATCCCTCCCATCTGCTTCATCGGAACTATACATATTCATCCCCTAATCCCTCCGTAGGGTGTCACCACCTACAGTGCTGCTTTCTCTCACTTGGATACTAACATCCATTTCATAATTGCTAGTGCCTATGGGATTGAGTGTTCAAAGGGACAAAGATGGGTATTTCTTCAGAGCGTCACAGTGATCCATAAAAGAGGCAGTGTGGCAAATGAGAAAGCTCACTGGGCAAAGAATCAACCAGGGTTTGGTTCTCTCTTTGATTGGAGAGGAATGAGACATCGATATCATTTTAAGATAAAATGCTAAGTTTTGGAAGAAATTTCAAGCCTTCTGGGGTCTACTGGAGGTTCTCCCCTCTCCTCTTCCCATGTGTCCCCAAACACACAGGGCACACACTTTCATTTTCCTTTGTCCTTGGCCACATGTTAGTGGAAGACTGATAAGCACTGATGCATGTAAAACTTTTGATAAAATCCAAGTCATGTGTATATACGTTCATGTCAATCCCAGGAAACCTTTTCTCCTGTTCTGCCGTGTTACATATCCCTCAACATTCCTACCGCTTGGCACTCTGTGCTTCGTCTCCTTGAAAATGTTTTCCTTCTGACTCTCTTCCCCTCCTTGTCTGAAAAGCCTTCCTTGTACATCAGAATCCAGAGGGTGAAAAGCATTAAATTATTTGGGGCCTTTTACCTCCCGTTAGCAGGAAGATGAGCTTCACTTGTAGCAAAGAGAATTGGCGACCACCACAGGCAGAAGACACAGGACATTCGCTGTCTCTGTGGGCCACTCTGTCCACTCCTGTGTCTCCTTGATTGTGTCCCTAACTGAGCTTCCAGCTTGTAAGATTCCTCCCACGGACTCCCCTAGAAATTTATTTGTCATCGTACGCATAACAAGGTCTCCGGGGAGAAATCTCAGGTTGATGGGAGAAGGCACAGCACAAAGCCTGAGGACTCAGAATATTCCCACAAGTACCAGAGGGTGATGCTGGGCAACGCGATTCATACAAAACGTTCCCCGTTACCATAAGTTGAATGAGGACAAGGTAAATTTTTACTCTAAACAAAGAAACGACTCCTGTCCATCGAAGAGCAGTTTCTGTGGTCACGAACGGCCGTGATCTAGTCCATACTGTATTTAAAACACACAGAAAAGGGGCTTTGTTTTTTTTTCTGTTTTAGAAGTAATTTATACTCATGGTAGAAAGTTCAGAATGCACGGAAAAGCATAATGATGAAAATAAAAATCCGCACCCCTGCCCCCGTCCTAAACCCCCTACTGAAGGGCAGCAGAACCATTAGTGATAAGAGACCAATAATAGGTAACGGAAATTGTCACCCAAATGCCAGGCATTGTGCGCTCACCTCAGTGACCTGGGCAGCCTGGCCACGTAACTGTGCTCTCACCCTTTGCTACTGACAATGCTCGCTGATATGTGTGCGCTGGGATCTTGGAACAGTCGTAATGCTAAAGACAAAATGATAACGATGGGTGGATTTATTAGCTCTCACTCTGTGCCAGGCACCCTACGTACTTCATCGTAGTTAATCCCCACGTAACCCTTTCCGGTAGATACTAATATCATCCCCGCTTTTCAGATGAGGAAACTGGGGTGTAGAGAGGTGATACACTTGCTCTAAACCACGCTTGCACTGGGCACGGAAGCTGGGATTAAAACAGACCTTTTGATAGGGATCTCGATGAACATTGACTGCTTTCCTGAACTATCTGAGCTGGAAGGGACCTCGGCAGTCATCTTTTCCAGATTGCTGTAAAATTACAGAGAGACGACTGAGAATCAGACATACGAAGAAACTTGCCGAAGGAAATAGATCAGTGGCCATGAGCAGCACCCCGGCCTCCTGGGCTCCAGGTAGGGAAAATGTGAAGGGTGTTTCTGATGACCGGCCAGTTCAGGGGAACTGTTTATACCAGTCCCTAATCACTGGCCCCTGCTCGTCCTCTGTGACACACACGGATTGCACTCATTTTAGGAATTCACCCGGGGAAGGCGGCCTCTGGGATGCTCAACTCAAATTCTGAGACATGGAAGCGGTGTCTGGAAGCCAAAATTCCAATCCCACCTGTCACGAAACGGGCTTCTGACTCCCCCGTTCCAAAAGTGAATCCACTGCAGAGGTAGATCGAAAACAGGAGAAAAGAACCTGAAGACGACGTCCCTGGCCACGAGGAGGAAACTTTTCTTTACTGCTAAACGGATGAAAGACAATAGAAGCTTTAACCTCAGCTCAGCTGGGCGAGATCGCTTTCCTTTGCTCTCCCTTTGCCAATCGACAGAAGCTCCCTGTACGGAAGAGCAGAGAAAGGCGCGAAGGCCAAGAACCCAGGCGGCGAGGGGAGGATTTCAGGTGAAGGGGTCTCCGCAGCCAGGAGAAGAATGCCAAAGGAATCACGTGCAGGAGACAGCGGGCGGGGCGTCTCGCACGCACGTTCCGCGTCGGCAGGCTCGCGCTGGGCGGGCTCAGGCTCCTTTCTCCACCTCCTTGTTCTCCGCCTCCCACCCTTTACCTCGCACGCGTTCCTTTAACTCGGGTTTGCACTGAACGGCAGGGGAAAGGCCCACCGACGCGGCGGCGGCTCACCCAAACCCCTGCCGACAGGACGCCGGAAGCGGGGCCGGCCTCCGCCCAGGCACAGGCGTGCCAAGGAACAACGTCTCCCCGTTTCCCCTGGGCCCTGGAATCTCTAGGGTAATTGACACGGCACCTGCTCTTTTACCGTCTGTAGTGTGATTTTAATCAGACATGTTTTTGAAGGTGTTTCAAGAGCCGTTAAACTTATTTTCTTTTTAAATGTAGGGAAAAAAAATCTACCATTGCTTTAACTTTCTGTGTCAGGCTTTATTCTTAAGGGTTAGACATGTTTTGTAGATGGCAGAGACTCCGTCAGCCAAATGTTAATCGTGTTATAAGTGATGTCAATCCCATGGTTTTAACAAAGAAAAACCATCTGGGGGTTGATAAATATGCTCGGCAATAATTAAAAATAGTACTGGCTTTATAGAGCAATTTATTTGACGTATTAGGTGAAGGAAAACCTCTAATATTACAAACTTAAGCATCGCTTAAGGGAGAGCCGGAAGATTCACTGGTTTACGGTGTTTTGTCTCTTCCGGTGCTCAGGTCACTTACAAGTTTGGCACAAGGTAATACATTAAACCGTTTACGTCCCTAGGGTACTAAATGCTTCCTTTCCGTTTTGAATATTTGATGGTGGCTTTTCAAAAACCTACTACATATGTGTTTCCCTCCCTACCCCCCAAATGGCTTACCAATTTCATTATCATTCAACTAAGTAGAGTGGCTTAGAATTGCCTAAGCTTCCTGAGGAATTAAAGATAACCATCACCAATAAATATTTATTGAGCACCCTCTTCGTGGTTAAGAGACTGTGCCAGGCACTGTACAAAATTGGATTATGACTACGCAGCGACTGCCCATAGGGGCTTGCAATCTAATTACAGACAACCAGACGAGATAAACACAGATGACAAGCTCTGGCCAGGCCACCACATATTGTCTGTCTGAGAGAGAGATAAAAAAGAGAGTGCATTTTATTGGGTTAAAAAAATTATTCCCCACCTATCTAGCTTTTGTGTGTATTTTCCTGGGTTCAGGAAAAAGTAACTTTGATTTGGGTGAATGTTGACATCAATGAGGTCGTAGCCAGGAATGATAACATCGGAGGCACACTTCATAATTTTTCTTGTCCTCTCCCTCCTTTTCTTCTTATACATCTCTGGGGCTCAGGCATCAGGGCCACTGAAGGCAGGAACAAATCTGTGTCCAAGGAGAAGCCTCTTTAAAAGCGGCAAAGGTCAAGGCCTTTCATACGTTCTGAGTCACCAAGGGGGTAGAAGAGTCATAATGATGAAGGGGGGTCATCAAATATCCCTGATGTCTTACATCAATACTTCTCAAAGAACTGGTTCCTGGACCAGCATCGTCACCTTCCTAGACTGACGGGATCAAAACTTCCAATAGAACCCAACAGCCTGGGCTGTAACCAGCCCTGCAGGTGACTGAGGCACACGTCCTTGGAGAACTTCTGCTGTCTCTGCTCAAACAGTCAAAGGTTTTAGGACAACTCTGTTGCCATCTGAGTTTGTTGCTGACCAGTATAAAAACCCCAAAGCAGAGACATCCCTAGAATGATGTTTGACTGGAGTTGAAAAGATGTCTCTATAATTTCAAGTTACACGGACGTAAGACTTTGACAAGCAAGGACTGGAAGAATAAGAGAGGCCAACTGGGCATTCTGCAGGCACTTGCTGCTTGGCTGGGCCCTAGTTTGTCTTTGAAGCGTCTGAGGGGCAGAAGCCTCGATTAGTGGCTATGGTGTCTTTTTGGGTGCCATCGGGGACTTCGTAAAGTACAGTAGCCACTGCAAGTGGATTATCCACAGTGACTGACTGATGGTATTGATCCATTGCTGATGACATTATGAGTAAAAATGATCTCGAAGAGAGGAGAAGATTGCCTCCCAGTACATATGGCCAGGAATTGCAACGTTGGAGGTCTTGGCCTCGGAAAGAGAAAAAATGGCCAAGGAAGCACGGAAGATCAATCGGGAGAAATAGGAAGCACTTACTATTCCTCCAAAGAAATGGAAATGCAATGACGTGACCGACTACGTGTGGTCCTTATACGATGTACAGGGTTATGACTTGGTTATCCAAGGAAAGAGTAGAAGGAAAAGGGAAGGAAGAAAAGTTCGGGGATCAATGAGCTATTCGGGGAGCAGGTCAAGAGAGAGATGACAACTTTACATACGTTATCTGATTATATCCATGACCTCAGTTAGTCTTCCCGCACTGAGAAGTTAAGGGACCGGCTCAAGGTTCCCACGGTTTGTAATGTGGGAGCCAGGACCTGAGCCCGAGTTTGTCTGACCGCACGCCCCGCGGAGCGCTGCGAAACGTAACATTCCCTCCACGTGCGGGGCGCCCAGCGAAGAACCGTACACGCGGACGTCACCGAGCCTCAGGACGACCTGATTTCTGGCAGTGACGATCAGCGCCAGTGCAGGAAACAGGCCGAGGGAGAGGAAGTCGTTTCACTGGCAGCGGGGGTGTGTCTGAGGCAGAGCCCTGCGGGCTGCACCTTCCTCTGTGACCCGCTGGAGGAGTCACACCGCCAGGACACGGAAAAGCAACGATGGGTTTCAGCGAAGGCGAAACCACACGGACGTGAGCGAGACCGTTTGCGGTGGAAGGCGAAGGCTGTGCTCACGTTTCTTGTGGGGACAGACCTTATGGCGTCCTGATGAGTCCTCTGCAGGGTGTTCTGCTGCCTCCGGAACCGCTGAAGGGGCTTCTTCCCATGACGGACAGGCGGGTGGGGGAACCAGCACTGTCGTGAGGGCACTGAGGATGGAGAAGCCTTATGATTTAGGGTCCCAAAGGGTCCCTAGAAGGGACTCGCTTCTGACTAGGAGCGCCCTCCGAGACCTCTGCGAGGACTCAAAGTCGCTGAGCCTGCCGGGAGCTCCGATGTTTCCGCTTCTCAAATTATTTTCCAAGGGCAATTCCTTAGGAGGAGGTAAGTACTTCTGTCAATACGGGACTTGTGAGCAAATAGGGCCTTCTATTAAGACTGAAGTGAAATAAAAAAGAATAGGTGTAGCTAATTCTGATTAAATTAACAGGGCAGGCTGTTACGCGTTGGTGTTCTGGGATACTCAATGAGAACATTCAATTTTCAAATGAACATAAAAGCTTCTCCCTCCTAATGTTTTATATAATGCAGTTTAAGGAAAAGAAAAAAACTAGTTCATTTAGCCATAATGTGCCCATATATATCCTTTAACGTAATTCTGTATATATGCCACATAGCTATCCATTTATAGAATTAACTATGCAGTTTTACAGATTTAAGTATATGCAAATATAATATTCATTGACTAATATTAAACATACATCTATGTATAGCATTAATATTAAAATGGGAAGAAAAACATTGAATATTTTCAGTTTATGCTTTGTTTTCCATTGAGAAGGCACATTTTAAAGATTTGTTTGCTTTAAAATACCTCAGTAAAGTTATCTATTAACACAATGCATCGTATCCCTGATAAAGAATGATGCCATTTAAAGAAATACGGGGTCATTATGTCCTAACGACAAGAATAATTAGGAATGTCTGTCTCCAAATTTCACAAGAATAGAGAAAAAGTTGTTCAGCGGAGCCAAAGTGTGCTCTCTCCCCCACGGAGTAATTCAAGCCCAGGCTGACGCGGGACAGGGACAGGTGTAATTGGCCTCGTGTCTGCTCCGTCCGGCCTGGCAATTACCATAATAAGATCGACTCTGGAGAGGTCAGAAGCTAACGGCCAGAGTGGCCGCAGCCTTCTAAGCCTGTTGTTGGTGGGAGAACAAGGAGTCTATTCGGTCAGGAGGAAAATCTGAAAAGAGGCGGGTAATTGGCCTAGTGACAGGCGTGTCTGCCGGGGGACACCAGAAATAGGCAGCAGCACTGAAAGATGAGGTAGCGAAAATGAACTCATGTGGCATGAATGGCCTCGGCGAATTCATGATTATATCAAACGGTCTGCAGCATAGGAGGGTGGTTAACTATTTGAAAAAGCGTGTGTATCAGCAACGAATTCATTAAGAGACACAGACACGGACTCATCACCAGTGCTCTGCTTTGCACAGAGGGTCCGTGTCGTCAGGCACATCTCCACGGAAGACGGAGGGAGCACTAGGAGTCGCTATGCAGTGTCCAGGGACGGTGAGATCTCATCACAGACCGCTGCGGGATGTTCTTTAGACTCGGATCCACAAAGGGGGCTCTCTGACAGCACGGATTGCTTTAATTTTCTGAGAACAGATGCTGGTGGCACTGGGGCCTGGAGGTGACTGAACCTCCCAGTGCTTAGGATTAAAAGTTATCCCCCAACTTAAAAGTAATCATGGCAACAGGTCTCAAAAGTATAGAGACACAGATACAATTTGGGAAAGACTTTCTTATTATCCATGTGTGAGCTCGAGAGGTCCCAATCATATAAATCTGTGTTGCTGGGCACCTTGTAATAATTGAGTACTTAATAGGACTAAATATTTCAAATTAAGATAACTTGTGATTACCATTTAATGATTTGGCAAAAAGATTTTATTGTATATCATCTATTAATGACAATTTTAGCCTCAGTTTTTTCCTAATAAACTTTTTATCATACTTTTAAAAAAATGGAATTCGTCTTAAGGTTCATCTCCCTTGGACCTCAACCAAGGAGATTTAGCTCTCGTGTACAAAAACGATATCATTAGATGCACTGTTCACCACCTGAGGTGTCACCACCTGAGGTGGCCATGTGCCCTGGACAGGATGATAGAAAGAGTCCAGTGCATGGCACCTCGCTCACCAGTAATAAGAGATATTAACTAGATCAATGTAGTTAGTGGATTCAACACAATGATCAGGTTAAAGATATATTGATATGGAATGACCAAATGAGTCAAGCTATATTTATTTTGTGTGTCGATTAACTGAATGACCCAATTCACTTAGAACCCTGATGCAGCCAGGTCTTGAGTGGCACAGTAACATAAACAGAGACTACAGCTTTTCAGGGGGAAAGTACAGAATTCTTAACTCATTTCAAGTAGCTTCACCTCTCCACACCTCTTTTGTGTTTTAAAATGCTAATGACTCAAAATTTCATAAATAAATATGCTTTTTATAAATAACTAAACAAGTTTTCTATGAGTTAGCAGGACCTATTCAAATACTGCTTCTAAAAGAAAACCTTTACTTTTTGTTTTCTGAGAAGTATAGATTTGCTTTAAAACATGATTTTATAGCCCTTTTATCAGTTTTTCTGGAAGTTCATGACAAATCAAAGAAACAAACGAGGCCAAAACTACAGTGTTGTTTTATTATATCTGAAAGTAAACTTGCAGACCTTAGGACTGAAGGCTGGTGGATCTGTATTATTTTAAGCTTGGTTACAAATACAGGTAATTTAGTAAGACGGTTTGTCTCTAGTTTTTCTGTACTATACAGCCTCTGTCTTTCCCTTCTCTGTCCAAATTCAGAGGCCAAGCCCAGGTCATCTGGGGAGGACAGGTCCCAATCATATAAATCTGTGTTGCTGGGCACTGCTGAGAATGGAGCGTGAGACTGTGGTCCCGCCCTCTGGCTTTTTATTTCTTCATTTTTGGAGAGAACGTTGATTGAAGTCTTTAAAAGCATTTTAGGTTGGCGTGCTTTCAATTTCTCAGTCCAAGTGGCAATTATCTGGAGGAAAGTAGCTGACTGCATCAATTATGAGAGTTTTCATCTCGGTTTGCCGAGGCGATTTTATTAAAATGAATTAATTAACTTGACTAAAGTTAAAGGTAGAATAGCATTTTCTATTATGCTTGGTGCAAGGACTACGCCGTGCTCCTGGAGGCCAGGTGGCATCCTCGCGATGAGGCCGTAGGTCGTCCCCCGGAGGGTTCCTCGCGTCCCGATGGGATGGGTGTTCCGGTCACCGGCTTGAAGGCTTGAAGACCAGTTGAAGACAAAATCAGACTGAAAGCAGTCGCATAAATAATTTAATTACTATCACCTTCTCTCTCCCTATTGCTGTAGCTCAAACCTATCTGTGGAAATTTGCTCCATCTTTAGGTGTAGATGTGGATGGAACCCGTGATACATCTATATTGGCGAAATCTGGCCTGGACCTTCTATGGTTTCCCAAACTGCTATAATTTGTAGTCTGTTCGATGAGCTTGTTCTGCCGTTTCCATAAATTCTTCAATAGCCATGCCTATTGATGACATAGCTTTGTAGTAATTAAAAAGCAAGACTTTCTACTTAGATTTTAAATGTCTTATAATGGTTTTAGTAACTTGTCTGCCTTTCATAGTGGGGCACATATCAACATGAGCATGCATTTTTGAATGCATATAAGCGACAGAAGAATAATCGGCATGTTAGGAAACAAGGTTAGGGTTAAAAACTAGCTTTTGGGTAATCGATAAATTATTTAAGAAGAGAAGCGGGTGTCGACTGTATTTTTCTTGCCTCGCACACGTGGGCATTAAAGGGAGGCCGTTCATTTCAGCAGACTGCTGCGTGGGTTGCTATAAATTGCAGAACCTCTGTTACTAATTAACTTTAATTTCTGCAAATGAGAAAAAAATAAGATAATAATGCTGAGTTTTGAAAAAATGTGGGAAACATGAATTATTATTTGGGAGAGCAATTTATAAATGGGAAATGTATGAAATGCTTCAGATGTTTAATAGCAAAATTCAGTCTCTCTCCTGGAAAGTGAAATACAATTACTAACACGTCACCGCGGAAGCACATTTGATGTATTACTGGTGATACGGTGATTCTTCAGCAGAAGGCAGTATTTACTATGACTCTAAAGGAAGGTTTACATAGAGGCATTCTATTTCCCATATGGAGCCTTTGAAAATTCTCATCACCTGAGGGCCTACTTATCAGTGGCCTTAAGAAGACCACAAACTTATCAGAGTTTTTCTCCCAGCCTTTTCCCCAACATGGCCTGCAGACAAACATCTCGTTGCTTGATTTGATAAATTTTTTTAATTAACAGTTCAATGGGTCATGTTTTCCAGTTTCAATTTTAATAACTTTTTTGGGTTGTTATTTGTGGTTCAAAACTTTCTTTTTAAAACTCAGTTCAGTCCCTAGTCCAGGCTAGCAATTAGGAAATTTATTCACTCATTTACAAACTTCCCCAAAATAAATATCAAGTGGTGAACTGAGTGGAGACAATGTTGGGTCTTGCGGGCACATTGACAACGGGTGTAATACGGTGGCTGGAGGAGTAATCGGCGCAGCCCAGAGGGCAAATGACTGCCTGGCTCTCATGCACTGACTGAGCGACCTCGACACAGCCATTAAATCTACCGCTGGCTTCGTATGTTTGTAAATTGAGGCCGCACTAGTGCCCCACCCAGAAATGGTATCGAATAAATGAATGTTGAATACAGGTTCCTCCTATCTCTAAAATTTCCCGATTCCACGTTTATTATTGTTACAGAGACGGAATGAGTTTTGGGTTCTGGCAATCCAGTGCTGGCCAACGCTTCCTCCAACTGCAAAGTCTGGGGAAAAGAAGCGAGGAAAGAAAAATCAGGTGTTTGAGTCTAAAAAGGCAACCCGTTCTCTTTCTTTTACGACATAATCAACAAACATTTTCCTATGCTGCACTCATGAACCTCCCTCAGCTTATACAGAAATGTGGCTCCACGATCTCTGGTCGACTTTCATACTGGTTGTATCTGCAATGGAGTTCAACTACCTTAAGCAATTTATATCTGCTATTAAAATTTTGCATAAAATCTGGTAAAGACAGCAACTTTGGTTCGTTGGCTGTTACTTTTTGATTTTATTGATCTGGAATTAGCCCAAGCCCCTCCTGGTGTGTAGCACATTTGGTTCTGAATTAAAACAGGAAACAGTGAGGCAGTTTAAAATGGAAACAGTGACAAAGTGGTATTTTCCAAACATGAATAAGAGGTTGGTTTAGATTGGAGGGGATTTCCATCACCAGAAACTTTTTTCACTTCCCTAACTCCATAAGAATTGTTTTTTCCAATCTGGAACTGTGATATCCCATTGACAGGCACCGATGAAAGATGAGCTGGAGATAAGGAGATGCCTCAGGAAGGAACGAAGCCAGAAGTTCACACCCAAGGGAGAGGCACAGTGCACCTGAAGACCGTCCAGGTGCCACCGTGCTTGAAGTTCAGAGAGCTTGTGTTGTGCTTTTAAAGAAGGCCTCAACTATAGTGCACATCTGGAGCGTCGAGACTGTGCTCACTCAGTACAGGGTCTGGACTGAAAACGTCCCCACCACACGGGACCTGACGCCTGGGCCCAGCATCTGGGGGCCGACTCTGCAGTCCCGTCTTGACATCACCAGTGAAGCACTGCTCCCTGCGAACGTGCCATCAGCCAAATCGTGTTCTTTCACAGCATAAATAGTTGGCCTGCACATTCTTTACGGCACTTCTTTCTACGGTACTTTCCATTTAAGATGGAATGCAAATAAGTACTTTCTGGAAAAGATACTGTCATCGGAAAATTTCTCCCAAAGTCCTGGAATTGATCAGGTTAAAAAAATCTAAATGGTTTCGTATCTTTTTTCAAATGCATGGTTAGACGTCTTGGTAAGAAAGGAAGAGATTTATTCGAGAACCATGGCAGCTTAGCTTCTCGAAGTGTGGAATAAGTAGCCTTTGCGATATGCTATGTCTATGACATAACCGCGACCTAATAAAGATTTCAAAAATAAACAAATGTTTAACCCATTGGTAGAGTTGAGAGTCCTAGAGGAATAGTTTTATAGATTCTCTAATTCAAATACCTTGTAGTCAAGATAAACGATATACTTATTCATCAATACTTTATTTCCTTATCCCAAGGGAATAATGGGGTCGAATGGCCTATTTGCGGTATTTTGCGTGGTAACAGGGATAGGAGGTCTCTGTGGGGAAACGGGCATGCGGTTCATCTTGGTGCGTTTCACTCGCCCGCTCACTTCCCTTTTTGGGCAGCGAGGCCCACGAAAGCCGTTACGTTCACATGCAGGACGTAGAGGATGCGAGATGCGCATGTCCAGGGGGTGATCTGGATTACAGCTGGCCTTCTGATGAATGAATGAAACGAAGTCGTGTATGGAAAAACTCTGCCACTTATGCAGCTCTAAATAAATGTATGGCATTAATTATTATTATAACCTTCCCACTCGAGAAGGCAGCATGTTGCCAGTGTTGGCCCCCGAGCTGATCTTTTTCATGATAAATCTACCTAGAAAAGCCTTGACTTCTTCCTTTCGCTTGTCTTTAGTCGTGCATTGAATGTCTTTGTAGCAAATTTAATGTAACCAATAGCCCAAGTCTAGACAAGGAAAGGTACTTTAGCAGAATTAAAGAGGTAATTACTGAGCAGAGTTTTTTATTAAATTAATATCAAAATAAGTCATTCCATTTTAGATGGTATAATTCTAAGAGAATTCATCTGCCTTATACTTATGGAAGAGAAATGCCTAGATCAGACCCATTCCTGGCAACAAAGTAACACTTTCTCCAAATATGATGAGTTCTGATACTAAAGTGACACTTCTTGCTATCACTGGGTTAAACCAAGAAGCTCAACCCTGCCTCATAAGTGTCCACTTGACTCTGTTTCCACAGCTTTGGAAAGAAGATCAGCAAAATACATATTATTCAAAAGAAAAATGTACAAGATGAAAGACCTACTGCTGTTACATACGTAGCTCATGATTTCATTAACATTTAAGGACATTTACCACAAAGCAATACTATTCTTTATGTTTTAGAACGAAAAGAGTTGAAATAAATAAGATCAGTACCTGCAAATACCAACATCAAAAGATATAGAAATGTCTCATCATGAAAAGCAGATACATTTCATCTCTGCTCGCCTCTTGAATATCAAGTGGCGAATATTTACTTAGAACCTATGAATTTTAAGAAAACACCGCTGCCAAGTAATTTGGTTTAGAGAGAGGAAGAAGGAAGACATATAAAACAGAAGGTGGTAAGGGTTATAATGAACTTGCATGCCACTTTGGGGAACTCTGGGAAATTAGGGCAGGCTACTTGAGACTGTATCTATGAGGACTTCATAGGTCTCCTGGGAGAAACAATGGGAGATAATATGGGTCACCTTTTATCCGGATCACAGGGAAAAAAGGCTTGAAAATAAAAGGGCAGAAGAGTCTGGCTTAGCGTGTTCGGGTGGCTCACTGAGAGAGGCGATTCGTTCTGAGCAGAGAAACTTTTGGCTCAGGGCCGGACCAGTGGTTCGCAGCGAGCAGGGAGCAGCACTTTTGAGGGCAACACAGGATGGAACCATTCCCATGTCTGTCCACTGGTTCCCCAGGGAATCCCGTCTCAAGTTCCGGGAGGAGAACAGAGCGATATAGTCGTGAACTGAATGAGCAGCTCCTTTCTGGGAGTCGCTAAAGAGCCACATTCTCCGACTGGGGACCGTCTCAGTCAGCTCAGGCTGCTAGAGTGAAGTACCCTGGTCTGGGGGCTTGGACGGCAAATGTCATTTCTCACCGCTCTGGGGGCTGGAAGTCTGAGATCGGGGTGCCAGCCGGTTGGGCTCTGGTGAGGACTCTGGGCTGCAGACGGCCAACTTCTTTTACCCTCACACACCAGAAGGAGCGGGCCAGCTCCCTGGCCTCTGTTCCGAGGACACTAATCCCATTAACCGGGATTCCACCCTCCCGACCTCGTCACCTCCCTAAGGCCCCGCCTCCTAACACCACCACATTAGGATTAAATTTCAGCATATGGGTTCTGGGGACACACGAATGTTCAGTCCATAACAAGATGCATTATGACTTATCGATCTATCATCCTATAATCGGATATTTAGGGTGTGTAGGTAGTTTACAGCATTAATTTGTGATTTTTGATCTGCTGGTTACGGTGCGTCTGCCCCTCTGTCTCCATCTTGAGTCTCTGTGACTCTGTTTGTAGGTCCCAAAGGCAGGAGCTGCCAAACTTCCCCTGGGCTTTCAGACTGGACTGTCTCCAGGAGCACAGAATGCAAGTTTGGGAGGTGGGCGAGTGGAAGAAAACTGCCTTCCGTTTGAGCCCCGCTCCTCCCCTGCCCGCCGCCTGCCCCATTCAGAGCTGGAGTGACCTTTCTACAATGGAAAACAAACCTGACCATTCTCAGCGGCCCCGCTGAGCCCAGAAAATGTCCGGACTCGTCTGCATGGCTGGGAGCCCCTTCTGGATCTGAATTCTGCTCACGTGTTTGCGTTCATCTCTAACACGTTCGTTAAGTGTGCCCCGGTCCCCTGCCTTTGATGCCTCGGTCACAGCCTCCCTGTCTCCGCTGTGGCGGCCTCCACTGCCTGCCCCGGTCTTTCTCCGTCCTATTCTTCTTGCTCAGAGTACGTCTGCTGCTTTCCTCTCTTACTAAGTTTAGCTTAAATGTCACGTCCAGGAAGCCTCTTTCGACCCTGCGTTTGGATCAGTGGACCCTCTTGGCGAGCCCCTGAAGCGCCCGCTTTTATCCTATCAGGCACTTGTCACGTCGCACGTCCTTGTCTGTTGCCCCGTATCACTCACGAGCCCAGAAACTTCATGAGGTTTACTTAAAATGACGGCATTGACCTTCATCCTAACTCCTTAGCTACAATGGTTTTCATGCTTTTTCTTCTCTGAGAAGAAATGAAATGAGACATACTGCATTCTTAGATTATCTATGTATTATTTCATGTTTTCTACTAAGGTATGAGCATTTCTATTTTTCTGTTATGGTCCCCTCTTCGGCTTCCTCCATACGTATTTCTTTACTATAAGAAAAAAAATTTCTTCTGCCATTCTGATAGCTTCCCAGCACCACTTATTTGTGGTTTGCACATAAACTTCAAATCCTCTCTGGTTTCCTTGTAAGCTGCAAACCTGGTTTCTTTCCTTATTCCTCTTTAATGACTGTTATACTTTTCTAATGCCAGTTTGAGCAGGCTCATACAGCACATATCACGCCACAGGAACTCCTACTGTTAGGCAGAAAGTATCAATTACATTTTCTTGTCAAAAGTTATAACATACTGCATTTTAATCTAACAATTCCATTTAAGTAAAATAATCAGAGATACTGGTAAAGAGGTATATTCGAGGATATTCATTTTAGAACTATTTGAAAATGGAATAATTTGCAATTTTGACAGTAAAAAAAAGTTCACAAAAGACGGCAAACGGTGTTACGAAATATAATTTAGCCATTAAAGTCAGATTGCAGGATTATAAAATGCATGGTAAAAATGTTTACACTATTTTGCTAAGCAAACAAAGCAATGTGATTCCATCTTCATAAAGATGTAGTTGATTCTAGCGTGGATGTTGCAAAATTTTAGCAGTCATTATTTCTGAATGGAGATATTATTAATTTTTAAAAAAATTTGTCTGGAATCTCTAAGTTTTACACACTGAAAATGCATTACTTTGTATTTATAAAAAAATTAATAACATACGAAACCAATTGACTTGATTCACCAACTTCGGTTACAAATTTTTCACATTAAAATTTTTTTCTTCCTGTTAACGTTTTGAAACGCAACTTGACCCAATTAAGAAAAAGCTCATTATCTCAGCCTCTTCTCTGATCCCTGGATCTTCCAAGGCTACGACACAGGTCCAGATAGGCTGGTGCTGCTTCCAGATGTCTGGCAGAGGCGAGAAGGAACAGTTCTGGTTGGTCCACTGGGACCATTTTGAACGTTGCTTCGAGACCTCACGCCGTGTCCTCGGATGGGAGTTTCCAACTGCTGAGGTGACGCCTCGATGTTCTTGATTCTTCCCGATAATGCAGAAGCAGCTCTGGTAGTTCTAATTCTGGTGACGGTCACTATTTACAGAGCACAAGAGGGAGCCAGTGAGGCCTGTCCCCACCACTTGTCAGGACAGTGGGACAATACCAGCCCCCTGCGGACTTACATCTTGTGCGGCGCCCTGATTGACAGCCCAGATTCTCCCTCCTTCTGGGCACACTGGTGTCTTTTTCTGCAGGGGAACTTAGGGAAAGTTATCTTCAAGGTCTACCCAACCGAGTTGTGCTAGTAACTTCAAAATCTGGTCTACAGCCATGCCACCCTGAACAAGCCCGATCCCATCTGATCTCGGAAGCTAAGCAGGGTCGGGCCTGGTTAGTACTTGGATGGGAGTCCACCTACGAAGACCAGGTGCTGTAGGCGTAATAAATTAAAAAATAAGGGATCGTAAACTGACAAGGTCCTTACAATCTGTGAGGTCAACCAAAGGTTGCCTTGCCTAAAGAAATAAAATAAAATAATAACTTCAAAATCTGCAGGACCGAAATGTGTGCGTTGTTATTCTTCTCCTTCCAGAAGCCTCTTCTGCGAATCGATCCAAACCCAACTTTCCTTCCCTCTGCTCTGATTGGTCAGCATTGCCTAGTGAAGTAAAATATTCTACGACACTCTTTCTCCATGATAATGAGCATTGTTTCCTTGATATGTGCATTCGTAAGAGAAACAACTTAGATTATTCTTCAAGAAAGTTCTCCAACAAACTTTCTGCCTAAAGGAAGAAAAAGCTACCGGGTTCACTCAATTAAAAAGAAATCCTCTATATAAGAAAAATCAAGAAAAGTTTTGACGCTCAGGTTGAATTTAAAGAGTTTAGTCCAAGGCCTTACTTCTGCAGACGAGGAGTCTGAGGGCCAGAGGTAAGTCACCTGTGTCACAGAGCAAATTAGCAGAAGAATCAGTGACAGAATCTAGGCCTGCTGTTGCCTGGTCACCTGTTCAAGTTTGCTTTTTTCCCCCCTCTGCAAGTGCGAAGGCAGCCAAATGGACTGTCTTCAGTTTCTTGCAAGAGCCACTACAAACTACCACCTGCTTTAGCCATGAGACACTTTGTTCTATAGTTATGTACATACAAAAACGTAAGATTGGGCAAGAAGACAAACTTTTTGTGTTCATAATTAATAACTCACACTTGAATTTCTGTCTCTCATTAGAGGTGGTTGCCCCACGTTTACCTAGAGAAGACATGCTGTATTTTTGTAGTGCTTTGCCCTATTATGTTCAACAATAATAATTCACAGTGACAGATGTAATCCACCAAACTCATTATTTTCAACCCCGATCCATTCATTTTGCATTACCAATACGGTTTTGATGCCTATCGTTCCCTGGGCTACAGAGCTTGATGAAATGTTTTATTGCAACATGTCAGAGTCTAAATAATTAACAGCAGGAATAAGGTCGAAGCCGTCCAAAGTTACTGTGTGCAGTATAAAATCGTGTGTAACGCGCCCTGTTCTCTGAAGAGCGTGTCCTAGAGACGGGGTTTTGATAAGATGATTACATTTGGAGAGAGCAGAATGGAATGTATCTCCCAGAGCAGGCCACATCTCTTCAAAGATTAAAAAAGAATATATATATGCACTCCATCTATCAAAGAGAAAAGTAAACAGGATTTGAGCCTCTTTCTTCTGCAGAGCTAAAATCTCCAAAATCTATTGTGAAAAACCCCACTCATGCTTTAACATATCGTCCCGTAAAAACAGTTTGCTTTCTCTTCTTGATTTATATTCTGTCACAATTCTGGCGTAGGACAGAAGGATCGTGTCGTGTGATAGGTGGTAGAGAGCTATGTGACTTCCTTTGACTTTAAAGGAATTGCAGGGAAGTTTGAATTGCAACTATTCGACCTTGAAGGGAGAGAAACTAAATGAAACACCTGTTTTTCTGATTACTGTACCACAAGGCCTTTTAATTAGTTTGTGGAAATAGAAGTTTTAGTTATTGAAGCATATGTTTATTTTCTTCCAAATAAATGGACACGTGACCACACATCATTAATTTGTGATCATTATTAAAATAAGAATATAACTTGAAGGATTGTACATTAATAGATATATTCTCTAGACTAGATAAGCTAGAGTATAAGGTAGGAGAAATATACATATAAAAATTTCAATCTTTTTTATAAGCACTACTGATGGACTTTTTATGATGTTTAGAATTTTCCTTTACTCACATGAGAATTTCAATTGAAAATGTAAAATAAAAATATCAATCATTATTTTATGGATATTCATTCTTTTAATCTCATGTAACTCCTCTTCCTCAAAGATTTGAAGGGCAATATATCAGTGTATGAAACAAAGGCCAGAAAAATGGAAATGGCATTTATTTATCCTCAAATGCATTCTTAAAAACATGTCGTCCAGACTGTTTTCATCATAGAGGAGTACAGATTTTTCTCCATTATGTTCTAGCACTTTAACGTAAAAATCAGAAATTCTCCTGAACTTTTAGTCATTTCTCCCACCCAGACAGATGTCACCCTCAGGTCATCTTGAGGACCTCATCCCTTAACCTAGTTGTTAAGGAAAGAAAAACCATTTGGCTTGTGTCTGATTAGTTTGTAGATACCTCTGCAACAAATTCGTGTGAACAACACCTCTGTTGGAAGCACTTAGGGTATCAAACCCTGATACCGTGAAAAACCCCACTCATGCTTTAACATATCGGTATTCACACACAGGAATCCTAGATCTTAGATGCAAAGTGCATGAGATATTAGCGACTTTGTGATCATGCCTTGTATTGTTTGTTTGTTTGTTTTTTTCCCCAGCCTACTCCTTGCTTTGGGCATAAAAAGGGTTTGGTAAGTATCTGAGGTTTGAGTTTCTCTCTGGGAGAGGCTTCTATAGAATTACTGCTTAGTGATAAATAAAGTAAACGTAGGTAACATGATAGGAGTGTAACAACTTAAGTGCAAAAATTATATATCCCAATCAAAAGAACAGCTTCGCTATGAATATAATCATGAGAAACTACAAATAAACTACTACAAGTGTTCACAGCAGCAGAATGACTCAACTGTTGTGAAATTTGAATTTCTCTCATTGTTTATATCTAAATATGAAACATACCTGGCAACGGTATGAGACAGAACATGCCTTCTCATTTTTCCATATAATTTACAAGCGCTGATTACAAAGCAGGGCTGCAATTGGACAGCACAGCAATATAGATTTCCACACCTATGGCATAAGGCTTGGTTTGTTTTGATTTAAGAAATAATTGTGATCCAATTTCTTAATGTTGATCACAATTTCATCACCTGTGCCTGGAAGGAGAGGAAAATATATGAGGGGTATAGCAAAGTGCAAACTCGTTAAAAGTTGTCTGTAAGAAACTATAGATCATTACATTTAAAGTGAAGGTGTGGTATTATTTTTAATTAAACAAAGTCTGCAAAGTGTTTCTTGAACTTTGCTTGCATTGTGCAAAGTTAGTTGAGCATTTTATTAAAACATATGTTTCATGGAGTATTTAGAAAACATGTAACTTGGGGAACAGATAAATAAATTATCATGAAAAATTTCCTTGCATAATATTTTATTTAGCAGAAAATCTTATGGCAAGAAGGTGAGATACATGATGCCTATTCTTGAATGTTAAAATCAACGTATTTGTTCATAAGATGTTTACAAGGGAAATAAAAAATAATTGTAAATTATTTTTTCTTGGCTATAAAATAGATTTCCTGGAAGATAATGTGTATTTCAGCCGCAAGGTCTTGATTTTTCGTGACGCTTTACACTAGGCCCAATCTCAGGTACTTTTAAAAAAGCTAATAAATGAAGATGAGTCCTAGGAAAACAAGGTAAAACTTCAGTAAATTGTTGATCTCCCCAAACTCTTTACTCATTGTCTCATGGGAGCTAAAGATATGGCAGAGTAAGCCAGATAGATATCCTTTCACTGTGATTCAAAATATTTGGCCTGCAAAATATCCCCAAGTTCTTTATAAGGGCGGGGTTAACTGCATTTGTTGACAAGCATTGTCCTAAACAAAATCTGCATCCAAGTATGGATGGGGGTTGGCACTCAAGTTTTACCTAGCATTTTTAGACAGATAATGGAGTTAATCAGTTGTCTGACAAGTTTGATTCTTTTCTGTTCATTGGCTAGAGGGAAGTGTTAAGTTTGAGTAGATGGAGACAAAGTCCGAGCCATGAAAACTAATTTTTAACTTAAAAATCTTAAGTGAAAATTTTAATGTAACATTTAAATCTAAAAATTTAAACCACCGAAATCCTTTTTCGGTATTTTGTGTACCGCAGGGAAGCATCTCATGGATGGGGCTTGGGGAGAGGGCGGGGAGAGGGTTATCGGCAGCCCTGCAACAGGAAAGGCCACCTTGAGACGGAAATGCGGCTCATTATGTACCTCACACAGGTGTGTGCGAGAGGCCCGTGGGGAACTGCACCCATGGGTACACAGATCTGACGGAGTAGAACCTAGAGATTAATTTGAAATGGATGAATACAATTAGGAAGTTACAGAAGGTCAGAGGTAGAAGTTCCAAGTGGGAAGACTCAGCTGAGGGGTTCGGGAAGATTTCTGGGAGAAACTCGAGTCCAGCTTGGTCTTTAGAGATCAATCAACGGCAACAGGCTGCGGAGGGGTCTGCGTGCACAAAGATGCAACTCTAGGAAAGCGGGCGGATGCAAGCGGCTGGCGTAATCCTGCCTCAGAGCTCCAGGACACACTGCAGCTTATGGAAGGCTTTCATGAGCGGCATGTCACATAATTCCTACCGCTGCCTGAAACAGGTGGGACGGTTGTTACTGCGCAGTTTCACGGATGTGCAACGTGCAGTTCAACGGGGCCACCGCAAGCACTGGCGCTGGATCTCAAACGTAACAGCTAAGTTACAGCAGGAGCCCTGGTGGGCTGGCTTACAAGGGGACAGCACTGCCAGAGGAATGGCAGAAGGAACTGAAATTCATAAAAAAGGAGAAGAAATGATTTTTAAAAATCTAAGCATAACCTGAAATAATTCCTGAATTTATGGTAATAACTAGTAAAGATAAACTCTGAACAATTATTTTTAACCTAGAGCTGGGAATTAAGATGCACAAGAAAGAATTTTAAGAAGTACGATGGACACGGCGAAACAAAAAAAACAAAAAACAAAGGCAAGAAGAGTGAAATATAGCAAAGCATAGCCGGAGTTCTGTGTGATTTTCATTGTCTAGCCTTTACGCTCCCAGTGGATTGTAGCTCACCTGTTGTAATTCAGTGATCTCATTCATTATGAATCAGAATATTACGTATGTACATTTTACCATGGACCTATGTGACCTTGATAACTGAAAAGGTGTCACCAAGCGTAAGGTCATCTTTCCAATATGTCGACGGAAATAGATCATTTAAGCAGAGTGGCATGTATTTTGAGGCCAATTTGTCTGCCAGCACGAGCTCACCTATCTCAGAGCAACATACAGAGAGGCAAGAGTTTAAAATGAATGAAAACATAGTCAACTGATGATCGAATGAAAACGTTTGGGGACTGCTGCCAGAAAGTGTTCCTGAATAGACCTTCTTCAGCTCCTAAATTTAGCCATCTGGCATTCTATTTTAAGAACCATTTAAATTTTTTAAATGAAGGATTTGCCTTTTGATGAAGAAACCACAATTTCATTGTAAATATGGAACACATTGTCCTGGGCTCTGAATTTAATGAATTCCATAGGATGAAAGGTAACATCATTAGCCACGCATTTCACAGCAGTAAGGAGAGAAACTGTCCACCAAAAGACAGGGTATTGTTCTAGAATATCGGTAATTGTTACAATGAAACATGAAAAGAATGTTCAATCTTGTTATTAAGGGCTAAACGATTACAAAATATACAGTGTACCACAGGAAGTGTCATCAACTTGACTACTGTTGGAAGAGCTCTGAAATTTTGTTAAAGAATGTAGTGTTTTTACATTTTTTTCCATGAAGATTACAAAGTGTTATTTGTAATGGCATTTGCTATTAAAGAATGTGATGTTATTACAAATATTTAATATTAATACCATTTTAAAAGCTAGGATACTTTAAATTCAATTCGACACGACTGACTAATATATCTTCAGGAATACTGGACGACAGAGCCCTCATTTATTTAACAGATACTATTATTTGACTATTATAATGTCAGATATTATTCTAGGTGTTGAGGTCGCAATTATGAACACGAGGAAGATAATATCTGCCTTCGTGATGCTTAACGTACAGTTGAATGGAAATTATAAAGAAATAAATGAGCAGTTAATACAATATTGGAATGAGGTTCTGACACAGCATGCTTGGAAGATGAGCCCATAAAAATACATGCTTCAAATTGAATTATTTTTAAATAAAGTGCTAAGAATTGTTCTAATTCTCTATGTAGAGTGAGGTTTTATTGTACTAAGTATAATGGCTCCTGCTCTTTGTTTAGCACCTTGTTAAGCCCTTTGCATTCACCCACCCATTTAACTCACACCGATGGCTACTTGAAGTATTCGCCACCTTCTGAGGGGTTGAAACTCAGCAGAGTAAATGAGCACCCCTCCCCCTGGTCACACTTCGGAAGCTCACAGAACCTGTGGTCTTTACTCACTGTTGCATAAGCTCCCTGAATCGAGTCAGTCTTAGCGTGTTGTGGCATTGGTACACTCTACTGATTCATCAAAATTGTTGATTTCAAAGAGGTTTTGTGATATTTTATACAAGAATAATTTGATTAAAAAAAATGCCTTAAGCCAAGTGTATTAGTTAACCAATGCTACAGAACATATTATCCCAAAACTCGGTGGCTTAAAACCACGGACTTTTATGATCTCACTTTGTTTCTGAGGCTGGGAACATGTGAGCAGCTTAGTGGGGTGGCTCTGGGTCAGGGTTTCTCAAGATGTCGGGTGGGGCTTCGGTCTCATCAGAAGGCCTGACTGGGCTGGATTACCCGCCTCCCAGCTCCCTCACGTGGCTGTTGGCCAGAGGCTTCAGCGCCTCATCACGGGGACCGCCCTAGCTGCCACTCAGGTCGTGGCAGCTAGCTTTCCCAAAAGAATGTGGCCAGAGAATGCGCGACAAGGCAGAAGCTGCAGGCTCTTTTATAACCAAGCCCAGAAAGGCCTGGGTCTGAGTGCGGTCTGGAGAGAGGAGCTACACCGCAACTTGAATAGGGGAAGTTTAATATAAAGACTCATTAAGCCTAACAGGATTGGAATAATGAGGGATTAACTAATAAGTCAAAAGAACCCTAAAGAATACAGGAATAGAAGAAATGAGGAGAACTAGTGCTTCTGGGACTGAGATCACTCAGGGAACAGACCCCTCCCCAGGGCTGAGAGCCACGCCTGTTACTGGGGGGTGACCGTGACTCACTGAATGTCAGGGACATCGACACAGCATTGTACTTGCAGAACTTGGCAGAAATATGTCCTCTGGAACTTGCTAGAACTCTACCCTCAAAGGTTCTGGAGACAGCGCTTCCTGGCCTGCGTCTTGCTAGGGACACTCAGAAGCCATCTGCTCTTCACGAGCCTGGTGCTGGAGAAGCTGGCCCAATAGCAGGGATGGGCTGTAGGAACCACCGGTGCTTTAGGAACCTGCCAGTGGGTCCGCTGGAACCAGGAGGTAAAAACCTTCTCCTCCTGCAAAAACTTCTGTTGACAAAACTTGATGGAGTGCCAGGTGGCAAAGGAAGAATATATAAAGGACCTGTATCCATTTTCACCAAACAGGCAAAAAAGGCGAATTGGAGTTGAGGGGCACAGTAACACAAAGCAGGATGACTTCTACCATATTTTACTGGTCACACAGAGTATCTCTGGGAGGGGGTGACACAAAGGTGTGAATGCCAGAGGCAGTGATCACTGTGGGAGTTGTTTTCACACTTTGAACCCCTCCTCCAAGTGTTTACCTTCAAGGGGGCGGAAGTCACTGGGGGCATTTGGATGCTGGCTACCATACCAAGTCTTGGAAGAAATATTTTTCTAGTTATTATTCTTTATGAAACCATGAATATTCCTCTAAGGAAACAGCAATCATGAAATTACAGTTGAAATGGGTTTGCCTCCTAATCTGAAAAATAAATAGCTTGGTAAGTGTATATGCAATATTTGTTACATGATTCATAATGGGATTTTCTTAACTACCCAATAAATGTAATGATACACTTGGCACAAAAAAGACATACTGTGATGTTAGGAGTTACAAACGCATTATGAAATAAAACTTTTACGAAAAGTATTAACGAATTTTAGAAATTAATTTAGTTACTTTGACTCATTTAAGCAAACATATTGGATAACTTCTAATTTATTGGCCTATGAGTTTTTCTTTCACATACTAGTTTTAATTTATCGTAAAACACTTTCCTGCCAGAAACTACCCTATTCATATTCTCCTGTCGTTCACAAATTACTCCCAATTCAAGCAGCAAAGAGTCCATAGTTGCACAAGATTTTTCACTTCCATATTCCCTTTCAAATGATTTCACCCAGAAGATAGTAACCATCATTTTTTGTGTGCTTTAAAAAGCACAGCACATTAGATTTACTTGAATAATGGATTCTATGTGATGATGAATAATAGGATGATGAATGAGTATGGGAAATTAATATAGAGGGAAAACTTTAGACAATCATGTAGAGATAATAAAAAAAGAAAAACCAGCATCATCTTTAATCATTTAAACTACCATGTTGCATCTATATTTTTAGTATCTTCCAAAATATCAGTTAACCTAAAGCACCAGTTATTATTATTTTTTGGAGTCAGTCTCCTTTGAGAATATCATAAAAGCTATGACTACTCCCTGACACAAATGTCCATATATATTCAATTCACACAACTCGCGGATATCCTGAAGCCATAGGCAGAACATCCTGTACCTCAGTATACAATGGACTTCAAATTTAAAATTAATGGAGTGTGAAGAGGGTCATTTATGGTACCACCTGTTCCTTAGTGATATTACTGGTTGGGAGAGATTTTTTTCCAAGGCCTAAGTGTGCCAGAACACAAGAAGAAACTTTACAGTAAAATTTAGCATCTACATGAAATACGTGACATTAAATTGAGCATATTATAGGATATCAAATATTTTATATTTTGTTGGCCAGACAGCCCAAATTTCTTATTTTAGGTGCTTACTCTGTATGCAACATCGAGAACAGTCCTCCTACCTCGCCATTCACACATATTTACTAATTTTCCAGTTTATTCAACTTATGTAGAAACTAGGCTGGACAGATTAAGTCAAACTTCTTTAGAGGTTTTGTGTTACAGCTGGGTTAGAAGCTTCCAGAATGCCAGATGCCATTTACATTCCTCTGGCTTGTCTAATGAGCAGCATGGAAAACCCAAAAAAAAAAAAAAAAAAGGATGAAATAAAATGCAAAGAAGTTACTGATACAGTCATAATGGTGTTAGCTTTTGAGAGCAACTTAGCCCTGGAAAGAGAGTGTAACATAAAGCAAGACAAGCCAGGGCAGAAGTTTGCACATTCCAATGTAAGTTTCCAGCAATCCTGTCCATGGACGTACCCCTAAAGGATGTGACCCAGGTGAGACTTACCTGCTGAAGACAACTAATCGACATCGAGCAAATTATCTTCCCCTGAGGGGCAAGCTGTAATGTCAGCCACATGCTTCGGAAAGAAAATAAAAATCATGAGTTTCCAGCAGAGGAAGAAACCGGGGCTAGCAGAGGCTTGCCTAGAAATGGAACTGAAATATAAGCTGATAAGTTTTAGTTGATTTAAATGGAGAAGGTGTTCCAATTAGGTTACTAAAATGTTTCTGACAAGCAACAGATTCTCATAAGGGAACAGCAGCGGCTTGACACAGAATGAAATGGAACAGATCTTGGTATTTCGATGTGCCTGAGGCGGGTGAGTGATAAAGGTGAACTTCTAAAGTTGAGGCAGCTTTCGTTCCAGTATGATGTGGAGCAGCTTAAAAAAATAAGTATATGGACCGTCTGATAGAAAATATTTCTTCTATATTCTCCCGACTACCTTTCTCCTTCCAGGAATGCCCCAAGCCCCGCACGCAGAGCGCCGTCCACTTATCGAGGTTGGACAGTGCTGACGTTGGGATGGGTGCCCAAAGATGTCACAAAAAAATGAACTCCCACTCACTGAATGCAAAAGATAGGTCCAGCACTTTCATGGAAGATGTGTACTTATGGATAATGAGAATTTAAAATAAATGACCTTATAATATCATTTAACATGTGTGTGAGCATAAAAGCAAGAGAAAGCAAGGGAGTTATGCCTGCACCTTGGAAATTTAAAATGCTGTTTTGTAACTGCGATGATGAGAAGGAAACTTTCATTTTTTAGAAAATTAGACACAGTCATTGAAATCTTTGGTTTATGTAGTTTTTAGTAAAGCCGAAGATATTTAAGATCAGTGTGCCTATATCAAATAGATGACAGATAGGAGATCATGTTATAGGCATAACATTCCAGCTATGTTTTGACACTGTCGAGTATAAACCACAAATGGCTCAACAGGTAATGTTCACAATGGCTGACCTTCATATCAACTTTTTACTTTCTGTTTATTTGGTGTAAGTATCTGCCTTTCTAAAGGATGATTTGTCTCCTATAGAGCAAGTTATGGCAGTCGGAGAGAAAAACAGGACAATGAAGTTAACTTTCGCTAGTGTGGGATTGCTAAAGCAGTTACTCTGGATAAATAAATCATTTTAAATAGGTCAGTTATGCTCCTTACCATTAGCAAAGTCCTGGCAGTCTCACGATGACAAAACGCAGGCCAACTCACATAGATATAGATAGAGATGTAGATACAGAGATAATAGATATATGCGTACATATAGATACAGATAGATATGTGCACAGGGCTGTGAAACATGCATAGATTGTTCACATTAAATTTAATTACTTATATGAGTCAGAAGATATTCATTACAAACTTAAACATAAGGAAAAAACAGATTTGATCTATTTGATGATGTGATTTTACTTATTGTCTTCTATGACAATTTGGTTAATTAAATGTTTACACATAAAATTTTTAATTCTCTTATATTCTGCTTTTATTTTTTATTTCATTTTATTTTGTATTTGTTTTATTTATTTTATATTAATCTCTAGCATAGTGGTTAGACATTTATATAATTTACAAAGTGATCCCTTCATTAGTCTAGTGCCCACCTGGAACCATACGTAGTTATTGCAATATTATTGACTACATTCTATATGCTGTACTTGACATCCCAATAACTATTTGGTAATTGCCAGTTTGTATTTCTTAATCCAATCACCTTTTTCGCCCAGCTCCCAACCCCATTCCCATCTAGCATATTCTTCTTTTATTGAACCTTGGAGTTAGCCAGTTTACCAGCTAAAATCTCCTTTAAAATATTGTGGGTTTCCTATGTATCATATTACAGTCAGGTACATTAGAGAAAAGTCATACTCATAAAGCTCTTCAAGACAGGCCCTTCTCTACTTTGGCTTATAGGTAGGATGGTATGAGACATTTCCCTTAGGATTATTAGAAACACTTTTGTCCAGATGAGAGAATCTATGAGTCACTGACTCCTGTCATTCTAAGGTCTTCGCAGCAATTGCACTTCTGGGTATTCATCCAAAGAAAACCAGTACAATAATTCATAAAGACCTATGCATCCCTATGTTCATGGCAGCACAATTTACAGTAGTCAAGATATGGAAGCAACCTAAATGTCCATCAACAGATGACTAGATAAAGAAGTTATACAATGGAATATTACTTAGCCATTAAAAAAATGAAATCCTACCATTTGCAATAACACAGATGGACCTAGAGGTTATTATGCTAAGTGAAGTAAGTTAGAGAACGATAAAATACCATATGATTTCACTTATATGCAAAATCTAAGGAACAAAAAGAACAAACTAATCAAAAACGGACTCACAAATATAGAGGACAATCTGGTGACAGCCAGAGGAGAGGGGGTTTGGGGGTTAGGAGCAAGGAGTGAAAGATTAAAGAAGTACAAATTAGTAGTTGATAGATGGTCACGGGGATGGGGAGCACGGCGTAGGGAATGCAGACGGCAGGAAGGTAACGGCAAGGTGGAGGGACAGAGGGGAGAGAGCAATCGGGGATTGTTTCATAAACTATATCAATGTCTAACCAATGTACTGAATACCTGAGACTAATAAAATAAAAAAAATTATAAAAAGACTTCTAGCTACATCTTTGAATTAGTCTTGACGCTGAGGCCAAGTTCCTTTGTATATTTTTTAAGCCATTTTTTTTTTCTTTTTAACTTTGAGGATCTTTTGCTGCCCAGAGCGACTTCCTTGGGCGCTCTTTCTATTTCCGTTAAATGCTGATTACACACTAAACGATCCCTTCTTTAGCTTATTTCTCTCTTTTCCTTATCTACAGTTAAAAGAAGACAACTCACACTTCAACATTCCTTCCTGGAATCTCCTTAGCCAAATTCACAAGTTTTGAGGTACTTTTTCCATCTTCGGAGTTACTATGGCTGTCAGTTTCACTTTTTTTCCCCCAGTATGCTACACTGGCTTCCATTTTTTTCCAGCCTCCAAAGCAATGCCCTCACCACCAGGCTCCACTCCACAGTCTTCTTGCTGCTTTTCCAGTCTCTCTCTCTCTGCTCCCCACTTCGAAAGACAAACTTCCATGCTTTGGTTTGCTGCAGCACGTGCCTAGATGTACCAAGTTCTGCATTATTTGTTTATTGTGTAAAACACTCCAAAATCACTGGCTTAAAGTGGTAATTCTTCTATTGGCTAAGGATTCTACGGGTTAAGCTTTAGACTGGATGTTTGTGTCTGTCCCCCCTGCCTGAATTCATATGTTGAAGACTTCCCCCTCAATGTGATATTTTGAATGGGGTCTTTTTGAGATAATCCGGTTTAGAGGAGGTCATGATGGGATTAGTGCCCTCGGAAGAAGAGACACTGGGAAACTTGCTCTCCCCTCTTTCCCAGCCATGTGAGGACACAGCAAGGAGGTGGCTGTCCACAGGTGAGGAAGGACGCCCTCAGCAGAAACCGACTCTGCGGGAGCCTGGATTTTGGACCACCGGCTTCCAGAAATGTGAGAAAGGAAGTTTCTGTTGTTTAAGCCACCAGTGATGGTGCTTTGTCATCACAGCACAACCTGACTGATACGCATGTTCACCCCAAAACTTGTGCACAAATGTTTACAGCAGTATTCTTCATAAGAGCTAAAAGTGGAAACAGGCCAACGTTAATCGACTGATAAATGAATAAACAAAATGTGGTATATCCATAAGATGAAGTATTATTCATCAACACAAACGAAAGAAGGACTAATATACATTGCCGCATGCATGAACCTTGAAACACAAAAGGCCACATATTGTATGATTCTATTTATGTGAAATATCCTGGAAGAGACAAAACCACAGAGACAGAAAGTAGATTACCTGTCAGAGGTTGAGGGAGGAAGGAATAGGATGTGGCTGCTAACGGGTACAGGGTTTCTTTTGGTGGTGATGGAAACACCCTAAAATGACACAGTGGTGATGGTCGCACAACTTTATGAATACACTAAAAACCATGGACTTGTGCTCTTTAGAAGGGTGAATTTTATGGTGTGCAAATTATCTATTAATGCAACTACTACTAAAAAATTGATATTATACGTTTTTAAAATAGTTTTTTAAAAACAGTTTTTTTAAAACATGGCTACTAGAAATTTGAAATTACCTTTGTGGCTTGGTATTCTATTTCCACTGTTCAAAAGGCAAGCATTTATGGGGGAGGGGTTGGATATTTAAATTCGGTGGTGACTTTAGAGTTAGAATAGAGAAGCACTGTTTAAGAAGGCGAGTGTTAGAAATCTTAAGAGGTATTACATAGCTAAAATAAAAGATTACATTTAGAAGTGGATTTGTAGGAGATGAAACTCGTTTTGGAAACTATTCTAATGTAATGGAATGTCTTGAAAGTTTCTACTTGACTATCAAATTTTTCTGTTTTACTAGCTATTACAGAAAACATTTCCATTTAGAATATATTTCCTCAGTTAAATATTTTACATGAATGTGAAGGCAGTAGCTAGAGTATGTTGTTAGAATTTTCAAATATTTAGGTATCTCAAAAAAAAAACTCCAAAGTGTACTCCAAAAATAAACTATTAAAAGAAAGCTCTTGGCTTAAAATTAGTCCTTCAAACCAAAGAAAACTTTAGCATCTCTTTTTAAAAAATATTGCTAAGTGATTTTGTCTCCAATAGTTAATTACATTTATTTATCATCTTTGGCTTATATATTATTTTTTAAAAACATATTAAAATAACTCCAAATACCAAACCCCAGAATGAAAATAGGTAAATTTGAGAGACTGCCCCATATAATATGAGCTATCCATGACTTTAAGGTAACTGATGTAGAAAACCATTAACCACTGCTGTTATAATGGAATATTTTTAAAAATGAATATATTGTTTGAAATCACATTGCTATCTTGGGGATCTAGAGATGCAATAAAATAATCACTTGGCTTCTCTAAATTAACAGGGGAGAAAGGTTTTTTAAATCTTGTAGTGGAAAGCAGGATTTAAATATGTATACTTTCCTACTTCTTTATTTTCCTTCTTATTTTGTGTTTTGAAACAATGCCCCACGTGTCTTTTGGTTAATTTTTGGTGGTTTTGTGAAGGTGGTTGGGGTCGTCCAGTTCAAAGACCTTATCATTCAATAACTATTACTGATGAGTTATTTAAATTGACCTTGTGTCTGTTTATGTTAAAAAGAGGATTAAGAATTGTCACAACTCTCCATATAGGTTAGTCAGGAATATCTTTTTTTTTTTTTTTTTGGCTTTTAAAAAAGCATTCAATGTAAAATGATTTTTGTGGAAGTTAGAATTTTTTCAATAAGTTCTCATGTCTCTACTTCATGCTCCTGAGTCTCCAGTTGCATCAACAGTAGAGAGCTCAGGATGAAGTGTCAACATTTAAAGAGATGCACAAACCCTTTTATTTGTAATGCTTTGCTCAAGTCTGGATTTGCCCATTGTACAAAACAGTCCTCTAAATGATCTGGGAAGACAAATTCTCTTAAAGAATTATGGACTATACTAATTATTGAAGTTCAAGTTTATGTGACTTTAAAAAATAACCTATATAGTAGCCCCCCTTATTGGTGTGGGGTACGTTCCAAGATCCCCAGTGGATGCCTGAAACTGTGGATAGTACTGAATCCTTTATAGTCTGTTTTTCCTACACATATACACCTATGATGAAGTTTAATTTATAAATTAGACACATAAGAGGTCAACGGCAATAACCCATAATAAAAAAGGACAATTGTAACAATCTACTGTAATAAAACTTATGTGAATGTGTTCTCTCTCTCTGTCTCTCTCTCCCCTAAAATATCACCACTCTTGTGCTGTGGGTTATTATTAAGTAAAACAAGGATGACTTGAGCACCAGCACTGTGATATCGTGACAGTCAATCTGATAACCCAGAGGGCTTCTAAGTAAGTGACTAACGGGCTGGGGGTGTGTACAGCCAGAATATGCTGGACGAAGGGGTGATTCACTTCCCAGGAAGGACGGAGTGAGGTGGCATGAGATCTCGTCATGCTACTGAGAATGACGTACAATTTAAAACTTATGAATTATTTATTTCTGGAATTTTCCACTGAATATTTTTGGCCTACAGTTGACTGCTGTTAACTGAAACTGTGTAAAGGGAAGCCATGGATAGAAGGGGACTACTGTGTAATTTTCTCAATTTTACTTGGTTTTGAAGCATTAGAAGCTTATATATGCATAAAAGAACATTTATATAGCAATTAAAATGAGTATGTCTGAAAGGGAAGTTCAATGACAAAGAAAAATGAAGTATTACACAGTCTTTCATGAATATTTATATTTTAAAAAGTAATCTGCTTGAAAAGAGCATACATAAAATATCTTTACAATAATATAACTGGTAAGAAATAGTATTAAAGTTATATATTTCATAGTAGTACACTAATTGTTTAAATAAGTGATAATCCAGAATATACTATGAGGCAATATTATTAATCTGAATTTTCATTTGAATCACAATGCGCCAATTCTTGATCTTAATTGAAGAAATGAGAACAGATTTCATTGGCTATAATATTGTTAATAGCTTATATTTAAAAATTTACAGTGTATTTTAATATATATGATCTCATTTAATATATGTATATAACTATTCCAAGTGGCCCGTTTTCATAATTTTCTGATCCACTGCTGATATTCTTACTCGCAACTATAAAGACCTGTATAGACTACTACGAATGACAAATGCGTATGCTCCTGGTTTATTTAGATCATGACCATAATTAATCAATCAAGAGGAGAAACGTCCAAAACTTAAACTTATGCTAAGCTGCTAGAAAACTCTTTGGCTTTACTTTATCAAAATTCATTGAAACCCCTTCTACAGGCTCACCTCTGTCCAGTGACCTCGATCAGAACCTACATCACAACTCATTCTGAGAGCTACCCACCTTATTCTTTCACCACGGATCACCTCCACTCAAGGAGGAAAAGTACACAGTGGATTCTGTGCTCTATTGCTGGGCTTAGAAATCTTTCTAAAAGCTGAGGAATCAAAATGTGCTGCTAAAAGAATGTGTTGTGGTGAAAAACAGTAATAATTTTGTAAAGATCCCGTTTAAGTCAAGTTTCTCCTTTCCCGCCTTACCGTTATTTTTCTGCTGCTGAGCACATGATTCTAGGCTCGAAGCTCTCCCAAGGATATGGGGAAAAACCAAGGTATGGCATATCGAAAGGATAGTTGGTTGGTCAGGAGACAGGTGATGATTTTTGATTTTATTATCGTGGCACTTTTTATTTTTAATGAATCTGTTTTACGTTCCTGCTATTTTCTTCTGTGTTCGATTGTCTATAGAAAAGTTTGCCACACAGAAAATCAGAGAATAAAATAAGGAAATGATGATATTCTGAGTTTCAAAATGGAGATCCAGCCATAAAAGGAAAACGGCAGCAGCAGTAGTCTTTCCTCTCTTGACTGCTTAAAGATTCGCCAGGTAAGGAAGAAGCAGGGAATATCCAGAGGGAAAAAGAACCGAGCTCGATGCCCAGCTTTCGAAAAGGGTTTTTGTGCCTATTTCTCTCTGCTGAGCCAACTTCATGACGGGCAAAGGGGTACGTAATAGATTCCCACGTGTACCAGCCAGGATTCTCCAGAGAAACAGCACTGATAAGATATACAGAGATACATAAGAGGAGATTTATTATGGGAACTGGTTCATGCGATTTAGAGGCTGAGATATGCCGTGATATGCCATCTGCAAGCTGGAGAATGATGAAAGCCAGTGCTGTGATTCCATCTGCGTATGGAGGCCTGAGAACCGGGGGCTCCGACGTCTAAAGATGATGAGTGTCCCACCTCAAGAAGAGAGAGAGTCAGTGAATTCTTTGACATTGCTCTTAGTAATATCTTTTTGGATGTCTCCTTGGGCAAGGGAAGCAAGTGAAAGTGAACAAATGGGACTGCATCAAACTAAAAAGCTTTTGCACGGTGAAGGAAACCATCAACAAAACAAGAAGACATCCTACTGAATGAGAGAAGATAGTTGAAAAAGATGTATCTGACAAGGGGTTAACATCCAAAATGTGTAAGAACTCACACAACTTAACATCGAAATAACAAGCGATCTGATCAAAAAATGGGCAGGGGACATGATCAGACAGTTCTCAAAAGAAGTCGTACAGTTGGCCTACAGATATATGAAAAGATGCTCACCATCGCTAATCATCAGGGGAATACAAATCAAAACCACAATGAGATACCACCTCACACCTGTCAGAATGGCTATTATAGAAAGGCCAACAAAGAACAAGTGTTGGCGAGGACATGGAGAAAAGAAAACCCTTGTGCACTGTTGGTGGGACTGCGAACTGGTGCATCCGCTGTGGAAAACAGTATGGAGCTTCCTCGTAGCACTGAAAAAGGAATTACCATATGACCCAGCAATTCTACCTCTGGGCATTTATCCAAATAAAACAAAAACTAATTTGAAAAGAAATGTGCAGCCCTATGTTCACTATAGCATTATTTACAAGAGTTAAGATATGGAAGCAACCTAGGTGTCTACCAATAGATGAATGGATAAAGAAGAAGTGACTGACATATAACTCAACGATAAAAAAGAAAGCAATCTTGCATGTGCAACAACGGGGAAGAACCTGGAGGGTACTGTGCTAAGTGAAATAAGTCGGACAAAGACAAATACCATATTTCACTTATATCTGGAATCTAAAAAAAAATCAAAAGTAAAGCAGCTTCATAGAAACAAAGAATGAACTGACGGTTGCCGGAAGGGTGAGGGGTGGAAGAATGGGTGAAAGCTGTGCAAGGGAACGTAGTCAATGCTATCGTCGTAACTTCGCACAGTGACAGATGGTTACTAGACCTAGTGTGGTGATCGCATCGTAAAGCGTATAAATGTCGAATCACTATGTTTTACATATGAAACTAATATATTATTGTATGCCGACTATACTTTAATAAAACATTTTTTTTGAAAAAGAAGAGAGAGAGAGAGCAAATTCTACCCCCCTCTGCCTTTTTGTTCTATTTGGGTCTTCAATGGGTTGGGTGATGCCCGCCCAGCTTGGGGAGGGTGGGTCTTCTTTACTGAGTCTGCTAATTCAAAGGCTCATCTCTTCTGGAAATACATGCACAGACACCCAGAGGTGACATCTTACCAGCGATCTGGGCATCCCTGAGCCCCGTCAACATAAAGTTAATCGTTCCATCATGACAGATTTGAGGATAAAAGAGTGGAAAGGATCACTGTATCCTTCTGGGGCAGGGACAGAGGGATCTACGAGACCGCAGATTGAAGCAAAAATGCATTTGTGTGCTTTAGGTAGAGGGTAAAGGTCAGCGATCCACGTTCTCATTAGCCCTCCGGGCCACTGTGATGTCAGCTCAAGTCTGAGAACCAAGGGTCTAAGATAATGACGTCGACTCCTTCTTCCCATTCATGACCAGTGTAGAATGAACATTTGACACAATTCTGGCCACTAAAATATGGAAGAGAACTCTCTAGAGGGCTGTTCTGAAATTTTCTTCACTCTAAAAGGGTATTTTAGAAGAGACATGCCCTCTCTTATCCCCTTCTAGAATCTGAGATTGTTTGGCTATTTGAGTTGCTGCAACATTTTGTTTGCTGACGAGGCGGCAAGCCCTGGGGTAGAGAGGGACATGCTGAGGGTGACGGAACGGATGCATGGAGGGAGTTTTGCTCTTGGTTGACGATGCTCAGCTACAATCTTACTGACTCTGGCCCTTCCCCGTCCCTGAGTGCTGTGCTGTGTGACCTGAAACATCTTCCTTATTGTGTAATCTAGCTGCATTGGGTCTTCTGTTAATTGCAGCTGAAAGCATGATAACTGTTACACGCGGTCAGAGGCAGGGATCTCTTCCACGGGTCCCTAACCCCCAGGCTATGGACTGGTACCAGTCCACAGTCTGTTAGGAACTGGGCCGCACAGCAGGAGGTGAGTGGCAGGCAAGTGAGAGAAGCTTCATCCGTATTTGCAGCCACTCCCCAGCGCCAGCATCACTGCCTCAGCTCCACCTCAGATCATCAGGCATTAGATTCTCATTGGAGCACTGGTCCCTGGTGCCATAAAGGTTGGGGACAGCTGTATTAGGCCATTCAGTCTTCAAGTGTGATTTTAGGGCAATTATTATCTCTCTCAAGAGCATCTGTATTTTAGATCCTATTTGTGAATGAAAAATTGCGCCTTGCTATAAATCTGAGTGGGAATAAAGGGGATTACATTGCAGCGACCGCATGTGTACCTATGAGAGGGAGTGAGGGATGGGCCGCCTGCTGATGGCCATTCGCGCAGTTCTAGAGCTATTACCCAGCTCTGAGCATCTTCAAAGATGAATTCTGCACTTAAGGCTCAAGCAGAAACCTATTCCCAACAACCAAAACTGCTTATAACGTTTCACGATAAAAAGAAAAAAAATACTTCCAGTTGTTTGAAAAAAGGATTTTCCCTGTTACTTTGGCAGAGAGCAGAACAAAACGCACGTTGAAAATGAACACCTTTCCAGGAAGAAAGCATTTTAAGAAATATCTTCAAATGTGAGAGTCAAACTGGATGTCCAGTACACGCATCCAAGACAGACTGAGCGGGACCACCCACTGGCAAGCACGACCCCCCACGGGGGTAAGGAGGCTGAGCAAGATGAGACTGGCTGCAGTGGGCGTGTTTCCCACAGCCTCAGGCAGGGGAGGAGTGAAAACACTTAGCAGTGTTTGACTCCCAGAAGAGGTCTGTGACAGCAAACATAATTTACAAAATAATTAGGCAGATGCTAGGACTGGTATTTTGGGGTATATAAAGTCTGTCAACTGTCAAAAAGCAACATTTTTCTCATCAGTTAAATGGAAGAACAATCTAATTTTCTAGGGAGTACACGAGCATAAGTACAGCCAGAAGGTTCCACCTTGGTCACAGGATCCAAGCCATCCAGAGATACAAAAATTCTGACAAGAGACTCACAGACCTGCAGAGCTTGTAACTGTCAGCACGCGTTTGGCGGGGGTGGTGGTGTGTTCTGTGAGCACGTCATCCCTTACGTTAACTCCAGTCCAATCCTGGGATGCTCTTGAGTTGATCCAAAGTGTCCAGAACTCTGTAACCGCCCTTCAAAGAGCACATGCCTTGGGGAAACTTGCAGACAGCCAGACATGAAGGCTTGTTTTTCCCCTGGTACTTTTAGCATCTGCTTTGCAATACTGAAAGTTTCTCTCTACCCTTTGCGCCAAGACCATTATCTGTCCCCCAGGAAGCAGAAGACGGCAAGCTGAGGGGTTTGCAAAGCTCCAGGGACAGACTTGAGGAAGGTTCCTGGAGCTTTCAATTTTCTCCAAATTTTGGCTAAAAACAACTTTAGGATGAACACAGATATTTTATAGAATAACATTTAAATTATACACAAATTTGAATAATAAAAGATGATTACTTCCAAGATAGAGCTTGGCTTGAGTTGGCTGACTGCTTTTATACCTGGGAGCAGGGTTTATTCTTCTCTGCCATTAGGAGTTAGGAGACTCCAAAAATACTGTTTCACAGAGCTGCATTCCATCAGCTAAGCAGAGCCACAGGTGGGCCTGGATGGATGACTGACATAAAGCAGTTGGCACCCAGGGCTCACTTATAACTTAGAGACACTTTGCCCACATTCAACTTTTTGATTTTACATTTCCTTGGCTCTTGGATTTGTGCTCCACCATTGCTTTATAAAATATTTTCTGAATTTCTCTTCCTTGTTTTCTGCAGGTGCTTTCCTCCCTAGACCCAGAAACGCTCTGATCGCAGCCAGCACCACCAACCCCCCGAACACCCGTGGACTAAAGCTAGCTTCTTGTGTCATCTTTGTGACCTTCAAGTGATTTTTTTTTCTTGGTCACTCAGTGCTATGGTGTGCTGGGGACTGTGCTCTTGCTTGAGGCTCTGTGTCTCATTTAATAATCATAACCAGTCTGTGAAGTAGGTCCTGAGAGTGTGTTTCAAGGAAATGAGCTTGTGAGTGGGAAATGAATAAGCTGAATCCAAGTCTTTCTAAAGCTGACGCCTGCGCCTGGTTCTCTGACTTGGAGCAAGAAAAGCCCCGGACTAAACTCCTGTACATCACCTCAGAGATGGCAGCTGCAGCCTCCTTCCAGCCCACCCTGAATTCCCTGTGTCCCGCCGCGTGCTCTGCCTGGTGGTGGATGAAGCTCATTGTGTTTCCCAGTGGGGGCACGACTTCCGTCCTGACTACTGTGTCTGGGTGCTCTGCGTTCCTGCCTGGCACATGCTCCGTGTGTGGCTCTGACTGCCACTGTCACCCCGCAGGTCCAGGAGGATGTGTTTGCTGCTCTGCACCTCAAGCAACCAGTTGCTGCCTTCATGACTCCCTGCTTCCGGGCCAACCTCTTCTATCGGTTGATGGGGAGCAGAGAGGGAATGGTGGGAAAGAACACTGGTTAGTTTATTTACTATGGTGAAGAAAAGGAAACACGTCAAATTGACTGACAGTCTATAAGTTCAACAAACTAATTGAATTGATCGCTTTTAACAAGATGTCTGACAGGCTAAGAAACTTGGCAATGTGAAGTTGACTGGTTTTTCACCATGATGATAAAACGAAAAGATGCTTGTAAACAAAGTGCAAATGTCAAGGGAAAGTTACAACTGGGCTCTTTTGTTCAGTGTGAAATTCCATTCCATACGGCTTCACGGTGCTTTCAGAATAAGTGACCTTGAGCTAAGTCAACAGGATACAATGTCAGAGAAACCTAAATAATATGCGTATCAGAATATCTGAACAAAATTAGTTGTGGCTTCCATCGCTTGGAACGAGAGTGACAAGGGAGGCATTAGGACATTTTCTAGGCAATTTTAGGAAGAAAAGTTATTGCTGATGACATATATTCTTTAATATTCTAAATATTTTGTATGTATTTATGTCTTAGGTCTCGATGTTTAGATCCTGATAGAGTTGTGCCAACGTTATCAGACCACAACTTAATATTTCTCAAGCTTTTAGTGGATGCAATACACTGTAAGGGACGCAAATGGTATCGGTCATCATCCTTGTGTCCCCAGATTACGTAAATTAGTTAGGGGTACATGTACGTGTGTATGTGTCTCCAAAAGAGTAGGACTCTAACTCAGGGAAGTGCGTGGCAGTCTGGCTGGCTCTGTGGGACAGTCACAGGTAGGATGTCCACAGTCACAGGTTTAGCTATATCATCACGTGTTAACTTGTATGACGTGGTCACTAAATTCACTGGGAAAAAACCCAACACTACCGTGAGTTTGGTGGAGGTGTGCATTGAATGAGACGTCACAGGATGGGTAAACCCTCAGTATTATTCTGCATAATAATAGTCACGGTCATAACGGGAGTAAAGCCGCTGGTTTTCTGAGACTTGCAATGTACCCGGGGCTCTTCTAAGCTCTTTCCATGTGCCAGGTCGTTGACTCTTCACAAAAAGTCTCTGAGACACAGGATATAGCTTTAGTCACTTGTCACAGAGATGATAACTCAAACCCATCCTCTGGACCATATCTACTCAGATCTGACTCTTATTTAAGCTGCATGAAAAGTCCCTGAACCCATAAAATAGGTGTCTTTTTTTAAAAAAAAAAAATCTAAAAATCAACTTTATATCTATGCATTTTTCATGGTTAGATAAGGGACGTTGTTCATAAATTTATTTTAGTAGACTCAGCCTGGGAAGCATTTTTTTTTTACAGTGAAAAATTTTGAGATTGATTGAAAATATTTACGGTTCATGGACTATTTTAAATACCCTGCACCAAAATATTCCAGGATTATTTTTAGTGTATTTTAGAAATAATAACAAAAATACGGTACTCCCTATCCCCATGTTTTTTCTTCCGACACTGCTGATGTTCCTGTAATTCCTGTGCTGTGGAAATACAAATAAATCCACAATAGATTTCCACTGGGCTTTCTCTCTCTTCACTTCCCTCCTCCCGGAGCCAGAGACTAATTCTGACTCTGGCTCCTTTATCTGACCCCAGTGATAAAGTAAACAGTGGAAAAAGTTTTTAAACATAATGAAATCCTGCTCTAATATAAGAGAGAGCCCGTATGCTGTAAGAAGAAAAGCAGGCTCTTTAACTCTAAACTTCGTATTGCAAAAGGAACGATTTTACAATAGTATCATATTGACTAACAGGCAATAAGCCTAATTGAATTACAGTCATACGGGTTGAAAGAGGAACAGTGAGTAACCTGTTTTACCAAATGCCATGCAATTCACTCGGTGTCTATTTAGACTTGATGTATAGACCCAGGTCAATTACTAAGATTCTTTAGTACCTTGCAGCCTCTTTCTCCGGGAAAGGGGATGCTGTGGAAATGGGAACTTGTTCTGGTGAAGCGACAACTGAACCCGGCTCTGGTGACATATGTTAATACAACATAGTTCACTTTTATCAATAGCTATCCAACCGACGTGAAACGAGGTATACGTTTGCTACGAAGATTTCTCTTTAGCAGGGGTTTTGCAGAGGAGTGCAAACATTTCGCTGCGGGCTCCTTTATTTTGCTAGATTCGTGCTAAATGAAATGGGAAGCATTAATGGGTGTACAAGCACCTTTCAGAAATTAAAAGAATTATCACTTATGAAACCTAGCAGCGTTGAATGTTCAAAAGAGAATGAGTCAGAGAATTTTAGAGACTGAAAATACAAACGGACCAAAGAAAAAAATGCAGACACCTCCACAGTCTCATTTAAATAACATAGAATTCATATGTTATGTTAAGAAGGAATAATACATTCTGTCAGGGGGCGGGGCAAACTTTTCCAAGGGCTGTATTACTTCTAACTCACTGGAATCGAGTAGAGGTTTCATGTACGGGACTCAGAGATGGAACTATCTCCCATAGAAGGTTGTCACAGCAGGATTTAAATCAGTACTTCAGAGCTGTCTTCAATGCAATTCATTTCTAAAACAAAATTACGCTCTGAGGACAGGTAGCCATGCAGAATTAGACACGACCAAATGCCCTGGCCATGCTTTCTGACTGTGACCTGGAGATGTCAGTCCTCACGGTGTGAGCTGCTTAAAACTCCAGGTGAGAAAGAAGAATAGGTATTTGCCACCTCCCATTGTGCCTGCACTGATTAGGCCACAGGGACGAAGAAGAAATAATTTTTTTTTTTTTTTAATGTTGTGTTTCTCATTCTCAGTGGGAAACATAACATTTAAGAACTGGCTTTTGTTTTTGTCTTTGTTTTCATTTTTGGTTTCTCATAAACTAAAACATACTTTGTAAGTTATAATTGCGCAAAGCAAGATTTTAAGTGTTTTAACAGGTAAGTGGTACCTAGCGTCTTCTGGTGAACCCCAAATCAGGGAGAGTCACCTATTTGACCAAAATGTATTATCTCAGTGTTAGGCTTAAAAACGAAGCAACCAACTAAAAGCCTAATGTATGTGCAGTTTCCACCTCTCCATGTCTAAAATGGTCAAAGTGGCAACACCTGAATCTCAGGACTGTCATAAGGACTGAATTTGAGCGTCCCTGGGGCAGACAGTCATTGTCCGCCCTCCGCCAGGCCAAATGCTTCGGGACCAAGAAGATCGGAAGCCCACCCAGGCTTGGCAAGAAATCAACTGCCGAAGGACTAAGCCCGGTGGGGCGGGGCAGGGAGGGGGGGACTGATGAAATTCGAAGCACCCCTCGTGTCGCAAAAATCCCCAGAGCTGGAAGTGGGCTGAAAAGCTGTACCGTTCTCCGAGAACGCCCGCCCCCCAATGCTCACTTTGTGTGTGGCCAAGTTGGAAAATGCACAAGAAGGAGAGTGGGGAGGGCGGCTGGAGACAGCAGGAGCCCCCACCGGACGTGTTTCAGACCTCAGGTGCAGGCTGCCCATGTCGCCAGCAGCGCTTCGGAACTGCCGTGGGGCAGGGCCGCTTCTGTTGTCTGCTCCTCCTCTTTGTGGATGAGCGTGTCCGCTGGCTCGCTCTGTCACTGCTTTGCTGTGGCTTTTTTGGGTGCGAGTGTGTGGGGGAAAACATGTCTTCTTTAGTTCATACATCTCCGGACCTAGACGAGCGTACCCAGCCCTGATGAAGACCCCATGAGCACTGTCCACATGCCCCCTGTCTGGATGTGACTGGTCCTGGCCCATGAGCTGAGGAGAGACAGGTGACTTTGGAGGCAGTGAAGAGCCAGTGTGACCCCTCCGACTCTCTTTCCCTGTGTCATTGAACTTGGATGTTCCGTGGTCCAGATCATGTAGCTACAAGGTGGGTGCCTTTGCATGAGCGAGGAACAATTCTTTGAGATGCTTTAAGGGCACATTCTTTCATTTTGAGAGTAGAGATAAAGTTTAAAAGACAAATACCTAGTCAGACAGAACACACAGACCTAAATTCAAATTGTTCCATCAGTGACAAAGACAGATTGTTTTTTGATATCAAGAGTTTTGTTTTTTCATTCCCCCTGGATGGGCAGTGAATATTTTAAAATGAGGAGAATCAACAGAGGAAACACCAGGGAAGAAAAAAATAAAAAATAAATAAATAAACAGGAAGTTGAAGGGGTTGCTGGGGCACGCGGGCATGTTTAGCCTACTTAGCTCAGCTTTGGACTGGCCCAGGACGTGGGAGTGAGGGGGAAAATGTCATATTTGTACTTTTTATAAGTGGAAAGGAGAAGAGCTTTTGAAAACATAAATGTCCTAAATCTAAATAGGATTATTTTTAAAGGAGGATCTCAAATAGCTTTCTAAACTGCACACCATACTAAAGATAAGAACGTCTGCTTGACTAATTCTATCATGCTGTATTAAACACACAGAGGAACTTTCTAAGATTTTAAGGAATAAAACAAAAGTAATAAACATTCATCCGAAATTTAAAAAACTCAGGTGTATATGTAGGAAAGCAAAAAAAAAAAAAAAAAAATTACCTCATTTAGAGAACAGTGCTTAAGTTTCACAAGTCTGTAAAAACAAACCTGACAAATGTATAAATTTTGAGTCACTTAAGATACATACAGTTATTTTAGTATTGTGCATAATAAAAGTTTAGTTGTATAAAATTGAATATAGGGAAGTGTTAAGATATTTTACCAGGATTAAGCTAATCCTTCTCTAACACAAGGAAAAAATAGTTGCCAATAAACTCTATTTTTAACAGCCACTTGAGAGAGACAAGATGAGACTTATAAAAATCCCTTTCAAGAAGTTTTCCAGTACAATAACAGTTTACACCCAACACATACATAAATACATTTCAAAAACTTTGCCAAGTTACAAAGTCTGACTTGTCAGAGTTACATCATGTTTTTAAAGCACGTTTGAAATGAAGCTTGTCATATATCAGACTTTAGTGAATCTAGAAAGGACTGTCCTTTTTTTAGAAACTGAATGGGCTGCATTCCCTTTGAGTTTTTCAAAGAATTATTTTAGTATCGAAATTCTACAAGTGGATTGAAAAGCGATGGTTTTTGTTGCATTTCTGGAATATGCTGCTTTTACTCATTTCCTGTGTACTCTGCTCCCCCCTCTCGTCTTTACAATGTTGACATCAGTTCGCTCTACAGAGAAAACATTGTGAATCCAATCCTTTCAGTGTGGACTTTCTTTATTATAGTGTCATGGCTGGGTCATGAACTGGCATGGCTGTGGCAGAGAATCTGACCCTGGCTTTTAGGATTTCCTTGTGGAAAAGAAAATTTAAATGAATGGTGACAGTAAAGGACTAAGCGACTCTATCAGGGCTGGCCTGATGGCAAGGATTAATTTGAAAATAAAAGACCTGAAAATAGGTTAAAGTTGCATTCTCTGCATATTTATTGACACATATGTAAATTCACGAAGGTGGGTTCTGGAGACAGAATGCCAGAGATCACATCCCAGCCCACCTATTTAAAATAGTGTGGCCTTGGCATATGTGTCCAAACATTCCTAAACCCAATTCTTAATATTTATATCATCTCCTAAAGAGTTCCTTCAGAGAACTTATTATTTGCTAATTATATGCTAGCTGTGAGCATTCGGTTATTGCTATCATTCCTATAGAGTGGGAGCTTACTGAATGTGGGTTCTGTCTGTTCGGCTCGCCATCACATGACCAGCTTCTTGCTTTGTACCAGCATTTTGTTGGCATTTAGAAAGGTGTTAAATAAAGAACAAGCAAATGAATGAATGAGATTTTCTGATACACCTGTCTTTCTAGTAATGATATACCTGACGTCAGGGTGGTCCTTACTGTTTATGGCCTTGGGCTGCTTGAGTGATTTTTTTTTTTTTTAATGAAACCTTTCCTGGAATTAAATAATACCTTTTCTTTGTTGAAAACGACACTGTTTGAGCAGACATTGCCTGGTTTGCTTGTGTGATCACTTTCTCTTTGCTCCAGGTGCGGCACAATCTCTCCATGGGCATATTATTATATACAATCCATTTATTATCTAATCTTGTCAGCCTGGAATTCATTGTTATCTTTTTAAGGTGACTTTGCATGTTTTTGTTGGATTCATTAAATTTTAATTTTAAAGTTTGTTTCTCAAATGACATTTCCAATTACTTCAGAGGTAAAAATAGGTGTTTCAATGTATCCCCTACACGAGAACGATACTAATGTATCTATCTTTATTATGGCCATAGATGTATTTGTACTGATAGATACGATAATTGACTGTAATGGAATAAATAATGTATACTGTTACACTAGGGCTTTATAAGTGAGGAAGAATGACGAGGAAGAATTTAAAGGTAGGTTTATTTCACAAAAAGAGAAAGGACTTTATTTATGGAGTTGTATTTCTGATAAGATAAATAGCAAATCTCTGGCTGCTATTATCCTATATTAGGTACTATCATAACTGAAAGAAGGCTAAATTGAGACAAGTTAAACTCTTCTAAACGAGCAACAAAAGGATGGCCTGACAAACATTTTTAATTAGTTTTTCCTCTTTTATCTATTTCTCAACAGCCACCTTCTAAATCTTAATTTCAGGCTCAAACATGTCAACCTTACATTGTAAGTTCTATGATGTAAATATGAATAAGTGCATTTCATTATTTCAGGACCTCCTTATATTGATGGGATATTTCAGTACGGTATGGCCAACTTCTTAGCCTTTACTGGTAAGCACATTAGGCAAATGAGATGACTGGAACTCCCTAAATTCTGATTTATTGTCAGAACATATTTGCAATAGACATGGCTTAAGACTCTTTCACAAGGCCCACATTAGCCAGCGATCACCACCCAGAGTCAGGAGTGACTGGGTTTTTTGAAACAAACCAGTCCGAAATTTAAAAATGATTCTCTAGTTTTTGAAGTCTTGTGAACGTCGCATGGAAATGCTCTATAGTAGACAAAAGATTTTCATTTTCCAGGAAAGAAAGAAAGACAGAGAGAGAGAGGAAGGAAAGAAAGGAAAGGAAAGGAAGAAAAAGAAAAGAGAGAGAGAGAGAGATTGAGAGAGAGAGAAAGGGAGGGAGGGAGGAAGGACGGACGGACTAGTTGTAACAGACTCTTCTACAACTAGTTATGATGTGATTTCTGTTAGGCCAATGTGTGACCCCAAAATAAAGATTATAAATCAGTACAACTTGATATACATGCCACACCGATGACTGTCCAATAGCTAATATATATAGTACTTCGTATGCTGAGAGAAATACAATCCCCTCTTATCAAAATACAAAGGATACGCACACGTTTAAGATTTTAAGAGCAGGCTTCTGATCCTGTAATTATAATTAATCCTTGTGCACCTGCTGAGCAATCTGGGACTATCCATTTTGATGTGCAGATTTTCATTGCCAGTTTATTGACTAATAGACCAGTGTTGCATAAGACTTTAAGACGGAAATATTTCTTTAAATAATTCATCACTTTTTCTTTCCATTTCTGCAGTCAACAGACTGATACTGATTGAGAAACTCTGTTTTGAATTTCTAACATAGTTCCCCTCACGGGTCTCAAATTTTTCACCCACTCCTTAACTTGTCCGAAGAATCTGTCAGAGGGCACAGACATCCATCTCTCCACATGAACTGCTACTCTGCTTTCTCACTCGATTCAGTTACGTTTCTTTTAAAGCTCCTCTGCTTCCCACAGCCGTCTGGAATTTAAGTCCCTGTTAAGTACACGAGGCAACCTCGTCCATCAGACCACATTCACTTGGAGCCGACTCCAAGCGCCGGTGTACCACAGATACTTAATAATTGTTGAATAAATGAATGAATGAACCGGTACAGACTTAAACTTCCTAGAAAAAACCAAAATAGTGTTCAAAAGACTGGAAAGGAAGTTATTTCCCTGCTCAGCATGATGTTTTGCCAGTTCCAAGCGTCAGACTTAGCTTTAACACAGTCTGTCAGAAGAGCCATGAAGCATGGGATTCCTCGCCTTCCTTTCTCCAGAATGCCACAATTTTGGCCTTCAGGGGAATAATGACAGAACCTGAGTCTTCCTACCTTGCTGAGTAGGAGACAAGAGACTCTAAAGGCAAATGTACTGGTGTTTAGCTTTGCTCCTGCCACTTACTAACCATGTGGCCTTCTGCAAGGTATGAATTTCTGCTGAGTCCATCTCTTTTGTGTGTCAAGTAAACGGGCTGCTTTGGGGACTACGTGAGACAAAAACAAAACATTTCCGGTAAAATAATACCCGGTACATAGTAATAATTGTAACTGAGTCTTCTTGAGTTTTCCTCTGTGTTAGGCACTTTCTACACACTACTTGAGGCACCCCTTGCAGCTAGCTGGCAGGCTCATTTTATAGATGAAAAAAGGTGGTTATTTGCCAACTCTAAGCAGTTGAAATTCGCACCTAGACGTCTGTGGCTGGATTGTAAAGTCTATGCTCATCACCACTTGACTATGCCACTTCCACAGAAGGACGTTAGGATCTGAAAGCAGCTGTCAACTGATTATACTATTTATCTTATTTATGAAACAGTAGAGCACCATTTACTTTTATTTTAAAAGGTAACTATAATCAGCTTCAAAGGATTTGGGGGGTTGGGGGTTTGGGAGATGTTTGAAGCTGCTTTTAACCAAAAGTTTGTAAAGATCTCTTTCATGAAGTCCACAAAACTGCATTTTCACAGTACACAAATCAGAAGATTGTTCATTTTCCCCCAGAGTACTCTTTTATAAACTGCCTGTTAACTCTATCATCTAAGAATTTATGTGTTCATGTGTCATAAAGATGTTTAGAATATGCTTAAATCAACAAGGATAAATTTCCCTTGCCGTAACCATATTCAGAACATGGCTTGTTTTTTTAAGATCTCATCCAAAAAAAGAAACACCCACTGTGTTAACTATAGGGCAGTGTCAACGTGGAAGCCTTAGGGGCGGGCCGATCATTCTAATATTTGAGATCCTGGTTCCAGGAAGTCTAGTTTTGTCTGACAAACTGGCCGCTCCAATAAAGGGTTGCCCTCCCGCTTCACCCCTGCTTGACAAATGCATTATAAAAAGGGATATCCTGAAAAGTGACATTTTTTAGAGACATTACTGTTCACTGGCTTTAAGGATGGCTTCGCAAAAGACAAGCTCAAGCCCTTTAACTCCACCTCTATACTCTGAGGCAGGATCCATCCATTTCCCGTCCCATAAAGATGTCTTAGCTGTCTCTTGAACTAATTTATGCTTCTGTTCTTATTTGGCAATTTACTTTCCTGGTTTAACATCCCAAACAAATAAAAGCAGCTTTTCTTGAAATTCTTCACTGTCCTTATTTTCTACCCATTTCTTAAAGTTTGCATCACAGAACTCTATATTTCTTACTTCTTTATCAAAGGATCAAGTTTTCTTAATTTTGAACATGTTGTGGTGGGAGTATTTCCTGTTATCATTAAAAGCTCAGTGAGATTCTGTGTCAGTGTTTTTCGAGTGTTAAGTGTGGATTTTGAAAATATTAAGGTATGCATGAAGATTTCAATAGCTTCAACTTTCTAAAAATAAATATTAACTAAAAGTGATTAAAAGGTCAAGGTTATGGCATGTTTTTCAAATACAGAAGGAAGTATTTGACTGGTTTCTAAGTGGTGAAGTTTCGTTTCCATTATATTTATGAAGATCCCTCCCCCACCCCTATTTAGTAACTTTACAGTATTATTAATCTACTTGTGTGTAGGCCCAGTTAGGCCAGAGAGGTAAATGTAGTGTAAAAACTGTCTGCATTTTAATCTTGCGATTTGCATCTGACGTGGTTAAAACTGTGAGGAAATTAAACAACGTTTTATAATTCCAGTTTTTACCTCTGTAGCGTGAATTTATTGTAGGATGGATACGCATTCACAGATTGTTAAGGAGAAAGTGAATAGGTATTGTTAAACTATTGCAAACTTAGAATGGATACAATTAAAATATCTTTAAGGTATTTTATTTTATTTGGCTATGGAAAAATTATTTCAGATGTTATTTGTTAGACTTAAAATGTTTACCTCCATATTCTCAGGCTAAAGATAGTGATACGTGATCAGTCTTTGGGGATTAAAGGAGGTTTCTTTATTTCTTCTCTTCGTCTGACCGAAATTGTGAAGAAGGCCAGACTTCTAGGCTCAAAAGACATACACAGCAAAAAAGGAGTCAGGTTTTCTGATATAGTGGGAAGCTGGCTTGAGATAACTAGGACTGGGGGACCTGGCCCCTGCCCCCCATTTCTTGGGATATACCCTTTTCCCTACTCATCTCTTTAGATAACTAGAGAGCTTTGAGTCCTCGGCTGCAGTTGACCGGTTCAGTGATGGACCCCTGACCTCAGCTAGGCCAATTAGAATCTTCTCTAAGAGTTTTCAAATAGGTACTAATGAAAAAAACTCCATTCTTTTCCAGGAGAGACCCTGAATGGTGTGCGAATCACTTAGTGGCCATGGTGGATGGACTGTAAGGCGGCCCCACCCCACCTGTCGGGGTCTGGTGCTCACAGCTGGCGTGATCCCCTCCCTCTGAGTGTGGGTGGGACCTGTGACTGGAGGCTAACCCACAAAGCATGACAAAGTCCGTGGATGCCACTCTGCTAATTATATCAGACTCCATTTTGGGCTGATGTTTTAAAGCAACTGCCACAAATCCTACTACTGCAAGGAAGTGAATCCTACCAACAACCTGGGGAGTGAGGCAGCGAACCCTGCCCCCAGGGGAGCCTCTGGGTAGATCCGGGCCCTGGCCTCAGCTTCAGCGTGATTTTGGAAAGCCCTAAGCAGAGGACTCGGGAAGCCACGCCTGGACTGCTCGCCCACAGGACTGTGAGATAATAACTCTGCTGGTCTACGCTGCTAAGTTTATGAGAATTTGTTACTCTCTTTGAAAAGACTAACCATGGAGTCACAGTAGCCAAAACTGCTACATGTTTCCAAGCATCTGTATATCTGACTACACACATGCACACACACATGCACACACACACAGTGTTTACAAGACATGTTTTACCTTTTGAACTGATGTTTAATACTGAATATATACTAGATTTAAAAGTAACCATATCCTAAGCACTGACTATATATTTTTATTTAATTTCATTAATTTTTGGCAATTGACACATGAAAACTCAGGGAAAGCCCTGTAATCATTTTTCTTTTCTCCTCCAAATCTTTCTAAAATTTTAGTTTGAACGCAATTCACCTCAATTTCAAAATTATTGCATTCTCGCCATTGAGTAAATAGCATTCTTTCATTAAAAATTACTAAGTATCTTTCTCAGTCTCCTCATACACAGTGGATAACAGAAATACTGTGAAACACAAAGTCATAATACCAGCAGAAACCATGAGAATGTAGTTTGATTTTCCAAAATCACTTAATTACATTATAGGCTTGGAGTTAATTTTATGCTTGTTACTCTTTTTATTCTTGGACTTAGCGGGGCCCTTTCTTCTCTCTCTTCTGCCCAGAATGCTAGAAGTCAGCCACTCGCGATGGTTCAGCTGTCCTACTATTAGTGTTATTCTAGAAAGAAAAGTCGGTGGAAAACAAAGAAACAAATAAGCAAAATCTCATTCTTAACTCTGGAGCATCAGTGCAGAGGACGGAAGACTGGGCGGGGTAGGACGCAGAAAGGTTCTCAGATACACTCTTCATCTGCTCACACTTCTGTTGTGAGGTTTGGCCTTAACGGCGATGAAAAACAAATGACTGAAGATCATAATCACTTATTCATTTACTGATTCATTCGAAAATTGTTTAAATAGTAAACACACACAAACTTCATGTTTCATAAGTCCTATTTGATGATAAACAAATCAAAGTCCAGAGATTCGTAGAATTGAAATTCATGAATATACATAGATGTTTCTGAGTGGATTCTTTTCCTTTCTTCATTGAAGAACTACCTCTCCCGTGTGTGGTGTCAGGCCAGACCTTATCATGCCATAGATCAATGAGATAAATAGATGCTTTGAATCATAATAACACATTTATCGTTCCTACCAGGTCACTGCAGATAATTTTTATTCCCAGTTTATAGCTACGGAGACAAAAAATTTAATGTCAGAAAGGTTTATGCAGGACAGATATTCTCAAATTGTGTTCCCTGAGCCCTGCATACCTGCTACTCACAGAACAAAAAGTTCCATTAGCAAATAAGCTTGGAAAATGGCCCTCATGGAAGTCAATAATAAACATTACCATGTGCTAATGTACCAAACATTACCAAGGCTCTGAAAAGCTCTAATAAAAAAATTAGACAAGGGAAGGTTAGAGGAGGGAGAGAAGATAAAAGAAAGACACTTGCTTAAAAATCCCATGATCACACTTAAATGGAATCGAGGTAGACTTTTTTCCAGCATGCTTCTTGACATTCTTTGGCTCCCTCCTGCAAACTGGCCCTCCCCAAGCCCTCCCCAAAGCTCTTCTCTGTACAGCAATACGAGAAGCCAGGCCTAGGTGCATTCGTTCACAAAGCCACTGTCTACTAGGCTCGTGCTCCGTGCCAGCCACTGTGGTAGGTACTAGAAATTCGATGGTGAGCTGCAACAATGGCTCCTGTCTGCCCTCTCTTGAGGAGAGATTAGTAGAGAAACGAGTAATTGTAGTGAAATGTGATACAGGTGACAATCAGGGAAAAGTAAAGGGTATTAATAGAGTCTATCAATGGTGAGTGACATAGACAGGTGCGGACGAGGCATGGAAGACTTCTTGGAGGAGGAGATAGTTAAGCTAAAACCTGATGGGTAGGTTTGTTTTCCAGGTGAGAAACCAGAGGAGAGGAGTCTGTTGCTGCAGGAGAAAAAGCCCAGTGGGGGATTCTTTGAGTAGGCTGAAGCTGCCCCAGAATGTGTCGCTGGATAGGCCTGAGAGACTGGCCAGGCCAAATGAAAAGGGCCTTGAAGAATCGTTCTTTTTCCTTTTAATAAGAACTATTATTTGAGTTATCAATTTAATTTTCTCCTACAGACTGGAATGATGCCCGCATTTGATGAATGGACCAGGGAATCTGGGAGAGTTAGGACAGCTTTAGGGGGATCCAGGACTTCCAAGTGTGTATGAACCTCCAGAAGACTCACAGTGACCGATTCTACCGATTGCGGGACATCAAGTGATTTTTAATCATTCTGTTTCATACTAAGATTTTACGAAACTTTTATTTAGCATCTTTCCATTTCAGCAAACTGGTAGGTTCCAGGGTTACCAAATATCAAAGCCACAGATGCCCATATTTTTGTCTGACTTTTGCTAGACCTGAGATTATTGTGTGATTATTCATTTAGCAGCAGTCTCTACATAACAAAATACTGCAACACATGCTCGAGTTTTTTTTTTTTTCCCCAATTAAATCTTAAATGAATGCAGAAATCTGGGTGCTTACTCCCTTTAAATGCTTTAAATTTTAACAATACATTTTGCATTATGCAATAAAGAACTAGCTGTAAATGCAATGAATATTTGTTTATGATGTCTTGGTGGTAATTGGGTTTAGCAATACATGTAAAGAACAGTTTTCTTCACATGACTTATTGGAGGTGTGAAAGGCCAGCAGGCTTCTTTTCCTCCATCCCAGCCATGGTATTATGAATAAATTGTAGCACAGACTTAATACCGAGCATAAAAGACCTTTGTCTCAGATGCATGGACATAACTTATAATTACTATACCGTGTAAAGTATGCTATTACTATTTGACTTACATTGACTATAATTACTGGGCATTATTCTTCAAGTAGCTAGGAATAAATGATCATTAACAGATGATGTCTTGTGTAATTCTGATATATGATAACCAGCACAAATTTATTCTTCCCTCTGGAGGTAAAATGCTTAGCTTATAATAACAGTTTAAGAACGGGGTTGGGGAGGTTTATAGGGAGTTGGAACCTGCTTCCTGAAGGATGGCCGAAAATGTTTTGTTCCTTCTATAAAATTCCACTAGTTTATTTATTTTCCTTTAACATGTTTATTTTTTACCAGTCTGTGTTTTTCTAGCTAAGAATCATGATTCCTTAGAACCTACTTTGTTCCAGCTGTGATTCGACCGTTTTTATTGCTGCAGGAGGACAGTCACAGGATGACACACAATTGTCTTTAAGGCTGGAGATTTCATCCATGACAACTAGGATGCCTTTTTTTCCAGTGACTGAGTTTTCACCTTCAAATCCCAGAGGTCACACAGAGGTAATGTTTTCCTTAAAACATACCTACTAAAGTGACCTAAGCCTTAACATAAACAGAATCTTTTAGAATGCAGACACCCGAAAAATCCAGGATTTCAATCCTGGCTCCAATGTTTGAATATGAGAAGGAGAACAACGCACAACAAAATTCCTGTTGAAGCAACACTTCTAACCCTAACTTTAAAAAAGTAGCCTGGTTTTCTCATGCCGCCCCTCCCCCACCTGGCCCAGTGATTCCTCAGTTTAAATTTTCTTCTTCTGTTGGAAGAAAATGTGCTCATCAATTGTAAATACTAACTCATCAGTTAATCAAATGTTCCTTCAACTTTTCTGACATTTTGACTCAGTTATAAAAGTTTATAGATACATGTTGTCTTAAGATATGATTAAAGTAAATAAGGAGGAGGAATTGAAACTAATGTTTATTAAATACCTATTATGTGTTGAGCATGTTTATAGAAATATCTTAGCTCTTAGTCACCTTGTTTTTAAGAACAGGGTTTGGGAAAGCTGCACTATTTCTTCAGTCCTATTTCTTATGTGACTTGTGGTTTCCAGAACTTTGCAAAGTTCTCAAAATCTGCCTTGTAAATTTGCTGAAGGGCTATTTGCCTCTCAGACTGGAAGTGCCCAGACCTGATGGACATGGAACCAAAAATCCTGGATGGCCTGATTCTCTGCAGGTTACCTTAGAAGTGGAAACTGTGTTTTCAGTTCCCAGACATGAGACCAGCTGAAAAAGAAATGACATCAGCTGAATCTTATCCTCTAAAATAATGCTGCTGTACCGTTAGAATACGGGCTTTAACTACATAAACAGGAACTAAAAGTCTGAAGATACTCAGGAGAGATCCCTGATATAATATCACAATTATTTATTCTGATACTAGTACAAATGGGCAGCAAATCCCATGGGGTACAGAAGTTTCTTTAATTCTTGCTCTTATTTTATTTCAATTTTTTTCTCTATATAAAAACAAAACATGCTTATTTTAGAAAGCATAAATAAGAAAATAAAGATCACACTCATGTAGGTACAGCTACAAATATGTATTTAAAATTGGAATACCATCATTACATTTCAAAAATTGGGGTCGTAACGTAAGCAGGACTACTTAAAAACTCACTTTGCCTGAATGTCTCTCAGATTTTTATTCTTATTCCAATTAGAGATGCCCAAAATTTGACCTGGAAAGTCACACAGTCCCAAGGTGGGGGAGGGGATATATATATATATATGTGTGTGTGTGTGTATGTGTGTGTATACACACACATACACACATATGCTACACATTACTGTCAACATCTCCCTTACATATACCTGAAAACATGACTTTTTATGGCTGCTTAGTGTTTAGTCTTACGGACATAATACAGTTCATTTAAACATTTATTTAAATGTCCCCTGATCATTAAACATTTAGTCTGAAACCATTTTGTTGTTGTTGTTGTTATAAGTTATGCTTCAATAAACCCTCTTGGAGACTCTGAGAAGAACTTCACTCCATGCCATCTGGTGTAGCCACTGGCCAGCGAACGGTAAGTGCATAATAAAAATGTTTTGAATTAATTAATGATTTTTTTTCCCCCTCAACCTCTTTTTATTCCTTTGGGAAAGATTTCTAGAAATGGAATTACAGAGACAAAGTTAATGAGGCTTAATGAAGCCTTTGATAAGGCTTCATAGAGGGACATGAGTTTTCTACTTGTATTAGCATCCATGGAAAAGTGTGACTTATTCTTACTGAAGCTGCTTATAAATGGAAGTAAATATACATGTATACTATAGACACGGCCTCGAGATCTTCTGTCCATCAGTGGAAACCCTTCTGATCTTCTAATTCTACCTGCTACACAAAAAACAACTCAATTTCATTGCCCTTTTTAAAAATGTACTTCGATGATTTTCAACTTTCTCCTCTTGAACTTTTCAAAATTCTTAGTAATGGTAATACAATCCAATATATTATCCAGTTTTGCTATTTTTCCTCTGTGTGTTTTGTGTGTGTTCATGTGTGTGTGTATTTGCCAGTATTTCACATGGCAATGTCTTATTTCTTCAACTGAATCGTAGATTATTGAAGACAGAAGATTGTAGTGGTTGAGAACACAAGTCATTTGGCTCTAATACTTGATGGCTGTGTAACTGGGCAAGTGACTTAACTGTCAGTTTTCTCATCTGTTACAGGGACCAATGATCTTTCTCTCTCTCGGGTATTTTAAAGATCAAATGAGGAAATGTATGTAAGGTGCTTAGCACAGAGCCTCGATTACAATCGCTCTATAAATTTTGGTTCTGTTATAATCTTGTGGTTGTCTGGAAGTATGCAGACATAATTTTGGAGATTATTGCTCTACTCAGTGAACTGGAAATATGACCTGTGGGATCAGCATTTACTGTTCTGAAAGGAACAAAGGAACAGGAAGAAGATGGTAATGTTTCCTGGGATTGATGGTCTTACCGCTAGGATGTGCACTACCTACCACGGACACACTAATCGATGGTTCTTTTAAGTGAAGATAGGGTAGTGCTTTCAAAGGTTCTCAGAGCGTCTCTGAATGCACACCTCAAGCCCAGTCTCCCACCTGGGAACAAAGCTGGGTGTAGACTTGAGACCACTCTTTCACGGGGGAAAACATCTTGTTGACACCTCCTGACATTAAAAAAAATTTGTAATAACATGTTTACTCGCTGGTGATATTTATTGCCTAAACCTGTTTGCCAAGATCCCTTTTGATGAAATGTTTGGGAAAGATTTATTAGGCACGAAAATCCTGTTTTCCACTCTCTGCATTTGCTGCCATAGTAGACTACCACTCTAGAATCAGGCCCACTTCATGAGATCATTTAACTGGATCCCTGTGAGACTTTTATTCCCACCTCAACTATAGGAAGCCCAAAACATGACCTGGGAAGCCAGGCTACTAGGGGAAGATCTCCAGTCCTCCTGGTCCCCTTGGTTTGTCACTGATGTTTGGGATGCAAAGGGTTGTGTTTTTGTTTTTTGTTTTTGTTTTTTGACAAAAATAAAACAAGGAGTAGTTTGGAAGTCTTCAAAATTATATTTTAATCATAAAAAAATAGTTTTCAGCAAAGGCTACAAAAAAAAAAACTTTGGCACGCAAAAAGATAGAAACAAGGACGTAGAAAAATGAGAAAAGTTTCTAAAGGTGAAGTTTTTAAAAGTAGGCTCCACAGGATAATAAAAGTTCAAAGGCTAAATCTTGGATTTCACATTTTTATATTTTGCTTTACAGTACGAACAAAACGCTTGAACCAGAAAAAGATTCTGACAGCCTTAATTTTTCCTGTTTTGAGTAATGATTCAACAGAAGAAAACTTGCTAATAAACAGAACTATGCGTGTGTCCAATTTTCACGCAAAGGAGCAACTGCCAAACCCTTTAAGATTTACAGATGGAGAGAGTTAGGAGGTCACAGAACAGCCACGGGAGAAAACCCAGGTGGGTCTGTGAGGTGTGGCATCACTGTGATGCCATCCCTCCAGCAATGCCCCTGTTTTGCCCACTCCACTTCTATTCATTTTTTCCTTCTATGAAAAGCAGCATCGCAAAGGCAAACCCGAGTCTGTTAGGGAGCGAGGGGACACTGTGTTAAGGATAACTTCAGCCTAAGGAAATGGAATGCGGAATGCCTGGGAAATTTTTAAGCTTGAGATATGTATTTAATTGATAGGCCGCTGATCGTTGACAAAAGAGTGTTTTCCTGAAGGAGAAATTTTTACAGAAAAATAAAATGTCAGAATGCTCTGACAGCTAAACCAGTCTGGAAATTTTTGCGACACTGTCAGGGTCACGAGGGAACTGTGCTGTGAAAGGAGAGCGAGCGGCGGTGGGGAGGACACCTGGAAAGACGTGTGTGCTGGAATTACCGGAGACCTTTTCCTATGTGTTGACCTGGTTATCAACAGTGGAAACAGGCATCGTGTCACTATCCTTACTCTGTAGTTAGTGTCACTTCGTAAACATGCAGGTAACTAACGTCAGAATGTATTGCACGGTCTTACGGAGCCTCGCATTCATTCACAGACACAGCCGACAGCTCTTAGTTTGAGACCATGTTCAAAATGCTAGATATTAGAATGTTAAAAGAAGCAGTGACAATTATTGCAGATTAGTGATTACTATCACTTAGCAGAAGGGCTTAGCATAGTGATTCTCTCCTGTTTTTCAGAGGATAAAACTGAGGCCAAGAGAGGCCAAAGAGTGACACCAAAAAACAACCCTTGTTAGTGACATAGGAGTAACCTGATCCCCTGCTGCTTCTCTGTGACCTTAGGCAGGTCATTCAATGCTTCGAACCTGTTCCCTCCTCTGTGAAATGAAGACAGTAATACTTCCCTTAAAGACTTGTTTTAAGGACCAAGTGAAATGTACTTGAGATGTGTGTGAAGTACCTGAGTGCCAAGTATGTGATGGACACTCGAAAAGATGGTGGCGAATGCTGTCATTTCCCTCGCAGCAGACTTTGCTCAACATAAAGGAGCCCTTGGGTTGTGGGTCTCAGAAAACGCATTCTTCTTTCTTTAATTATATCATTAAGTTTTTTGAAAACTGGATGTCTTTTTTAGACTATTAAGAAAATCCCATTATGACCATCAGAATCTACTGCCATTTTTCTACATTTTGACCTCGAAGAATTTACTCATATTGGAGCTGAAACTATGCCTTTGTGTTGTTGTTGGCTTGTCATGACATCTTTGGGGAATGGACAGATGACATATCATAATGCCAAAGGTAAGTGCTATGGTTGTCAAACTCACCTAAACAGTATTTATCAGAAGGAATTCTATAAACTCAGCATGCATGATCAGAGGACCTGGGAATCAGAATTTATACCATTTGGGAAGTCCTCAAATCAGTTTGCAACTAATATACAGAGAGGCAGGTTACTGCTCAAAATAAACTTGAAATGGCACCCTTTTGGAATATCGGGCCTAACTGTGTCATACGGTTGTCAAAAGGGAACTCTGCACAGCCTTTGGTGAGAAGGCAAAAGGACCCTCAGTGGATAACTTGCAATATACTTCCTAACTTTTTATTTCTTTTGTAAAAAGTAATGAAAACACAAGTATCTTGTATTCATGGGCTTTATTGTTGTTGTTATTATTATTTAAATACTTAGAATTTGTTCGTACTTTGTGAGACACTGAATTAATTTAGCATTCTTTATTTAGCACCTTCTTCTTAGGCTTGTTAATACTTATGACTTGATTATTAAAACATTCATAAAATTAACATTTTTAAGTGGCCATTTTTTAGAAGAATCTGTTTAGTTTATAACTGCAAGTAAAACTTATGCAAACTCTTCCTAATAGCTGCTGTTATTTTTTACAGGATAGAAATAATGTTACTTGTGTTTTAATGATATCAAATAAATGGTATATATTTTCTCTGGACTACAGGTCAGAGCAAAAGCAAGTTGTCCTTTCTGGGTTGGGGGTCAAGTTCAAACTCCCTGAACCTTCTCTTTGCTCTACAGAATTGACCATCTCATCCTTTGTTAACCACACCAAACCCTGTAAAGATGCTTATATTGCATCTATACAATTTTAATATACTTCTTTGTACATACTTATGTCTGTCTGTCTGCCTGGCTATCTATCATCTATCATCTAGCTAGCTAGCTAGCTAGCTACATACTTATCTGTTCATCTACTCTTACAGAAGACTAGGTAGTCCTTAAAAACATGGACTGTGTCCTAAATGTTTTCATTTCCTTAGGAAAAAGTGCCATGTCTGGTTCTTGATCTAGGTGGGACTCAGCATGTGCCTAGTAAGTGAATTCTGTCCTCTGTGAATCTGCTGGGTATAGAGACTGAATAGTATTCCTTTTACATTCCCAGTGTCTAGTATATAGTGGGTCCAGAATGTGCATTTGAGTAAAATAAATCAGTGAAAACATAAAAAACAAAACAAACAAATAAAACCCAGAAATTAAGTATTGGACTTTAGTGTCATAATTACTCTTGGATATACTATTTGACTTCTAAATTTTGTTACTTTTTCCTTTTTAATCTTTCAACTGGATAGGGATTAAAACATTTCCAGTTTTTTCTTTTCTGATGATTATCTATAGGGGCTATTCTGAATGTGTCTGATGCAATGTTGGGGTGATGGGCACCTATATGCATGAGTTAATTTCTGTTACAGATTTTTGTTGTTATTTGAATAAAAGTGAGGAGGATTTTGCACTGGCATATTGGCATTTGGGGAGAAATAATAGAACACAAAAATAAAATAAATAGAAATAATACTTTTAAAATGGGATATGATACAATCTGGTCCCTTGTATGTTCCCTTGTCAAAAACTAATTGAGCATCGATGTAAGGGCTTGTGTCTGAACTCTCAATTCTACTCCATTGGTCTATATGCCTGGCTGTACTACACTGTCTTGATAAATTGTAGCTTTGTTGTAAGTTTTGAAATAGGAAAGTGTGAGTGCACTGTGGTGTTCTTTTTAATTTTTTTCTTTTTTGGCTCCTGGGTTCATTTTTTTGTATGAATTTTAAAATCGGCTTTTCAATGTATAAAAAAAAGGCAGCTTGAATTTTGACGTGGATTTCCATTATTTTGGGGGAGCACTGGTAGCTTAACAATATCATATTTTCAAATCCCGGAGCTCAGGGTACCTTTCTGTTTATTTAGGCATTCTTTAATTTCCTTCAATGATAGTTTACAGTTTTCAATATATAAATCTTGCACTTTTGTAAAGTTTATTTCTAAGTATTTTATTCTTTATGATGCCATTGTAAATTGAATTGTTTCTTCATTTCATTTTCAGATTTTTCATTGCTAAAGTACAGAAATACAATTAATTTTTGTACACTGATTTTGCATTCTGCAACTTTGCTGAACTTATTAGCTCTGATAGTTTTTGGTAGATTTCTTATAATTTTCTATGTATATAAATACATACATAAACTTGCAAATAGATAGTTTTACTTATTCCTTTCTAATCTGTATTCTGTTAATTTTTTTGTCTAACTGCTAGAAATAATTTTGAGAAGTATGTTGAAGGTTGAAAAGTATTCACACTTTTTTCTCCAGAAATATCGAACCTCTTCTTTATTTATTTAGAAAGGTAAGAAATGTTATCTTAATTTAAACATCTTCCAGTTTTGAAGAATAATATTTTTATGTGCTTAATGGACATTTGTATTTCTTCTTTTATTTATTTATTTATTTATTTTTGGAATCACTTTTATTCCTTCAAACCTTTCTGAACAAATACTATGATGCTGTTTGCCACTTTGGCATTTTTTTTTTCATTAAAAAATAATTTATTTTCCAATTACAATTGACAAACAAAATATTTTCAGATTTACAATACAGTGATTAGACATTTATATACTTTATGAAGTTACCCGTATTTCTTCAGTGAATTTTTTTTTCTTTTTAGTGAATATCATTTATCCATATGTGCTATGTATATTTTTTTATACTAACTTGTTAGAATTTATATATGAAGAATAAAAACCCTTTGGGGCAATGAAATAAATTATACGTTTATATATTATATAATATAGATTATGTATTTCCTCAGTTTGTTATAATTTCATTTATACTGTTTTTTTGAGATGTAGATATATTATGTTTCTATGTAACTGTACTTGGCAGTCATTTGCTCTTTAGATTCTGCTTTGGGTATCATATCTAGAGAGGCCTTCTCCACTTATAAAAGTATAGAATAATTCACACATTTGTCATATCCTTTTGTGACTACTCTTTTTTAGAACATGCATCTGAATACTCATAAAATATTGCAGACATTCGGGTGTGTAAGCCTTTATGATAAATGTAATGGACTTTCACAGTTTGTGAGAAGTGAGTTATCAGGTGACTCCCCAGACTGTACTTCCTGAGGCCATTTTTCCCTGAGGCAAGAGCTGAAGATAAAAATAAAAAAATAAAAACCAGTTCCCAGATGGAGTCACAGCAGTTTGCCTTGCAGTCAATTTCCTCTGAGAGAATGCCACCTTTGCTGACTCTAATCACAAATACAATCCAATTAAAAGCTATTATGTTAATGTGAATAGAGAGGGAGATAAAACAAGACAGTGAAATGTTTCATTTAGGCCCAAATGAGTTGATTTCTCAGGGCATAAAGAATCCCCATTAGGTGGGTTGCTGCAGTGACAGGAGGAACATGCAAACCAAGCTACTGATTAAAATCTGGGAGAGAGAGATAAAGGTTTATCGGTGTGACAAGGGCTGGCTGATGGACTATTAGATGACAGGTTTGTATGTTTGCTTTAAAACCTTTCGGCTTCTGTCATGCATTGTCATTGAGAAAAACTTCTCTTTTCCATTAAGTTCATATAGCGCTTATCTGGAAAACAAAATTGATGTACAATGCTGTGAAAAGGACAGCATCCTCTCTCTGTGCATGTAGCATTTTGTATACTTGATGAAGGTGGCTTAAAGGAGGAAGTCAGAGCAGTAAAGGAAGTGGATTCCTTTCCCAGGATCATCAAACTCAGTGCTGTAATATTACTTGTGGAGAATATATATCTGCATTGAAGAACAAAAAAAAATTTTTTTCCTAAATTTTAAGTCACAAAGTTATTGGTTTGGAAGAAACATTCCAAGAGGTTTTATATAACCGAGGTCTAAGGGCATAAATGAAAATGGATTATGTTAGGTCTGAAATAATTTCTTTCATGTAAGATGAAAATTTCCAGCAGGCTGATGAAATGGATTTGTCACGTGAAATTTATTTTCTATGTATCATTTAAAAATATTTTCTATTTGTTTTCATCTTTTTATCTGTTCCTCAGAGTAAGATACCATAAATACTATAAGATGACATCAACATGGTGGCTGTGGTGGGAGCGAAGTCATCTACCAAAATCCATTTTACCTTTTTCCACGTGACGTGGAAGTGTCAGGCATGTGTCCGAAAGGCTAGAATACGTTTCCCAGCCTCCTTTGCTTTATGTGAGGCCACAAGACTAAGTTCTACACAGTCAGGTGACAGAGGAAATGAAATGTGCCTCTTCCAGGTCAGACTCATGCACATTTCCCAAGTGTCATCCTCCGTAATAAGATGTGGTGATTCTTCTAAGGATCAAAAGAAAGGACGGATCATCATTTCTGACCAGAGACAAAGGAAAAAATAGGGACTGAGAAGAGGGACAAGAACGGATTAAAACAATAACAACAACAAGGAGAAGAAACAAATGATAGTTTCCTAAAAGGTCTATCAGACAAACACAACTCGTCTAGAAATATTCTGATTCTAAACTTATTTTGTCATTTGTTCCTGATTCCCAGATTGAGTGAGATTGAGAAATGCTTCCTGTTGATTGACAGATGAATAAATAAAGTTTTTTTTTTTCTAAATAGCTATCTTAAAAGACACTACTCATTGTATCTTAAAGAGTACTTTTAAAAGGGACAAATAAAACACTCCGGTCTTGTGCAATATCTGAGGTCTCTGCTCCTGAGCGTCTTGCTCTGCTTGCTCTGAGCAGTGAAGCCAGTTCGGAAAAGAGACTTCCACTGTGGCAGCAGAGAACCGACTCCTTTCATTTCTGATTTCCAGATTTTACCCGAAACTTGTATGTCCCCTGTTGAAGTGAAGATGTCATTTATTTTCCAGGTCTGAAATAAAATATTCATTTTTAAAAGAAAACCTGCGATTGCTAGTTTCCTCGGAGCCCCTTAGAGAATGCAGTTTATTGGGCCCTGTGTGCTTCTCCAGCGGACCTAAGAGGACCGTGTCTGTCTGTCTGCTGTTTTCTCCACCTAGTGAATGTCTGTCATGCGGGAGTCACTCAAAACGAGTTTCTTGACCAAGTGCTCTAATATCCATAACATGTATAATATATTATACACGTTAATATATAATTCACAGTGGACTGCTGGATATGAGCAGCTTTGTGAGAGTTTGCTGGGAAGAGCATGTAGCAGGTTCAAGGGCGCTGCTTCCTGCCACCCAACTTCTGCTTCTGACTCAAGTTTGACAGCTACTCGCTTCTGCTGAAATTTTAACTGTGCACCTTCTAGCCTGTGTTCCCAGCACACTGATGATGCAGTGCAGCAATCTTTCCATGCTGAAAGGGCTCACCGGTGTAAAACACAGCACAAGGCAGAGGTGGGCCCAGCATGCGTGCGACCTACTGGACAGTTTTCCGATTCCTCAGTGCGTTTGCTATCAGCGATTGACATGGGGCGTTAAGTTACGGCAGCTGGCCAAAGACACATTTAATGAAGAATAGTGACAGCCAGCATAAAGCTCTTTGGGTAGTCTGGTTTACCTTTACGTTCATTAATTCACACACTCACTCATTCGCTCATTCAAAAATATTCATTGAGCAAGAAATAGACGCAATGAATTTTGCTAGACACTGCACGGCGATACATTCAATAAACTGCGCTAGGTACAGTGTCACCGGGCAGAGGTTTGGGTAAAAGAGGTCGCATCGAGTTGAGGGTAGTAGTTTGTATTTGTGGAAATAAGTGTTTGCTAATATACGCACTGTAGATGTTCCCAACAGACTGTTATAGGGCTAGGAAGGTCCTCTCAATATACAGGCCTCCCCTCTAGTCCTCCCTCCCCTCCTCCTCCCTCCCTCCCTCCCCTGCACTCACACATGGGGGAAGCATCTCTCGACAGCTTGTTAAACACTGACCGCACGAGTCTTGTTCAAAACGGCACGGCTCTCCATTTTGTACGTGCAAAGAAAAACACAGCCAGAGAAATATCTAATTTTGCAAATTTTTATAATTCCTCTTTACTGTCATATATGCTGTAGTTAATATTTATCATTCATAATATCAACATATATGGCATAAACCACATCCCGGGGTGCTGGTGGATGCCGTGTGTACAATTTGTGGTGGTGTGCTTTCTCGGCACCGCCACACTGGGTTGGTGACTAATTGATAGATCTTGAAGAACAGTTACTATCTCAGAACCATGTGCAAAACCTGACTGTGACTTCCTAAAAGAATGCAAGCTCGGTAAGAATACGGCTGCTGTTGACTCTACTAATCACATAATAACAGGGCATATTAAGTTTTAAGGGTGGAATGCGATCCTTGCAAATTGCTTCACAAAAGGCCAATTGTCTCCTTTGGGATTTGGGCCACTGTTTTAACAAGTTTGAGTGGATCTGCATTCCTAGTGCCTTGTCACAGAGTGCTAATCCCACTCCACCAATGAAAGAATACGCAGTTCAGTAATTTGTATCCAAGCGGGAAGGCCCCGTGTGCCAAAAGGTTCTCTTTCTGTGCCTCACCGCGCTGCCAAAGAGATGGGATTGGTGGATTTCCTAGAAGAAGCTGGGTGTGGAAAGAAACAAAGGCACCAAACTGCCAACTGAAGAGCATCAAAACTGATCAGACGACAGTGCAAAGGAGAAAACCACAGGGCATGCGGAGAGAGAACTCTACACTGTCTCAAATTTCCACCGTGTGTTTACGGCAGGGAATGCACAGCTAACAGCCATGATGCATGCCATATGATCGAAGAGGAGGAGCTGATCTTTGTTCCTGTCACCCAGCTTCAACCTTTGGTCTCACCCCTAGACCTTGCTGAGGGTGTCCATTATGGAGTCGTGGGATGTTAGATCTGGAGGAGGTGTTGGGAGACCACCTGGTCATAGGGTGTCAGCAGGTCCTTTGGATGCACCCAGTCCCCTGTCTTTCTCTGTGCGTGAGAAATTCTAGAAGCTCTCTAGCACCGTCCTGGGGCTCCAGGACACGGGAGGACTTGCCTCAGGTCCTCGTACCCTCGCGGACCCCATGCTTGTTTGTGTTCTGCTGTCACGCTAGAGAGATGGGAAGTCTCAGTGAGACGTTTTCCCCTCCACACCCCCTTCCCCAAAGATCCTCCTAGAACTGGAGCACAGCGGGGTGTCCGCTTGCTCCGAAGCGCATGGGACGCCTCCTGTCTGCTGCTCTTGGGTTGAGATCGAGCTGGGAGAGAAACTTTCTCAGGCATTTTACCAGCGTGCTCCTTACTGGCTCTCGCCTCAGGTCATGGTATAATTTTCATGACTAGGGTAGAAAACTGGCTCTTCTGTCGCCAAATATAGTTCCCACATCTATTATTTATGGCATTAACTTTAGCTTTTGTGCTAAAATAAACCTCAGAGGAGTTTTTGATTCAAAATACTCTCAAATTATTGTTCTTGGCTGTAAGTTTTTGAAAACCCACTTTGACATTTAAGAACTGAGAACTGACTTTTCTTTTGCATTTTAACTCTGAATCTACGTTTCTGTCCTCCACATCCCCGTCGCCCATGGCACAGCAGAAGCAGCTGTGTAAGAAAACTCCTCGCAATACACTTAAGTTGTGAGCTGATTCTTTTCTTGGTCACGTATATTCTCTAGTCTAGAGGACAACTGTGACAAAAAGAGCCAAGGAGTTTTAGTCCTCTTAGAAACACCTGTTCTTGAGAACAGAGAAGAGACCATGTTTCACTAAATGCCTGACCCACACCTCGAAAGGGAAGAAGGGACTACAGCTTACTTGAGTCCAGGCACACACGAGGATAAAATAGTCCTGTATATGCTCTCGTTTTGTTTCACAGGGATGATTGCTTTGAGCTAAGCTGTCATTACACGTTACCTTTGTTCCTTCTTCAATTGCATAGTGCCCGAGCAAATGAGAGCACTGTCAGAATGCCTCCCCGGTCACCACATTTAGAGGTCAAGCTCTTGACATTATTCAAAGTTCATGAGCAGCTCTCAGCGAGTCTCCCGGCAGAAACCTTCTGAACTCATGAAACTAATTCTCGAGAATGTAAATGTTTTGTAAAATAGTTTTGGATTGTGTCATGGTTGTCAATGGCTCATGAAATTCATCCAGTATGGCTATTTTATAACATTCTCTGCTTCACCTGTTTCTGACTAAAATGGTTTGGGATGGTGTCACTGACAGACCTGATACCTCTTAAAGCTGGGAAAACAATACATTCTCTTAGAATTGAGTGTACGGCTAGATGAGATTAACTTTAAATTTCTTCTGAGACCTAACATTTTATCGAGTTATGCCCTTGCAGATACAAAAGTGTTTGTATCCTGAAAGAAATTATGATTGGGTTGTGATGCTAAGCCATCTCGTGTGAAAAAAAAAAAAAAATCAGACATTGTCTATTGAATATTTTATTCACTCAGCATCAAATGCCTAAACATTGCAAGATATCTTTAGCAACATCTACATCTAAAAGCTGTATTTATCAATCAATAAAAGGTCTTATAGACAAAGCATCACTTGCGCTGCTGTTTGTATGGCAACTAGCAGTTTCTTTGGGGCCAAGAAGGTTTCAAGGAAAATAATGGCTCCTAATGCTCACACGTGGGCTCCCAAACATATTTTTCCCTTTATCGGCTAAGTGCATGATCGCAACCAGAAAAAAGTGCTCTTTGCTGCCAAGGTAAGTTCAACACATGTAACGACTCTGCTCGCTCTATCCTTTGAGATTACACTGGTAGTGAAATAGAAGAAGCTAACATTTATTAATTCTCCAGCTTTCCAATAATCAATTACCTATTTCTAAGATTAATTTTTTTTTTGCAACGGAAAAGAACTTGGATTTTGTGACCGTGTGCGGCTAACATGCAAACAAAATAAATTATCAAAAAAAAAAAAATCCCAGCTCTGTGAATAAGATGTGTTTGTTAACTAGGATGGTAGCCTTGCCAACACTTAAAACCTGGGCTGAAGTCTAGACATGTCTTTCTCTGGCCAGGTACTGTCTGCAAAATTCTCACCATTAATATTATTAACTATCCACTTTGAATTTTAAAGATTTCTAAACTTTCTTCCAATACCCCTGAAGGGTGGTGAAACAAATAGTATCTTTCAAAATATAATATTATATTTATTTCTTGAGATTCATAAAGAATTTTATTATTATCAAAGCAATGTGTGCTCAAGATAAAATTTTCCAATAAGATGCAAAATAAAAACTATATTCCTTACCTTTCATGCCATGATTAACACATTTTGTGTTATTTTCTGAAGAAATAGTTTTTTCATTCTCTCCATCTCTATTTCTCTCACATACACACACACAAGCACCACACACATAAACAGGATCATATTTTTACAAGTCAAAACTCATCACATCAGTTGTCCTTATTTATGATTCTCTGAGTACTTGACAAAATTAGATACTACCAATTCCTAGGGCTTCTATTTCATACTATCCTGGTATAGAATATATATTTACTCAGAACAAAAAAGGAAAATCATTTGGAGATATAGTCTTCAAATTGGGGTATTACAAAGTGTTTGTATCCTGAAAGAAATTATGATTGTGTTGTGATGCCAAGCCATCTTGTGTGGAAAAAAAAATCAGATTATTGTCTGTTGAATATTCTATTCACTTAGTAATAAATGCCTAAATATTTCAAGATATCTTTATCGACATCTATACCTAAAGCTGTATTTATCCATCGATGGAATAAACAGGGTACGCAGTTTAGTTCTCAACACTTAATCACATCTTCCTGTTTACAAATCTTGTTATCAATAACTGCACTTTGCTAAAATCTTCAGAACACAAGTTATTTTGTTGCTCTATTGCTTAAAGATTTCAAACTTATTCTGAACAAAATGCAACCAAAATCTGGATGACTCAACTTACAAAATGTTCAATACAATTGTAGAACACATATGTTGATTTATAAAATGATTCTTCAAAGACTCAGAGATTTTAAGAATCCTATGATGATGGCAGCAAAAATGGTCAAGAGTTTATAGCCATGCTAAACTGTGTTTGTGTGTAGGTGTGTGTGTGAGTGATTATCAGAAAAAAAATGTATGATAAAAGTATTTGCAGATTTTAAGAAATTTGGCTGACATTTCATTCAGGAGACTATCACTGCCCTATAGATGTCCTAATTTAGTAAGGACATTACTTTTACCATGATTCTATATTTCACTAGAATTTGTATTTGTATTATTATCTTAAAAACAAATAACTTGATCTTTAGTGTTGAACTTTTCAGCCGAATTTAGGATAATATTTATAAGAATATCCAAGGTTTTACCATAAATAAAATAAACTTTCCTCTAGAAGTGGGGTGAAAAATTGAACAAATATTGGGAGTAACTGGCTTTTATTTGACATAGCTGATGACATTGATATAAAACTTTTATCATTTAACTTTTTAAAAATTTCTCTTTAGTTGGTTGTAAACAGAACCCAAACATTAACAGTTATGATTTACATGTGTATGGAAAACTTGCCCATTGGAGTTCAAAAAGTAAAATTAATTTAGAAAAATAATTATTTGATCTCAATGAAAAGTCATACTTCTTAGATGGGTACATGCACATAATTTTTGTGAGAGCACATGTTAAGCTTTTCTCTTTAGACACATTCTTTTCCACGTAACTATCAACTTTTGAAGTAACTATTAATGTTTACTCACAGAGTGATGTCCTGTATATTTCCTATGAGATAACAGGAACTATTTTTTTTCATAGTGATACCACGATGGCCTCACAGAGATTGGTAAATGCACTGAAACATTCAATACCAGTTACAGTCATCATCCACTTTTTTGAGGAACAATAATTCGATAACCAATTTTTCATTAAATATGCCCTTCATTTTCTGAGCTTATTGCTGCCCAAAGGGTTTATTATAAAATATACAAATATAACCAAACAATAAAGCGAATAAATCATAGTAGATTCACACACGCTGTTTTAAGAGAGCCGGAAGTACAAAGGTCTATCTCATTTAATTTTGAATAGTAATATACATTAAAAAAAAATGCCTGAGACCATTCTAGATACTAAACTGTACTGGGGCAACAGGCAGGACTCGGGGCTGACCTGGGCAATCTGAAAAGTATGGTTGCTGTCCCTGCAGTGGACATCCTATCTGCTAGTTTGCCGTCCAATATTCCTCTTTTCTCCTTTCAAAAATAGTGTCTTAGGTTTTCCTTAGAGAACCATACTCTTCCACTCTCAGTCCATGTGGTTTAGGGGTGATAGCCCTATTCAATGGTTTCACGGACAGGGACGATGATCCAGCAGACGGCCAGTCACAACGCTGAATCCCTTAACCACATAATTGGTTCAGAAGTAGGAAAGTGACTAAGAGATAACATCAATCACACCCTCCTCTGGTTGGGGAGAGAATGGCCTGAACTTCCAGGAAAGGAACACTCCCTTCTTTGGGGTATGAAAACCGAGACTTCCTGGTGGCTATAGTCATTGCTCAAGAGGAAGAACCTGTCTAAGAATAAAGCCAAAGCAGAAATAAGTAGGGGCTGAGAGACGGAGGAATAAAAGATGAAATCCTAAGATGTTAGTGGAGTCCTGGAATCCAGAAATTGCTAAGTCCTACCACATCTTCTGAAGCTAGTTCAGCTCGTGTTCTTACCACTTGGAGCCAACAGAATCCTGTCTAATGCAAAGCTAAAGGCAACTGTTTTGATGTGGCTCACTTTAAAACAATCAAGTTATTTAGTTTGCATTTATGACAAACTACCAGCTCTTCTCCTGGGTAGAGGGGGTTGGAGGGGAAGACTGTGTTTGAGGAGGAGTAGATGGTAGAGACACTAATTCGACTATGATAGCGCTGGAGCCACAGGAAGGAGAAGTGATAAAACTTTCATTACGGTGATTTTTATCCTGAAAGAACAGCTTAACAATGTACGATTTGTTTAAATTGAGAATGGGATATTTTCGAAACATAAATTAGAGAAAAATAATAGCTGAAAGGAAAGAAATGCAATTAGTAACAATGAGAGAAAACGGAAGAGCCGTTAGTAGTTTTTGGTGAAAATGTGCCGAGGCTGCTACAGGTGGGAAAATAGTTGGGAGTTCTTTTCCACGCAAACCACAGGGACAGTAACGCAGTAAGTAGGTTCGCTTCTGGAGATTATTTTAGAGAATGGAAAAGACCAAAACTTAGAGAAAGTAACAGCGACAGATATTTTTAAAATCCTATCATATTTATGTAATATTTTAAATAAGGAAATTTTGGAAGAATATAAAGTTGAATGAAAGGAACCATTCAATACAGAATAGGAAATCTTATTTTTTGGAAGAAGAATAATGAAACAGAAAATGTATATAATAAAATGTTAAGTGAAAAGAATTAAGTCCAAAATGTGTAAGTACCTTTGATTCTAATGAGTAACAGACATCAATATGTTAAGAGTCCTTCTCTAAAGGATGAGATTATGGATGATTTTTGTTTTCCTGATCACCATTTTCATATGTTCCAAATTTTCCGCAATAATAAGAAAAATGAATCTTTATAAAGTATCTCGTGAAATCTTATTTATAAATGTCTCCGAGGAAGAATACTTAATTATCTTCTTCAGAGTTCATCCTACACGCCTTATGAGGAGGCAACAGAATTTAAATGCAAAATAAGGTGACATACCAAGACAAGGCTGAGGCTAAAAACAGCTACTACCTGAGTTATCGGGCACCTTGCCACTCCAGGTGTGGTTTCGGGACCAGCGGCACTGGCCTTGCTGGGAGCCTGTAGGAAACGCTGAAACTCCGGTTCCACGTTAGACCTACTGAATTAGAACCTGCATTTTAACAAGATCCCCAGGTGATTTGTGATACGTTCAGTCTGAGACTGCTGATGTAGAACTCTGTGTTATGGGAATTTTAGCTGGCCTGTTTTATGCTGCCCTTGGGCTCGCACTGTAGCCAGAGCTATTTTGTTTTCCTGTATCCATTAGTGAAGATTAGAAAAACAATGGTTAGGATCATGTCTCTCAACTCTTTCCTATGTTAAGAGCTATGCCCAATCGAACATTCATGATTTTGGATTATACAGTTTGGAATGTTCCTGGAGAAGAATCTTGCTTGTTATTTACAGTTCTCATTCCATATGCTTCTTCTTCTTTTTTTTTTTCCCTAATTCTATTGTACTAAGTAAAACATTTCATTTAAGGCAAAGCAAAGCAACAAAACTGAGTGCAAAATTCATTTGCTTCCAAGCGGCTACTGTGCTGGCCAGCCTCAGAGGCTGAAATTCCTACTGTGCTGTCTTCACGATTTTGTTTGTACAGAGGCATGTCTTTTTTCGTTTTTTTTTTGTTTTTGTTTTGTTTGTCTTGTTTTGTGTTTGCCCCAACCTGAACACAAGGTCAGGTTCTATTGGCAGTTGGCGTAATGGCTAATTACACCCCTATTTGGCCAAGGATGTGAGTTGAGGAATAAATCAGGGTCTTGATGGTTCAGTTCATGCCGCTCCTGGTTATTAGACGTGTGTCACTGAGCAAAGTTCTGATCAAAGCTGGTGGCGAGGCGGCGAGGGGTCACGGAGCATGCCCACGCCTAACTGCCGGGCTGCATACTAAAGGAAGTTTGTAATAAAGGGCCATTAACTACTGGCCTTTCCGACCAGTGAAGCAAAAATACGAAGAAATTATGCTTATCAACTGACAATTTGAGGGAAAGCCTCAATGTAAATGTCTTTTTCCTCTTTCCATTCCTCATCTCAAAAAGAAAAAAAATCCGCACGATGTGCGATCAGTCTAATCCTAGATAAATATAGAATTCACAAAATTTACTTTTTAAAGGGTAGGGAAAGGGTAGTGGTTTTTTTTTTTTTTCTGAATCAGGAAAATTTTTGTCTCTAAAGGATCTTCTACAACTTATCTAATTTTTAAAAATATGACTTTGTGAAGGAAAAATTATTGCTATATAAAATACATTTATTATAGAAGAAATTCATTCTGTAAATCAACTCACAAGCCATTTACAATGTGTAAAATATCTCCAATACAGCTCTCCTCTGCTCTTTCTCATCAACGTTCTTCCCTCTATCCATACCTTTTCCATCATGATACTTCCAAACTATTGGGAGATAGAAAAAAAGAAATAGATAGAATCCTCATTTTAGACAATATTGTATCTACTGTCACAGTTATTAGATGTTGGTCACCTGACATCACAGCTCTGAGCTTGGCTCTATATGTAGGCAGCTGAGTGCTACATGCCAAACTTCAGAGGGAGAAATGCCAGCTCCTGTAGGGACTTGATTAAATGTTGGCTGTCATTTTGCCCTTTGACATAAGTGAAGAATGGTCCAAGTTAGAACTGACTCATTGGTTAAACTTATTAAATAAATTACCCAAATTATAGTTGTTATTTTCCTCTTAATGTTTATTAGTGAACTATAATAGGGTTTGTGCAATGGGTTAAAATGATATGTTCCCTTCTTAAAATAGAAAAAATTCAAAAGCATTCACACACTAAGGTTTATTTTCAGTTTTAGAGTTTTATGGTCTGACCTCCAAAACTTCTGCGAACTTCTAGGTGCCCATGAACCACAGATAAACAACCTCTCCATTCGAGAGATGGAAAGCTAGGAGTTGTTATAATGGGACAAGAACCTGCAGACATGTTTTCCTGTTCATATAGCTCCATTTTTAATGACTTAATTTTTTGAAAATTGTCAGTTAAAAATAACTAATAAATTTATGCTGATTTTTATCTAGCCCGACACCTAGTCCCTGTCATCAGAGCATCAAAGGACTTTGACACAAACACAGTTGCCAGCATCTAACAAACTTGAAAATTTGAATTAACTGCAATCTTAGTTTGATTTCACAGAGATAATTTATTACAGGACATTTAACCAATGGCACCCATGTTCTAAGAGTCAGGGCACTGTTCAGTAGTGACGGCAGTTAGACATAGCACATACACAATCTGTTGTATAACTGAAAACACTTAAACATTTGTATAAATGAACAAATCTCTCACTTCACGCCAAAAAGAATTTCTGGTGACTGTTTATAGGTACACACGTCTTGAAGAAAGTAACTATATTTTTCAACTGAAAAGAATTATGAATACATGTTGGATAATATTTTAAAAGCTATTTCTATATGTAACAACAACAAAAAATGCCAAGAGCCCTTACTTAGAACCACATACTCTTCTAAATGCCTTATGTATACAGTGCAACAAATGAAAAAATGAGAATCAGCCCATTAAATATAGAGTATTAAGGTAGAAAGAGAGGTTTTCGGGTGAGAGGGCCAGATCTTATAGGCTTCTGTAAATCAACTCAAGGACTCCGAACTTTATCTTGAAATTTCCAGAAGTATTTTAACCGGAGAAATGGCTTCTTGAGGAAGGGAGAGAACCCTATTGAAGGAAATGGAAGCAATTCAGGTGCAGGAGCTGTGGTCTCAACGGGGTAAAGACAGACATATTGTTGTAAATTACGTGTGTGTGTGTGTGTGTGTGTGTGTGTGTGTGTGTGTGTGTGTGTGTGTGTGTGTGTGTGTGTGTGTTTAAGAGGAGAGGAAATTCAGAATAGATCTCAAGCTTCTGGCAAGAGTGTCAAGGTCCGAGGTATTGCTGACCTGACCCAGAAGGTTTGATGGTGAGAGGTCCTGTTGGACGAATGCACTAGGAGTTGACATGAGGAGAAACGGCAGGCACCAATTTGACTGTGCAGAGCGCACTTCTGCTGGGGAGGGCAGTCTACTGCACGGGGCACACAGTCTTGTGCGTACTTCTCCTGCCCCCCTTTCTTTCTGCTCTCCTCTTTTCTTGGGGACCACATGGCTCCTCACATAGCAGAGTACCAAAGTGGCATTCAGCCACACACGCGTGATACAATAACCTGAAGCATGTTTACATATTTTCTAAGTCTGGTGTCCTATTCTGAGCCGGGGGCCTGGATTACAGCCAGACCTTGGACCAGCCAGACCTTGGGCCAGTCAGGCCTTGGATCGGCTAGGCTTTGGATAACAGCCAGACCTTGGGCCAGTTGGGCCTAGTGCCTACAAAGAGTAATTGGGCAGATCATGGATAGAAAACTAAAAAATCTATAGGGATAAAGTGGATGCTGAAATAAGGGAGAATGACAGAGTAGGATTCCAGTGATGTGGAGAATACCGTCCATGTAAAGCGGGCAGAAGTGTACTAAACTTGCTGTTTCTTGACATGGGAAATTTAAGGTCCAACATGATCAGATGTTTGGTTTTTCAGAATATAGGTTTTAGGTAAGATTTCTTTTTTTGTTTAATTATTGGCAGCAAATTCAAATTTTTATTCAACATTGAGTTAGCCAACTAAAACACAGAGATAGCTTGAATTTGGCTGGTATGTCAACTGCTTCTTATGGTTTTTAATCTCTGGGCTAGGTGGTAGCATTACTTGATAAGGAAGACAACAGGGACAGAAATAACCGCATATGTATATTTTCATTTTCTTTCTTACTATTACCTATTTTCCAGTCCTCAAGGCTTTGGCATATTTTTAACTAAGTACCAAGTTTGTGCCTGGCATGGGATAATCACGGACGTCAGAGGTTGTGACATCTTTATCTGACGTGAAGACCCTGGTGACCAATGATTGAAAGTGAGGTTTAAATTCCGAGTAGTGAGGCAAGTTTTAATTATTTTAAAATATGACAAATTGACCCTTTTTACATTTTATTCTTTTCAAATATAGAGCTTTGACATGACTAAAGGGATAAAGTTGTTGATTATAGTTTAGATCATCAATTATATTTTATTAACCAAATGTGGTAAACTCACAAAATATATAAATTTTCTACTTCTGTTATTAAGTAATATAATTTTTGGAATAAGTGCATGAAAAAAATTAAAATGGCAGCAACTGAATGCACAAGCTGGCAAGATGATTTTTCACTTCTTACATTGTTCACTTGCAGATAATCATCAACGATCTGGAACGTGGAACAAGTATTGGAGTCTTACTAACCAGGTTCAGACCAGGGATCTGCCTTCTGCCAGCTCTGTGCTCTTGAGAAAGACATTTAAGTTGGTTCTTTTACTTGGAAAACAGAGATGAATCACACTACTTCACAGGGCTGTAGTGAGGACTAGAAATAGTGAGTGTCCATGGCTTAAAACATTAGTCATGTCCATTAATGATAATCTTCCCTTACATTGTTAAGTTTAGGATTTAGGAAATGTCCCTTTATAGACCCATTAAACATCTTTTTGAAAATTGATATATTGGATCTGACCAGTGCTCTTATAAATGGCTTTAAGTTTTTTTTTTTTTTTTAAATATCTTTTAAGAATGATCTTTAAAAATAAGAGATAGACTTATGTCTGCTTTTATTTTTTTATTTTGTTGGTGTTTTAATTGTTTGTTTGTTTACTTGTTTTTGACTTTTATGTCTTGAATTTTATAATTTCATTAAACTGAGTAACTACACAAGTTGTGAGGCCGAAAAGACTAGTTCCCATTTTGTGGGCATGTGAGTCTGACTGGAAACAGCCTTTGGAGTGGACATAGAGTTTAAAATCTCCGTTTTACTATTTTACAGGTGGCTCATAAGAAGGTTACATTATTGAAGACACCAACTATGTGAAAAACAGCCTCCTGACACTCTTGCAAATGTGAACGAAAAGGTTGCTTTGCATCGTATCAAGAGATATTTAAATTTTAATCTCCAAACCCATACTATTTTTATTTTCTACATATTTGTAGATATTTCAAGAATTTTCTCTGTAACATGATTTCTGTCAAATCATGTCAAATGTTATGTTTATATTTAATAAGATGGTTCATTGGAGAGAGTCATGTACTAAAAGGCTAATTCTAGTTTTAAAAGATATTTTTGATCTAAATTGGAAGCAGAGCAATAAGGTTCATATGTGCAAAATTGTAAAGCCAATTACAGTGTCAGAACAACCTTTTAAATAAAGAGTAATTAGAGACACTTTTCTATTTTTATAGGTTGGCATACATGTGTCTCATTTCTCACATATCTATTTGTCATTTCTAGATATGTTACTGATGTTGTATCTCCAAATTTAACAATGTGTAACAAGTTACATTTTTTGTTGTCATTTTGTAAGCAACATCAAGGTCAAAGTGTGACCTCAGTTTATATTTGTATATAAAACTAATTTGTTAAAATAGATAAATTCTATCTGAATATAACTCAGAAGCTTTCTTAACAAAACATCATCTTATTATTTTTTTTTAAGATGAAAAAAATACCTAAGAGAGAAGTAAATATGGTCTACTGATGATGTTCATGGTTGTCTATTTAGAAGAGATAACATGACTGAAAAAGGGTTTGGACATTATTCAATATGAAAGTATAAAGAAAACAAGGCAGATTTCAATTAATTAAAAATGGAATTTGGAAACCATTTTGGAAAAAAAAAGGGGGGGGGCGCGGGGAGCAGTCCAGGACCACAGAGCTGAGATCCTTATTACAACTGGATACTTAATTTAGGTCACATTTTCCTGGAGCCCGAAGAAAAAAATATACCCATGGACCAACTCTTCTAAAAACTAACCAACCATTATGGTTACTTTGTGAAGCAGTTAGAAATCTTCCCTTTGAAATATTTCATTGTTGCATTTAGATCTGGCTACAGATTTTATTTTCTGCCCTCCTTTCTCTAATAATGTGAAATAGCATCCGGCCAAGATGTCTGGATTCCATTCACACAGTCTTAAAGAGCAGTGTTGGATGAGATGATTTCCCCTTGTTATTAAGATAACTGACTCTAAGAAGACTCTAAGAAGGAGAACGGCCCATCATACTCTTCTTGCTTCAACTTCAAGCCATGAGCTAAGAAGGACTTGAGAATGGCCACCCAGCTTCACATCCCTGTAGAGCGACTACTCACAATCATTTGCTATGGGGCTTTGCAGATAGCAGATGACCAAAAAAAGAAAAAGAAAAAAGAAAAAAAAGAAAAGAAAAAGAAAAAATGTTGAACTGAATTGAAAATGTGAGAAAATGCTTGAGGAAACAGTTTGGTGCCACTTAATATTTAATGTTGATGTGGCCTCAGAAATTGCAGGTTCCCTTAGTGATAATAGAATTTCCCCTTGCTAGCTTAGATCCTGGAGCAATGGAGGCAAGCTGGAATGCTGCCTCTGCTAGTTACAAGGTTTGTGACCAGAGGAAAGCTCCTTAAACTTGCTAAATCCAGTTTCCTCATCTATAAATCTTCAAACATGATGTGACCTCATAAAGTTACTACTGGGATGAAATGTGCTAATTTGCATAAAATGCTTAACATAGCACTTATCACCTAGCAAATGGTCAATAAATATTATTTCTAAAATGGCTAACTGAATGTTTGATAAGTGAATAATCAACTCTGTCACTGAAATCATCTCTACTAGAATGGACTGATGGTTTAAGAATTTAGACAAATAAATATTACAAAAATGCAAAATGTAAAATGTTATAATCAAATCTTCATGTTGAAACAGACTCACTTTACTAAAACTCTAGCTTGTAATGCGTGATTGAGAATTTTATCCTGGTTTCAGTATCCTCAGTAGTGAAGAGAGGGTTTTGGATTCAATAATCACCAAGGAGCTAAGGTTAAAATTCTAGAGTATTAAATTTTTTAATTAAGAAAATTTACATTCAAATTAGATACCTGATTCATTACTTAGATTTATTACTTAGGTTGATCCAAAAATTCAAGGCAGAGGTATCTTAATCTAATATAAAACCGACTTATCTAGATAGAACATAGAGCATGGGGAAATTTAAAAATAAATTCTAACTAACACTGCAAAACCCTTTTGAAGTTTGTTCTCAGTGAGTGTGTCTTAACTGCACTGTTGTACCTTTTTTATTTTAAGGGAAAACAAGGAAGCAAAAGTCGTCAGATACTCTGAGGAAGACTAGAACAGAGAGACGCCAAAACTCTCGACAGAAATCACTGTGGTGGATTTGGTCTGGTTTCTTGACTTGGATTAATTCAGATGAAGTCAGATAAACTTCTATACTTTACAGCACTTCTGCGGAACACAGTGTGGGCAGCTCTCCCACCCTCTGTCTAATGTTCTCCAAAGCAAGTCCACGAGAATTACATTCCTTACTGCGTCCCAACCACTCTGGGGTTCGACTGCACCATTCCAAAAAACATATACCACGCGAGTCTATGCAACGTTAAACCACGTGTTAAACGTTTGGCTCTTTAAATTTATTTGTTTATTTGTTTATTACCCATAACACCATCTAGAGCATATCTCTTCTCTTTTAGAGCCTCCTTCGATCACCTGGCCGACACCAACATCCTCTATCAGGTCCTTTCCAACGTCCTCTTACTCAGACGCCCTGTCGCTCCCCAAGGTCTGTATTGTGGCTGCAACAAACTGCAATGTTGTTCCGGGTGGTCTGTGGCTGAGGGAAACCGACGACCCGTTTGGATTGTGAGGTGAAGATTTAGAGGTTTTCCTCACCCACAGGGAGAGAGATGGGCTGGAAACAATAGGTGCCGAGGTCAACCTGAGGCGGCGATGATTCTGGACACAGGTGATTCTGTCTAAGTGCAGAGGAGACAGGTGGGGCGTGAGGGATCCCCACCCGCTGGCACCTCTTCCATCTGGCACTGAAAAGGAAGCTACCCACCAAGACCAGGAATCAAGGGCTGTCGAAGACCCGAAGAAGACTTGTTAGGGAAGATTTATGCACTTTTTCTTTCTAATTGAGTATTTTTACCCCTTATCTATAGATTTTGGTTAGAAGGTAGAAGACTGAAGCTGCTGGAATGAAATTTAATATCGATTTAATCTACACTCAGATAATCATTAACCTAAAGCATCAGTGAATTATTCAATTTTACTCATTGAAACCTGAATTTAAACCTGATATGGGACTTAAGCAACTATTCTATCATTTACAAGCACCATTTCCTTGTTAGGAAATAATTATTCAAAATGATGAAATTGGATCAGAGGTCATGTTCACACACAGTTACACATTCCGTACTTCAATTGCAAACCTACAAAAATTTGTCGGCTACCTGTTGGTAACAAGATGATGTGAAAAAGTATCATAGAAACAAAATTTCTCACCATATTTCAATTCAATCCATCATTGAATTGAGTAGGCCAAAATGATTCATATTTCTGCTGAAAACCACATAAGAGTAACACTAAAATCAAGACACTCAGTGAAATTCACATTTCAGATGAACAAAGAATACTTTTTTTGGGGGGGAGGGTGTAAGTACGCCCCAGATATTGCATGAGACATACCTGAACTAAAAATAAATTTGTCTTTTATCTTAAATCCAAATTCAAATGGGCATCTTGTGTCTTCTTTTGCTAAATGCGGTTACCCTAAAATCATCAGGCTCACCGACTGGGTTTCATGAACACAGATCGGCTGCGGAGAAGGGTTTGGCGAAAGCACTGACACCGAGACCGAACCACACTCCAATAGGCTTACTGGTACCTGGAAAGCAGCGTGCGATTCCTCCTTTCAAAAGACTCCTCTATGAGTAAAAGACGGAACAGGAGTATCTGAGATTCCTATTTTGCTTCTGAGGTTATTATCTGTATTTGTTTGGACCACCTCCAACCTGAGACACCTGAGCAAATAGGTTTTACATCAAAGGGAGGATTTCTTAACGCCCACGCTGCCCCAAACCAAAGCTTCGCCTTCCTCCCCACCTTCTTCCCCACCTCGACACGCACTCTCAGGAAAGAATACAGCATCCTCTTCGCTCAAAGGTGAGAGAACGTGATAGAGCTTCAGGTGGCCATTTATTTTCAGGCTTTTTATAACAGGCCGAACAAGAGAAAGAAACTGACTCTGAAGAGGGCCTGTCAGAGGTGGCGGGTAGGGAGGGATGACATGGAGGAAACGTCCTCCCAGGACTGGAGTGGCTCTAGTGACAGGCTCTCCCTACAACACCTCTTCAAACCAAACAGATGCTTTAGGCAACACTTACGTCCTGCTGCTTATATTTTCGACCTGTTCTATTTCTATTTAACTGGCTGAGGAATGAAATGCCTGATGACCGGGTAGCTACTTCTAATATTCAAGCTCTGCATGTACCTGATGATGATGGAAGGAACTCGTGGGGCTTGAGACAGTCATGCAAACAAAATGAGACAATCTGAGCTGCACGCAACTACTCAGGGTCACAGAGCTGGAAGATGCCTTTTTAATTTACAAAGGAGGAAACCAGGATCCAGAAACAATCAGTGAGTTGTCCAAAGTCAAGCAGCTAATTAGCAATAGAAATAAACATATAGATTTATTAGATGCCATGGTTAAAGGCTAACCTATCTTACATGTACCTAAATGTTTATTGAAAAGCACAGCTAGATAGAAAGTGACTTTTTAAAGTAGTAAGGATATGTAAAACTAAAATATTTTTCAAGGAAATAAACTGAAATTCTTTTGGATATCATTTTAGGTTGCTCAGAAATACAACTATTTTAACCACTGCATTTAATTACAGATAATTTCACAATGAAAACTTATCTTTGCTCTGTACAAACAATGGCCAAACTTTGTTAGTACAGATTAGGGCCCAAGCGATTGGACTTGTATTTAAAGAAATGTCCAGATTTGTCATTAATTAAGTAGAAATTATTACAAACACTTTTTTCTTTAATTTAGTAATGATTAAGAATAGCATGTTGCTCAAAGCTAAGGAACGAAGAGCAGGTATGCTGTCTTATGATTAGAGTACGACTCAGAACATGTGAGCTTAATTAGAGAATTCTGTAAAGCACTTTGAAGATGAAAAGAGCTATAAAATCCCAAAGAATATTGATATTGCCAGGCTCGCTCCTAGTTCTGTCACGAATTTGCTGTGTGGTCTTAAGGGAGAAAAAAAAAATCACTAATCACTAACTTTGAATATGAGGATGCAAGGATATGTTTTGCCCATTTATTTTTTATTTTCAACATAAATTTAACAGGCATACCAAATAGAGCTAGAACAACTTTGGCACCTTAAAAATATATATTACTGTAGGCTTTTGTTACATATGCATTTATCTGGAAAATCCCAGCTAAATGTCACACTGTTTCCATTTTTTAACATTTTAAAAAAATATAAGCAGGCATCCCTTTCTGTCATAAGGTGCTTCTTGAGCTGACCCTTAAAGTTTCATGTTTCATAATCATGATTTTACTGTTAGAAGTACAGATTTCAGAGTTCCCAGTGAAATGATTCTGATTTGGCAGCTCTGAGAAGTAGCCCGGTTATTCACACTGAAAATGAAACATCTTGAGGGATTCTAACACAGGTATTCCAAGCACCCTAGTTTGAGAATGATTGTGCTAGAGACACATCTGAAAAAGAAAAGTGGACTGCCAAAGTGACCCTGTGGCCTTTATCGCACTCTAAACGTGCTTGTTGTCAGCTGGCTGAAGGGCACTTGAGGCTTTACTGTTTGAACAAAGACGTGATGATTCCTACTGGGTTTTAGTCAAATGGTGAAATAAAGACGTTTTAAAAATAGGGATTGTTCCAGAAAAAGCGCTTAAGTGTAATTTAAACTCCTTTAAACTGTACAGACACCTCAAACGTGTGAAGACATCGTGATGTTTTCTTATATCACCCCCTCCCTCTTGACACATTTCTAGCAACCCTATGTTAGTGGGGCGCAGGTCCACCTTCAACAGTGAAAACTCAGCTTCAGGCTCCGGCCCGAATCACTCACAGCTGACTTCCCTTGTTTTCAAAGAGGCGATGTAGAAATCAGCGAGAAGGAAACAATTTAAGTAGATGCTTTCTTTTGGAAATAAATGTCTCAAAAGTCAGATCCTACTGGTGGTGGGTGAAGAGCGTCGATGTATGAAGCTCACAGCTCCGCAGGAAGTGGGAACCGACATGCAAGGCACGGATCATCCAGGACCGAAAACCTGCTCTGAACGCGCAGGTGCAGCTCTGCAGGACAGACAAGCACGCTCCTCCGTTTACAGCGCACGTCGCGTGGGAACTGAGGGGTGTGGAGTTCGTGGGCTGCGCAGAAAGCAATCTTTCTTTCCCACCTGGTGTTCTTGTGTGCCCTGACTAGGGGAATCCAAGCACACAAGTTGTAATCTTTCCAAGAGCAGTGGGTTGATATCAAAGACTCCTTAGTGGGGCAGGGAGTTGTGGCAGTACTTCAAGGGTGGGATTGCAATTAACTCTTACTACAGATTGAAGGAGTGCCTTGCTTGGTTGCTGCAGGCTTTGCTTGTGCTTCAGAGGTGACTGAATCTAAAGCAAAGAGCATGTAGAGATGATAACCTGCCAGAATGCAGAGAGTGTGGGCAGGGAGAAGAATTACGGAGTTGGCGATAACATGTACACCTTGTAATGGTTTTGGAAATATTTTATACGATATGATAAACCAGGGACTTGGTTTTCCAATTCTGTTGACAGATATCAGAGTGTTGTTTAAAATATTTCTGGGGGGAGGGAGGAGGAGGTGTGTGTGTGCGTGTGTGTGTGCAAAGAGTGTGTGTGTGTGCGTGTGTGTAGTATGTGAAGGTGGAGCGGGAGAGAGGAATGTTTTGGTTCCAAGGTGACTCTGTTATGGGCGGATAGTAAGATGTCAGTAAACAGTACCCAGTACAGAACACTGGTAGTGAGTTTCCATAGTAGAAAGTGGCAATAATGACAAAAGTTTAGGGGACTGTAGAGCAGTAAGATATGAGAAATTAAGCTAAGGAAAATACTGTCCAAGAAGAAAATGCAACCCCTCATCTCTCAACTTCTTAGGGCCAGATGATAATAACAACTGAAAATAGTGTTATTCTTCCATGAAGAGATTCCAATTTGATAAAGAGAGCTTTCCCAAACTCATGACAGGGATTGAACCTAGTCAGAAAGCAAACATGATTGCATAGGATCAACTCGAATTACTTTCTTAGTAACAAACTAGAAAAGCAACTCAGTCGATTTAGACAACTCTGTAATGTCACTTTTTTTCTCTCACTATTTGCAGTTTTAAACATCAACCAGTCCTCCGCAGTTGCCTGTGTTCCCTTGTCTTCTGGTGTTTGGCCAGAAGTGGAAGGTAATTAAAGGGTAAAGGCTTGAGGGTGTTCTACCCTTGTGCCAGGATGTAGCACCAGCCAATGGTTTTTGATCATTTTCTGAGTCCAGGCTTGTTTCTGGTTTTAGCTGGGAATCCCAGGTAAGGACGTTCTGTGCGTGAGTATATGCAGGGATAGTACGCGTGTTTTTCTAACCGACAGTTGCTCGTGTGGACAGTTGGAATAGATCATATGACCTTGGGATAGCACATTTTATGTCTTGAAAATCTTTGACATTTGGAATTTATGAGCTCTCCATGTGTAAAAAAGGGGAAAATTTTCTAGTGCTCCATTTAGGGTTTTCCTGGTTCAAATTTACAGGATAATTTTATGAGAAACTTTTACTGCCAAAGCTGGCAAAACTGCCTCTATTTTTCTGTCCGCTGGCTGCTTTTTGCACTTTTGGCAAACTGGCATTTGAAGCACCTGTCTTCCCACAGAACCCACTCTGCCTTTTATCTCAAGTTCATCATGAGACTGAGTTTTCATTCCCTAGGGAGAATATTTTGACCCTAACCGTGTCAGTTAGGATTAGGCTTGACTCCATAGTAACAGAGACCCAAGGATTAAATAACATAAAAGTTTATTTATTTCTCATTCAAGAGAAGTCCAGAAGGGATAATGGTATAAATACCATTATAGTACCATACTATAGATAGCAACTTAAATCTCTTAAAAAATAAAGAAAAGAAAAAAAGCAACTATTCGTAGGTCTTGGAAAGAGACCAAAAGCAGGCAGAAACTAGAGGGGATTCAACCCTTAAAGAAGGGAGCCACACTGGGACAGAGCCACGTTTGTAGAGCTCTTCCCCTGAAGGCACTCTCCAGTCCTTAAGCTCCAGCATCTAGAACTGAACAAGAAAGAGCAGTTCATTTGGGATGTCTAGTGGCTAGATTTCAGGACAGTTATAATATCTGGAAATGAAGGGAAAGAATCTTAAAGAGAAGAAGAGAAGTCCTGAAATCTGCATTAAAATACTCAGCAGGTCTCTAGCTGGCACCGTGTAATCGTGAGAGGAATACAAGAAGAGCGATGCAGAACAATTGGAAGATTTAAAGGACCAAGCAAAGATTCCAGTTCTTAATCACCTCAGGGGAGTTCAACTTTGGAATTTGAGCCCTGCCGAGTTAGGATGACTTGGTAAACACCTCAGAAAATCCAGAAAGACTATGTCTCAGGAATGAAGACTCTGACTCAGGACTAAGAGATTCTTGTTAGAAGATGGGCAAAATCAATAGAGAGCCACAAAAGCAAAGTTAAAATCACCCTTCCATGAGTCCATAGTGATCAGGCAGAAACCGAATTGCCCATTGGGTCAAAAATCAACATTCTTCTGAGGAATCTATGGTATCTACCATTTAGAGTTCCTAAAAAAGTATCATCTACAGTTTCCAGTATAGAATTAAAATCATTAGACATGTGAAGAAACAAAAATGTGATCTATATTCAAGGAGACAAATCCAAAAAACAAAACAAAACAAAAAAACAAAAAAATTGACGAGACCAAGACGTCAGGTTTGGCAGATAAGACTTTCAGGGAATTAAAGGAAATATTGTGGTAATGAGTGAACAGATGGGGATTCACATAGAAATATGAAGACTATAGCAAATGAAATGAAAATTCTAAAAATGAAAAGTACAGAATTTGGAATGACAAATTCATTGGATGGGTTTAACAGCTCTAGGGAACTAATATGAGCATCTGCACAATTATTTACTGAGTCAAGATTCTAAGACCAAATAAGGGTATTTGGCCTGAATTCCATGGTCTATTACTGAAATGCTTTAGTCTTTTAATGCTAGGCAACCTAACTTCTTATTCATTGTGTCTAAATGGTTTCATGTAGCTTTATTCATTAGACAGTTTCTGAACAACTGCATACAATAAAAAATTATATATTAAACTATATTTAAAAAAACTTTTCTTGACTTTCCATAACATTTAAGATATGTAGTTGGGTACAAAAAAACTAACATAGCTATGGTTATCAGAACATGACAACTGTGCTTGTCAGTATGCATTCCTATTTTGGAATTTTTCTAATTATCTCTCACAAGGAAATTCAAAGATATCCTCATATTTGGTACTTTAATGTATTAAAAAAGAGTATAAAATCAACCAATATACTAGTATTATGTATTTTGACAGGACAATTAAAACTTCAGCATGAGCTCAATCTAAGAATATGAGAATTTGCTCATTTGAGGCAAAGATTTAAAATCGGGCAGGACAGACATGGTGGGAAGCAGAAAGCATTTTGTAAGCATTTTTACAGTATGGTTTGGGTGTTCTGCTGTCATGTTTGTAAGCAGAAGAAGCATTGCCTTGCTTCTTTTTCTTCAGGGATGTGGCAACTGAACTCTGATCATTAAGCCACCAGTACTCTTAAATTTTGAAATGTTGTAAATGTAACTGCTTGCAGACAATGGTAACAGAGTGGATAAAAAAATGAAAGCAAACAGTTTAAAGCCTTAATCAGAACACTAATGACATCTAGATATTGGAAATAAAAAACCAGGACAACCATCTCATCATTTGAACTGGAAATAAAACATAGCATTCCACAAAATTGATTGGAGGGGGAGTAAAAATTACATGATTTAATGTCTTCACTCTTTGAAAACAGAAGAATTAATAACAAGTGGCCAGATAGCCAGGCAATTTGAATTTTAATTCCATCTTGTTAATAACTAACTGCCTAACCCTGGGCTAGAACTTTAGCTTTTTAGTGCCTTCGTCTTCTCTCCTATAAAATGAAGCAAATAGATTCATCAGATTATCTCAACGTCCTTTCAATGTTCTGTGATTCCATGAACTTTCACAAAAACAGTGATTTTCTAAGTATGGTTTCTAGATAAGGGTTAATGCATTCTTTCTGTTCGATTTATGTGAAAAGGTAGTCAAAGAAGTTTCTAGGCACCATTCAAAGCAATGAAGGCAGATTGTGTTCGTTCTTCCCTCACACCACTTGCTGCCTGTAAATTCACAAAGACAGTAGTGAGTTTTATCAGCACAACTATAGATAAATATTTAAGGTGAATGCTGAAAGTCTTCGGGCTGTACAGAATTCATTTAAGTTTAATGCGAAAGAGCTCTAATATTCATGCCTCATTTTTAGGCTTACATTTTGTATCTCTGTGGGAAAATCTTTGATCATTAGCATAGGTGAAACTGGCACTCAGTAGGATTAAATGATGTGATTTTGAACAGGGGATGCTACGAGGTGGTTTATGAAACAGAGAGTGCTGAATAGAAAAAATCTTAGGTTCTAATCTAGCTCTTGCTGACTTTGCAACCTTGGACTTCTGTTTATTAATCTGTAAAATGAGGGATGTGAATCCATTCATCTTTAAGTCTCTTCCGGTCTAGCACTATGGATGTTGTGCTCTGTTTCGATTTAAATTGTTAACCTTGGCTCTACTTTCTGTATCGCCATTTCAAATTAAAAAAAAAAAAAAATCTAATCCAAATATCTAGTATGTTGTGAGCACCAAATAAAAGCACTGAATCATAAAGATGACAAAGAGGGGACATCATTCTGAAAGGTTTGGGACAGTTTGTCTCAGATACAAATTTAGCAAGCAGAGTTAGCACACTGTAGATTTTTCACGTTAATCAACATAACAAAACTGTTAGCATTAATGTCTCATGGAAAGGACTTGATTCCTATTTCTGTGACATGACATGGACATTACAACAAAATAACCTGATTAATCTCGGAAACAAGAATATCTAGTGAGGTACAGTATATTTTATGTTTAAGTTACATTAGCGATGCAGTAAAATTATAAAATGACATTTTATGCATTATTATTTTTAGGAGGTTCGCTTTATGGAGCGTTATACAAAAAAAAAAGCTTATTAAGAGTTGTTATATTTGAATAATTTTGCAGTATCTTCTTTGTTAAGCACTGGTTATGAAGTGGCATCTCAAATAACTTAACTTCCTAGCTATAGGTACCTAGATAGAAAAGAAACCTCATTTACTTTAAAGACATTGGAGCAGAATCTCTAGGGTGAATAATTAGATTCTTGTAATTAAATCTGTTTTGAGCTGTTGTCGGTCATGGTGCTGTAGCTTCAAACCTTTTGCCTACCTTCTGCAGGACTGACTCACTTGGATGTAATGCAGGAATTGATTGTGCCATTGCAAAATTAGGTTGTGGTGGTTTGTTCACGGGAAATCATTATGCAAGTTGAGAAAACATAATTTGCAGATGAACAATTGTTTCTCGTTGGGTGGATATGAGTGTGTCTGGAGGTTACACTGGGATTTTCCGTTTTACTACTTTGGCTTTTTCCAACATGTTTTATTCACCTTTAAAAAATAATGTGCCCTTTACAAATTGTATGGTTCCATCTTGAGTTAAGAAGCTTTTACTAGGGCACTGGGGCAGATGCCATTGCATCCCAGGCCAGATTAAAAAATAAAAACACACCCAGACACAGCAAAGTGAAACTTGAGACACCACAAAGAAAAAATAATCTTAAAAGCATCCAGAGACAGAAATTAGAGTAGCTTTAGAGAAGTGACAATTGCAGTCATGATTGAGTTCTCAAAAGAAAAGAAGATGGAAGAAAGCAGATTCAATGCTCAAGGTTCTGAGAGTAAATAACTGAAAATTGGGAATATACTTATTTTAAAAAAGGGCTAAAAAACTTTTAATACAAAAACTGAGATAGCAACAAATCAACCTCACTAGAGAAAATTTCTGATTATTTCTAGTAGAAGAAAAAAAAAATCCCAAAGGAAGGTCTGTGAAGCAAGAAAGAATAAAAAGCAGTAAACTGAGAAATGTACAGGAAAATCTAGATAAATATTGACTTCATAACAATACTAACAGCACGAGGAGTAAAAATAATATAGGACAGAACTAAAATACATAACTATGCTATCCTATGCAAAGGAATGTTTGAACTTGGAAAGAATGTGGGTATTTAAAATTTTTGAAAGGGGTAAAGATGTTGATCAAATTTCCACTTGGGCACATTACACACAGGGAGCACAGATAAAAATGAGTATAGCTCTCTTGTCTGAATCTATGAGCAAGAAAGAAACAGAATGACCTTTTTAAATGACTAAAGAAGTCAAAAGAAACTGTCAATCAAGAATTACTTATTAAAAAAATTTTATGTAAAGACAGCGACTAAAACATTTTCAGAAAAACTAAAGTTGAGAGAATTTGACACTAGCAGTTTTGTGCTATAAGAAATGCTAAAATAAGTTCTTCAGGCAGAAGAAAAAGGATACTAGATGATATTTTGGCTCTGTACAAAGAATAGTATGGCCAATAGTATATATGCAGAAAAAACATATAAAGTACATTTTTTCTCATTTAAAAAATTTCTTTTAAAGATAATTGACTGTTTAAAGCAAAAAACCTAACAGCTATTATGAGATTTAAAATATTTAGAAGTAAAATGTAATACAACAATAGCATAAAGAACTAGTGGGAAGAATGAAGTATATTGTTCTGAGGTTCTAATAATATTTGATATGAAGTGATAATATATTTTTTGAAGATATGTATTGAAGACCTGACAACCGCCATTAAAAAGATAAAACAAAGAGTTATAGTTAATAATCCAATAGAGTAGAAGCAGTTATTTATTATTGCTGCTGCCATAACAAACTGTTATTCAAACATCTCATCTAGGTCCCATTAGCTCAAAAGCCCCAAATCTCATCATTTAAATGATGAGTTACTGTTAAGACTTTGTGTATAATCCATTTGGGGACAAAGTCCCCCCCGCCCACCCTTTCCATCTGTGGACCTGTCAACTAGAAAACAAGTTGGCTACTCCCAGAATACAATACTAGATCAGATGTAGGATATTAATTATAGACGTTCTCACTCAAAAAAGGAGAAAATTAAAGGAAAAAAGATGTCACTGGTTTTGAGCAATTTGAAATCCAAATGGGTAAACCGCAGTAGATTTCAAGGCCTGGGAATTACCTTCTGTGTTTTCTGAGGCTCGGCCCTCTGGGTCCACAGCTCCATCCCTGGAGCCGTCGTTTCTCATGAAAGGTCGAGCATGCTTGAAGCTGAGTAGTTCTGTTAGCCTGTCTCCTGCCTGTAGCATTTTGGGAGCGTGATGGTCTTTTTTCTCCTCTGTCTTCTCCGTTTCTTTCAGTGCACGCTGGTAGAGTGCCCACTGACACATGTGCTCGAAAACCACGTGGGCCTCCTGTGTGTGTCACAGGGATTTACTCTGCCAGATACCTTCAGCTCTATTTTTTGCTTCTGCTATGATGGCTGAACGGATCCATGCCCGATCTCTTAAAAAGCCCTTGTGTAACCGAATATTTTGATCCTTTCAAGGTACTAGCAAAGGCTGTGCAGCCACACTCTTGGCTCTCTCTCTAGAGCATGCATTTTTGGCAGTAAGTCTCCTAATTTAGGATCTTTTATAAGCTAGAAGGCTGAGAATTTCCCAAGTCATCAAGTCCTGGTTTCATTGTGCTTAAAGGTTCTTCTCTCGGTTTTTCTCTTTCCTCTCACATGTTGCGATAGGTGGCAAGAAGAAACCAGTTTACACCTTCAACACTGTGCTTGGAAATATCTTCAGCTAATTACCAAAGTTCATTGTTTATTAGTAGTTAGCTTTTCACATAACTACAGTAGGACACAATTCAGCTAAGGTTCCGACACTACGTAACAAGGATTCCCAGTTTCCATTTCCATGTCCCTCGCTTCCTTCCGAGACTTCGCCAACAGAATCTTCGACATCCATGTTTGTGCTAACGGTCTGTCTGTTCGATTCAATCTAGACATTTTCTATCATGTGCCTCAAAATTTTTTCCAACCTTTGTCCTTTATCCAATTCCAAAGTCACTTCCAGAATTTTAGGTATTTGTTATGGCAGTGCCCACCTTTCATATACCAAAATCTATATTCATTTCACATCGCGTCTGTCACACATTACTACAAACTTAGTCTTTAAAACGACACAGATGTATTCACTTCTAGTGCTGGGGGTCAGAAGCCCAAACTAAGTATTACTTGAATAAAGCCAAGGTTCTGGAAGAACTGGTTTATTCGAGAGGCTCTGAGGGGAGATTTTTTTTTCCCTTGTCTTTTCATCGTTCAGCAACTGACTGTGTTCCTTGGCTTGGGGTCAGTCCCTCACATCGCTCCAACATCTCGCTCCTATCATCACATTCTCCTCCTCGCTGTGACCCTCCTGCTCGCTTCTTATATAAAACCTTGTGATTATATTGGGCCCACCTGGACAATTCAGGAATCTCTTCCCATCTTAACTCCCTTAACTTAATCACGTCTGCAAACTCCTTTTTACTCTATAATGTAGCATATTAATAGATTCTGGTGATTAATATGTGAACATCTTTGGCATGCTATTATTTCAACTACTACAGTAGATAAAATTAAATATTAAAAAGTACTCACTTTGAAAGACAGCAGGAAAAGAGAGAAGAATAGATGGGACAAATAGAAAACAAATTGAAAAATATGCTTCAAGTCAAACATACCCATAATCATGTTAACAGAAAACGGTCTGAACTCTCCAAATTTAGTGTAGAGAACATCAAGCTGGATAAAAAAGTAAGCATCAAACTATGTTCTGGCTTCAGGAAATAAACTTCAAATAAAAGGTAACGATATGCTAAGCATCAAAGGATGGAAAAAAGATATACCATGCAAAAACACGTCCAAAGAAATCTGGAATCGCTATATTAACAGCAGACAATGCAGTCTTTATTCTGAAATCTCTCTCTATACCCAGTAAGATACATTTTCCTGAGTCAAGAAGACATAATAATCCTAAGGATGGATATTTTTGATAACTAAGCTTTAAAATACATGTTGAAAACCAAACACAGAGAGAAAAATCTTAAAAGCATAAAGAAGAAAAAGCCCTTTTACATTCAGGACTACTTATATTGACAGCTGCCATTTGGACTTTTAAATTATCGAAGCCTGAAAAAATGGAATGAATATTTAAAATGATGAAATTAACAACTGCTAATCCAGGATTCTATACTCAGTGTAAATACTCTTTGAAAATGAAGAAGACAGTTAAAAAATCATTTCTATTAAGCTTGTATTGTAACTTTATCTCTATATTTCTTCAGAATATGAAAAAGACGCCAGATTGAAACAAGAAAATCCAGGAGGATGAATAAATATATGAATCCAAAAAAAAAAAAATCCTGAATATTGACTATACAAACAATAACTGTAAAGTCTTACTGAGTTTAGGAAATTTTTGAGTAATCTCTCTCTGCCCTGTAAAACAATGCAAAAATCCTACAAAATTATTAGCTAATCAAATCAAGATTAGTATTTAAAGCATAATATATCTAGTTGGGTCCATTTATCAATAAGACATAGGTTGAAAATTAAAAAATCAAGATGATTCAGCTCATTTGGCAGGATAGTTAGTTTCTCATTGAATTTATGCTCACTTCTTCTTAGGTACCAAACTAGAAAACGTATCCTCTGTGGCTGAGTTTTATCCAAGAGAATTAATAAGAGCTGATACGTTTGAATGCCAAGCCTGGCCTCTAAACCATCTCACCTGTGCTTCTCCATGTTCTTTACGTTTTCCTGTGGATTACAGTGGGGATAACTACCACCAGATTGACCCTTGGAAGCCATATATTAAAGATTAAAGGGTCACTGTCAGATTGTTTCTAAATGGCTCTGTGGAGAACAGCCTCCTGTAATCTAATTATCGGCCCTGACTGTAACTTTTATTGTGTTTGAACTATTGTATATTTGGTTAATTAGGAAATAATATAGTACAATTCACCATATTTACAGATTAAAGGGAAAAAATTCAAATGCAGACATGGAATTCCATAAAATTCAACATCCAGTATGATAAAAACAAACAAACAAAAATTGACAAATTTAAAAAGGAAAGTTATTTTCCTAGTTTTGTAAGTGGTATATACGTATCACTCCCTCTAAAATAAACTAGAATATCATAATTCTATTCCAACAGGAATAGAATTCCTGTGCGTGTGTGTGTGTGTGTCTTGAAAAAGTGTCTCCCAAGTTTATATGGACGAGCACAAAGCTAACAGTAGCACAGTCTGGAAGAACTGAAAGGTGGGGGTAATTTACCCTCTGGATAGCAAGACTAATGAAGTCTTAGTAATTAAGACTGTATGAAATTAATTGAGGGACAGACCAGTAGGACAAACTATAGAGCCCAGATCCAGATGCATTTAACACGGAAACCTAACTTATGACAGAGCTATTACTATAGATTAGTGCAGACCAATAGCTCTTTCATTAAATGCGGTTGGAAGATTTGGTTATTCTTAGAAAAAAGAAAATGGATACTACGTCACATTTCACAAAAATTAATTCTGGGGAATAAAAGACCAACATGGAAAAGACAAAACTATGAACTTTTACAAGAAAGTATATATAGATATATTTATTACCTTGAGATAGAGAAGAATTTATTAAACAAGATGTAAAAAGCATAATCAATAAAAGAAAATTATAAGTTTTAAACACATTAAGAAAACATTGCTATTAAGTTACCATAAATAGAATAAAAAGATAAGCCACCCCACTGAAGGCAATATTCGTAACACATAAAACTCATAAAGTATTTATATATATAAATATATTATATATTCAAATATATATATTCTGCAAATTTAGGCACAGAGATAAGATTTAAAAATCAGACAGTTTAGGATTCTAGTGAAGATGCAGATCACTAGAACAGTTTTGATCTGTTGGTAGATGTGTAAATTGACATGATTAAATTGGAAAATATTTTGACATTAGTAAACTTGTATATAACTACACTATATGACCTAGTGACTCCATTCCGAGCTGTATACAAAAGAAAAAAATTTTTTATGACTTCACCAAAAGACATAAACAAAAGGTTTATAGCAGAACTTTTTTAACAGTAAAAAAATGGAAACAACTCAAATCCAAAGCAGTAGAATAGAAAAATATACTGGAGTATATTCATACCATTAGATACTATATAGTAATAAAATTGGAAAAGTTATAGCTACACCTGACGACATGGGTGAACCTCAAAAACAAAAAAGCATGCCAAAGAGGAATGTCAAAAGACTGTTAAGAGGAATATATTCACTTTAATGAAAGTCAGAAAATATGCAAAAACTAGTAACATAATTTTGGGGAGATGTTTCAAATGATCTCCAAAATCACTGACAATACCAGAGCCATCTAGACCTATGGCATTTTGCCTCCATACTTTCTCTTTATGTCCCAATTCTTCCTGGAAAACAGATGGATTTCAATTTATTCTGACTCACTTTGCCCCATCTACAACTGATTATGACCATAACAGAAATCTTTTCAGGATTAACCATGAAGCTCAGATGGGAGAGAACACAGAGTCAGGAGGAGAGTCCAAGCAGTGACTTTAGCAATGAACTTCACAGCTCCATGCCCTCGGGTCAGTGTCAACTCAGGCACCATGGATACTTGTGTCTGGGGGGACCACTGTATGTGGGTGGAAATATTAGGAGCACTGTTTCTAGCCTGCCCTCATTAGATATGAGTCTTCTTGTTAAATGTCCTTGGGTGGGGAGGGGAATGGCAAAAAATGCCCATAGTTGTTTTAGATGACACATCTCACTGCTACTCATGGTGGAATATTATTGGGGAAAAAAAAAAAGCATTCTTTGGAGTTTCTATAAGCATGTCTGGTGCCAGAAAACAGGTTTGGGAGAGACTTGTGCTAGCAAAGGGGTAACTTGGGCACTGTCCGGGCCTTGGGGGGCTTCCAGAAGTCGGATAGCCTCTGAAGTATGGCACAGACGTCTCATCTGGTGAAGCCTGCTTACTGCAGAGGAGATGCTGGCCTGCTGGACCTTTATGACAGTAAGGGCTTGCCTGTGTTCCTAAGATGTCAGGGCACCAACACTGCATGGACAGGATCCAGTATGATGAACTCTTCCTCACAGTCTCTGACTGAATCTATCACTTGCCTCACGAAGACCCCAGAACTAATGCTCCCTGATTCCAAATTCAAATTTCTCATTAACATTAATACCTCATGGTCTAGGATGGTATCTTTTAGCTTCTCTCCCTTCCTTTCCTCTCTCCTTCCTTCTTTTCCTTCCTCCCTCCTTTCCTCTTTTTCTCCCTTCCCTTTCTTTCTTCCTCCCTCCCTTTCTCCCTCCTTCTTTCCCCTCCTTCATTCCTTCCTTCCTTCCCCCTTCTTCTTGCCCTTTTATTGTTATTGCCTCTCTTCTTCCTCCTTCCCCTTTTCTCCCCCTACCCCAAAGGCCTTTTTGAAATTGATATATTACATATAAATCTCAGTATACTAAGAAAAGTTGGACTATCCAGAGTCTCCCCTGGTGAGTCCCCCACAACTGACCTTCCCCAGTGGTCCCGGAAGTATCTTTGAAAAACATGTAGGGCTCTATACTACCCATTTTGAAAAAAAACACTGATATAGGAAGAAATGAAACCTCAGGACAAATGAAAATCTATATAAGGTAGACACACATATTGAGAAAGCTCAAGAATATTAACAAATAAATGAGAGACACAGGGTCATACTCAGCCAGGAGAATGGAAGACAGAGAGGTACACTTATTTATTATAAACACATAATCGATAGTAATAGAAACTTTGATATTCTAGTATTTGACTTGCATAACCTCTTATACTGGGAATTAATCAGGGTGGAGCACATAATCTAGAAAGTCAATGTTGTGTATGGAAGAGCTGGCACCGAAATACCTGGTTTGGCCTGAGCTAACCCTCTGTTCTATGGTCCTGGGAGAACCAACCACCTGTCTCAGGCTCCTTATCTCCAAACTGGGATTGAGAGCCATGCCCACCTCTGAGAACAGTTCAGAAAATTACATGAGGTGACGCATCTGAAAGTCATTTATAATGCACTGTATCTGAGTGTAGAGTAGATTTTGTCTAATTCTCATTTTATCCGCTGCAGAAACTTACAAGGAAGGCAGAGGTTGAGTCTCTTTTTGACTATGTATTCAAAATAACAGTTTAGAGCTGTATGTGTTTGCAATCTACGAACTCCTTTTCCCAAATGGAGCATCCAGCTAAAGGTAGAGAGGTAAGTGGAGCTGCCACGGCAGGGGACCAGATGCCAACCGAGCTGTTTCTATTTCTGCTATGACACTTGTCTACAGCATTGTGACATGCCCGGGGTGCCTTTTCAGCTGGTGGAAAACAGCAGAGCTCTCTGAAAATAATTTACAAACAAATTGTGGCTGCTCTGAAACTAGGGCAACTGGTATCTTGGGCTCATCTGTGCAGTACCTTAGACCTGGTCCTGATGTTACCGCTGGCAACTTAAAGATTACCTTCAGGCCTTCCGCATAGATGGGTGGCCTCAGGTCCTTAACCATAAATGTTAATGCTGGAAGTGATGATATTCTTTGTAACTAGATACACTGAAATTGAAAACAGCAGGAAGGTATAAACAAGATCTGTTTACCTTTTTTTTCCTCCCCCTTTGAGACTGAGAAGTTTTGAAATGCAAATGAAAAAAGATTAAGGCGATGTTACAGGTTGAAATAGTGGAAACTTACTTTCCTAAGTCTTGGAATAGTTCCTCCTGGGTAAGATGAATCTGATCTTTCCTTAAAAAGAAGGCTCAAGGGAATTTAGAACTGTATAAATAGGCTTCAAAGAAAATAGCTTCTTAGATGAAACTTCGATTTTCAAATGGTTTCAGATGAAGTTGTTGGAAGATCATATTCTCTTTTGTTCAAAACATGAAATTCAATGAATATTTCATTAAGATTAATAAGTAGAATGCTGAAAATTTTTCTATTGAATCCTAATATTGTCTGTACTGTAAGTCTAAATGTGTGAGAATGTTGCTGAGAAATTTATAAACCTCCAGATCCAATAGTATTATATGTAAGACGTTGTTTTCCTTTTCTATAGACCAGATACATCAAATAATACCCGCCTTTGTGTTACCCGTGCCCTGACAAACTGTCGATGGTTAAAATTATATTACCATGACCATTCACATAAAGGCACATGAAAAAAAATTTTTACTTTCACTTTAGTTTTTCTCCTAATTTTAAATAATTCCTTAACATATAAGGATAGAATAAAGAATTCTCTTATGATATGATGTTCGACTGGCAGCTCTCACTTGAATTTAGAAGAAAGGCAATTTATGGTATTTTTTTTTAAATGTGGCTTTATTTTCATAAATTAATTCTGTTACACTTTAAATGAACAAAAACAGCACACCAAAAAGGATGGAAACTGAAAAGAGTATCTAATTTTTTTTTCAATGTAACATTTCAAAGTATTGTAATTGTGCCTCAATATAATATCTGGTTTTTATTATATGAATCCAAGCTAACAATAAAGAGAGAAGCAAAGTGGGAATGGCACCATAAACATGTAAGATTTAAGTTCCTTTTCGTTAGCTTTAACCATTTAACTGTGAGGTCATCTAGGGGCCAAAGTCAGGAAATTCCTAGCTAAATGCCTGCCCAACACGCATTCGTTGATGCAGTTTTGAAGCTATTTTGTCAACATTCACTGAAGATGAATTATATTGCTTTTATAAGAAGTGTACCCTATCACTCACCTTCCCCATTTGTTATAAAATTAACATGAATACTTTTGTTTTGTTTTCCATTATATTATTGACTCGTTTCTATTCATAGCAAGTTGTTCATGAAAAGGCAATTTTTCTGAAACGAGAGTCCAAGTATTATAAATTGCGGTAGAATAACCTGTTCATCTCCTCCTTAGAGGTTGAACTCGGTCATCATTATAATTTTTCCTGTTATTGACGCCACTGTTTTTTTTGGAGTAAGCCTATTGTACAGGTTTGTTTTCCCTTAAAGTCTGATATATTTGCTGAAATTTGGAAATGCTTTCTATTTCTCAAATTAATGAACGGTCACCATCATAGAAAGTCTAACTTTTTTAGCAATTATATGTTAGCGACAACTTCCCACGTTTATAAGGTTCCTTTTATTCAACTGAATAGAGAGTTCTTTGCTTTCCTAATATTGGGAATGAATTTTAAAAGTGTTGTTAAGTCCATGTTCTCAGTCCATACAGAAGCTTTTCCTTACATAATTATGTAGGATAAGATTCTAGCCTGGAAATTAGCTTGATGAGTGAAAGACCGTGGAGTATTAGGGTTGGCAAGGTCTTGAAATATCATCTACTGTATGTGTGTACACGTGGCTGAAAGTAAGACAAGGGGAGGGGCTCAGGGGACATTCAGGCCCAGGGAACAAGCCTCACATTCAGCATCTTTGTTGACTGGTCAGTTTACTAGCCACCAACCTGACCTTTGGAATTCTCAGCCAGTGTGATCATTTGTAAGGTGAGGAAATCTGAGCAAGAGGAGAAAAATGACAGACTCAAGATCATACTATTACTTTGTGCCAAAACTCGGACAAGTCTTTCTGCTCACAATTGATCTTCGTAAGGCAGAATAAGGTATTGTAAGTCTAGGGTCACATGCACTCCTTGCATATTCATTCATTCTTGTGGCACTGTGTGGGTGCTGGAGGAGAGGGACCATCTAATGATCTTAAATATAAAAATGAATGAGGCAGAATGTATTAAGCCAGTAAATGAAAATGGTCCCTAAGGTCTAGGGGGATTTCTCTTTTGAGAGATGGAGACATATTCTGAGTTTTCTCATTTTCAAATGTAGTTATAAAATATGGACTTCTTATCCACTTAAATGAAGGTGATAAATTACTAAAACATAAAGTTTCCAAAATGGCTTTAGAGAAATTGAGCCTATTCTTTCATATAAATCAGATATGATTTTTGTATAAGGTAACATTTAGGAAATCTGAATTAACATATTATTTCCAGCATGAAAATTTCATGTACTTTTAGAAGTTCACAAAAGTATGTAAAATATGCATTAAAATATCTACTGATTTTTTTTTTTTTTCAATGAATGTAACACCTTAAGCCCCTTGGGTCATTAGGTATTACATAGACCATGCCTCAAGGATTTAACTAAAATCTAAAGTGTTAACAAAATAGTGTTACATATAATTTTATATTATAAAATTCACCCTCAAGGTACATATTCATGTAAGTAATTTAGCTGGGGTCACTGTTTTGCTTTTAAAAAAAATCTCCCAAATTATTAATTTAGGAAAATAAAATATCTGAAGGAAACATCACAACTGTTAACTTTCTACTGAGGTTAAAAGAAAAAGCTGTGATCATCTGGCAAGAAACTATGTAGAACACTCACTTTGATGAAGCTTTATGAACCTGAAAGACTGGCTTCCTTACCTCAGTTTGCTTGGAAGCAAATCTCCGGGAATAAGGAAAGAGAAGAGGTTTTACTGTAAGTGATCCAAGGCTCTGATAAGTCGTGAAACAATCTGTAATCTGCGTGCATTCGAATTTGTATGCATAGCGTAAAAGAAAGAACATCATTTCATAGGTCGATGTTGTCCTTCACACATTTGCATAGGCAAATGTGAATTACAGTTTCTATAGTTTCATAACTAAATTATTTTATATTACAAATTCCTAATTTCCAGAATGCATATTGCCAAATTTATATAAAGAATACAGTATGTAAATGTCAAACCAACCTTGTTCTGGATGCACTTCTACCCCTTATGTTGTCTAATAATTGTCCATCCTAATGATGGCTCAACATTTAAACAAAAAACAACTCATTTCAATAACGGAAACACTTTAGTGTAAAGCCGATTTATAGGAGCCGGTAAATCAACACGTAAATGGAAGAATCCAAAACTGAAGAAGAACTTCTAAGAGGCTGGACGTTAGCACATCACATAGTTATTATAGTAAAAATGTGACTAACCAACTGCTACTATCAATTGGTATTTTACATTCCCAGCTCATTCTACCAGGTGGATTTTTCTCAGCAATGTGAATAAGCTTGGACAAGCTTTGTGGCTGTTTCTCATTACTCCTAAAGCTTTTAAACCAAATTATGTGTGTAGGGGAGGCAGAGGCTTCACCTCTGAAACAGGAGATAAGTTTAAAGCATCTAGCATAGTGCCTACCTGAAAGCCAGGGCTCACTATGTAATAGTTAATAATACTAATGCTAATATTTCAGTATTGGGTTTTTTGTTGTTGTTGTTGTTGTTGTTTTTTGTTTTTTTAAACAGTGTAGATGGTGGGAAAGAGAGGCACGGAGAGAGCTTACAGTTAAAGTCATACTTTTCTGGAGACACTTTTTCTCTTATATAGTTTCTCTTTCATAGCTTTTATTAAAGAATAGTTTGTCTTATTTTATTAAATTACCTTGCACATAAAATGTAATAGCTGAAGTTTTATATTCCTAAAACTTCTTAAACTTACTTTATGAGTTAGTACAGTCTCATAATTTCAGAACTGAAATACACTTTCATAAATTGAAACGAAATTATGTTGTGGACAAGAACAAAATGGTATTCAGTATTCTCAGCTGGCTGCATTTTGCCACTAAGTTCTCATACTGCTAGTAGAGTGGGTTGATAAACGTGACATAAACTGGTAAATAGATTTACAATCGTCAATATTATTTTTTACCTCTCAGTAAAGTACACTCAACTTTGTAATAGGTATCTCAAAAAAAAATACCCAACAACATAAAACATATAATCCAGTTATTTCAGATATAAACGTTGATGTGCATTACCAAAATAATTTAGATAATTGGAATTTCCTGTTTTATACCTGGATGTTTTAATATTATACTACATAAATTAAACCACATTTTCAATGATTTTGCTACCAATAGCCACAAATTCATTAGAAATGTTTTCAGTTGAAAACTAAAACATGTATTTTAAGAAAAAAAAATATTTTTTTGTCTTTGATACATTAGAGCTTGACTCAAATATATGCTCAGAGCTAAATCCAAGGGTGGTAAAATAAATCTCTTATTTATTAGAAATAGGATATTGTATCATATAAAAACCCATGCAATTTGGTTTAATCTTACAGACTGCAAGGTATATCTAGTACTTATCCTTATTATATCAAATGTGCTAAATAAGCATGTATTTTGACCCCAAATAGCTGAGTACGTGTCTGTAAATAAATGTGTTTTTAAGTAAGAGTATTTACAAAGTTGTCCCTCTTTTGCTTATCTGTCAGGAATCAAATTTAAGGTTCTTGCTCCACTGGATAACATCCAAAGCAACAAAGCCATTGAAAGGAATTTAACTTCCTTTGCTGGTTGAGGTGATAGTGACCTCATCAACTGCAGCACAGGAAACTGAATAGCTCTAAAATCAGCTGTTTTCAGGAGGAAAAAAATAATTTTCAGGCGCTGCATAGTAATTTCTTTTTTACATATTTCTCATTTGTACTTTTTGAAAAGTATAGAACTGAAAAGGGCTCTGGGATTTTGTCGACAGTAGTGTGTCTATTTTACAAGAAAGTATAAGTCACAGGAAATATAATGATTAATATTTATAAATAAGAACTGTGTTCACCTTTTCCTGGTTTTATATTGCAACAAAAGGTATATACCATGGCAAGGAGGTTCTTTTATCTTTAAAGTTCTTTATGTTGGTCTTAACATATTCAGAATTTCTCATAATCTGAGTAAAAAAAAAAAGGCTATATCTGTTCAAAGGAAGAGACTTTGTGAGTTTTGTATATATCCACTGTATTACAGACGGCAACATTATATTGGATGAATAGCAAGAGAACAGAGAACCACAATGCAGAAAGGGATGAGACAGCAACAGAAAGCACTCCCCCGACACAGAAGTGCTCCTCTTCGCACCTGCCTTCCACAGTAATCACCGAGGACAACTCTTTCCAAAATATTAATTTAATAACTGATATTGGAAAAATAGCATTATGTATCTGCTAACAGAATTTGCTTTATTTTTAAGTTATAACATAAAGTAAGAATTAAATTCTGTCTTGCTGGATACTTTGTTAATGAAACCAATGATGGATTTTTTTTTTTTTTAACACTTTTGCCATCTGATCAGTTCAAGGCCCAACTGCTGAAGCTGTTGTGAATGAACCATGATTTAATACAGCCTATGTCTTCATCGGCACGTACAAAGAGCGACTAAATAAAGCAAGAATACTCAATTTCACTTCTCCACTGACGGTAAGTAAATGAAAGGTTGACTTCCACCTCCTGAAAATAAAAACACATCTCTAACCCTTCAGCGGTCCCTGAAATGTCAGTTACCCTGACGGACAGGAGCAGGCCATTTCCCAGGTAGTCTGGCCTGAAAACATCCCAGGCCCACTGACAGCCCCACAGTCACTCTGTAGCAGGGTTCTCATGCTCCACCTAACTCTTGATAGAAGGGATGGCTAGGAACTTCTTTGCTCAAGTGAGTTTTTGTTTCCAAGGCCATGTGCTTCCTGCAGGAAGCGAGTCAGTAGCTTAGAGATGGCAAAGGCAGCCTCAGTGTTCTGAGGGGCCGTATGACAGTGCCTGAAATGAAAGTTGAGGGTGCAAACGCAGAGAATGGCAACTTCTGAATGATTCTGGATGCCTGCCTGTAAAAACTCATATCAATTTGCTTCTCAGATGGTCTCAGATTCAGGAAAACAGCTGTGTATCTCTGCCACTGGGCAAGAGGGGAATGACCGTTTCTGTGCTCTCTGGGCAGCGTGGTGCAGGATGCAACCGAGGGAAAGTAACTTCGGTTTCTTTTCGAGTGCAGGCATCATTCAGTGTGTATGTGGAAAAGGGATACAAAACCTGTTTGAATATCTTTGAAAACTCATATAAAACATGACGTGGCGTCGCATTAGTATGATGTAGCTGCAGGCACATGCGCTGTACACTGTTGTGGATAAGTGACACTACACAGGCACACAAGTAAATCTGCTTCCCCGGGAAGGACTCTGTACAGCTATTAAAATGCAGCCCCCTTTTCCATCAAATTCGATGCTGGGAAGCTTTTCTTTTAACTTGGGAACTTTGTTAGATATGTTGTCCCTTGCTTTGGAGAAGGCCACTCTGATTTATTTCAATGTCTTGCTTATGAAAAACATCACAGATGTAAAAATCAATTCTATGTACTATATGTGAAACAATAACTGTAATTTAGAAATCAAAAGCAAAGAAACCAAAAAACACGTTACTCTTTCAAACTATGACCTTTTTTGCATTTAAAGGAGTCATTCGTGTTTATTAGGTTTGTTCTAAAATCTTTGTCTAAGAATTTCCGAAATTAAACAGAAAATACATACATTTCTGTATAGTTGCATGTTTAAAGTAATTCCTCACATTTAAAGTGTGAATACATAAGCTATATTATATTGATTGTATTATGAATTTGATTTATAGGTATTTTTATTAAATATTAAAATATGATGTATATTTCATATATAATACTAATATTTGAGAAGAAAATTGAGTGGATATTTAAGTTCTTTAAATGATTTCTGCCAAGGATCTCAACCTTATAACTGGAAAATTATTTCTATTTTTCATTTATTTATTTTTGTTTATCTTTCTTTCTTAGACTGAATTGTATTATTTTCACTACTTATTAGAAATATTGAAGAAGATGTTTATATTTCTTAATTAAAAGTTTGGTTTTATATTTCATGAATAACACAGATTCAGATATTTATATCTTTAGGGATTTGACTATTTTTTTCTTCCTCCAATGAGGTCATCTTTTCAAAGGTAAAACATGTGTGAAGCTGGTCTTAGGTAAGATTTCTAATTTTTCTCCAAGTCAGTATTTCTCAGTGGGTATCAATGCTTGATCTATTTCTTGTTACGGGAATATAGCTGCTTTTTTTTTTTTTTTTCCAATTTAATGATTTTTTTTTTTCCAAGCAAAATTCTATCCTCCAGGGCTAATAAAAGCTAAGATTTACTTATTGGGTGATTACTAAGTGGCAGGTACTATGCTAAGTATCTTATATAGGCTATCATATTGAATCCTTACACAAACTCTATTAGGCTTGTGTTATATTCATTTTAGTGATAAGGAAACTAAGGCACTTAGATCTTAAATAATTTGCCTAAAGCTACACAGCTAATGCATAGAAAACAGATTTTGACTCCTTTGTCTGACTGTGTAGTATACAGTTAAATAAACAGTTCTATATAAAATGACACGAGGGTGTCCCTGACTGAGGTTTTATGAGGAATTACTCTAACTACTCTAAGTCATCTTAAAACATTTTTAAAATAAAGATTTGACACCTGTAGAACATCTGAAGATAGAACAATGGCTTTTCCTTAGTAAGGAAGAAAAACTTGGGGATTAACCTTGCCAAAAAGAATATTTTAATGAAGATGAAATATTTTACTTTCAGTTATTAGTTCCTAGAGAGAAGTGATGATTACTTAAATTTCTCCAAATGTGTTTTAAATGAATATGTTTTGCACTTCACAGTTGAGACATGAGGACAGTCAAGGCTTTGGGGTTGCTGTCTGCATAGTCAGTCCACACTGCTGTACTCACGCCAGTAAATGGCTTACGCTGGTAAACAGCTTAAGCTGAACTCTGGTTTGTGGATTTGCTAGGCTTTCTTGTAGGTGTTATATACCACAAAAAATGAATGAATAAAATTTGTATAATTCTTCTGAGGATGACATCACAGAGTGACTCACTCCATCTAGTCTCCTTGCCTCAGTTTAGCTTCTCTTCAATTCATCCTCCATACTGTTTCCAGCCAACGTTTCTAATTAATGCTCATGCATTTGTCTTAAATCCCTTTATTTGTTCCTAACTGATTTTAGCACCAAGTTTAGATTTACAAGGAGTCCTTATTACTCTGATTTCAGTGGACCTTCCTCACCAAATAGCTCATTATATTCCACTAACTATCTAGTTCAACACTCCTGTTTATTGTTTTGAATGCCATGTTCTTTGTGCTGTTCCTCCGTCCTGGGTAAACTTCTCTCCCATTTTTTGTTCCTTTAAGATCTATTTAAAGAATCACCTCCTTTTAGAAGTTTTTCAACTGAGTTAAGTGTCCTCTTCTGAGCATTTCCTCTGAACTTCCTTAATGTTTTAGGCATACATGTATCTCACAATACTATGATTACTGTTTTACTTTTGTATCTCCTCTAGAATGTTCTGATATGTTTGAATGAGTTATAAAAAATATGCAAATACTTTCTAGATACCAGAAAATACTTCTAGATAACAGATTTCGCAAATACTTTCTAGATACCAGAAATACCCAGTAGCCACAAGAATAGACTCTACTGAATTTAACACATTCTTTAAAGCAATTCTGATAATTTTTCCTCTATCGTATACAATTTTAATTCTTTTTCTCCCTTGTTATCGACCATACTTAAAATATTTTACATTAGCTCTGCAGACTTTATTCATCATATAACTGAAAGTTTGCACCCTTTTGCCAGCCTCTCCCTATTTCTTCCCAATATTAATACATAGCAACTGCTCGATAAATATTTGATGACTGTATAATAAATGTTTTCAGAAAGATGAACAAAGTAAAAATCAAATTAACTCACTGAACAGATGTAATTTAAATCTCCAAATTATTTGTCATTTGTTTCGTTTAAAATATGTTTAACATGTAGGAAACAGTTTGCACAGTGTGTATCAGTAGGGAAGTTTACACGCTTCTAAGTTGTATTTACCAAAAACAAACATATATACAGGAATAATTTTATTCAAACTGAGTTTTACCTCTAGTTGCTTATCCTCTTTTCCTTTACAGGTAATAACTCCAGTTTAATTTCAAGATTAAACTTGAAATTAAATAGTTCACACACTTAGTAGGAGTCTTCTTCACATAAAGAGTGGTTTCAGAAGCTGCTGCAAATGGCCTTCATAGAAAATGAAGTGTTCCACATTTTATTATGAATTGAGGGACGCTCTGTTCTTTTGCTAAATGCTGCGTTTGGGGGGTACCTCAACATTCTTAGTGGTTAATGTCTAATCTATTAATTCCTCAGCATGACAGCAGCAAACAGGGTTTCAAGGGCTTCCTGAGTATAAAATCTGGACCCAAATCTCTAGCTATATAATTTCATCAGCAGGAAGTGCCTTTTTGCAGACCTTACTGCTGGTCTGATAAAACCACTGATTCTGCTGCCGTTGATAAACTCCCTACATTACAGTCTTCAACCTTCAACAATTTTCAATTCCAAGCAAAACCTAACCATTTTATTTTCTGTATGCGTCTCATTTTCCCAGAGTAATATGCTCTCCTTTCCCACAGCGTATCGGGTCAGCTCAGCTCATGGTGGTAAAAAAGTTTCCCAGGTTCATTTTCCAGAACACTAGTCACTTGACGTTGACTGGATTGAAACTCTTCTTCCCCCAAACGAATAATGAAGGTGCCTTTACATTTTCATCCATGATGGTAAGGAAAAACTCAGAACGATGGCTAACAGGGTTGAACTTTCTCTCTACTCTGTGGCATTTCAGTAAAAGCTACTCTATAAAGCTCTCTTAGAACAAAAGGTTGAAAAACAAGAGAGGGAAGCACCCTAAACTTTTATTTTTCAGGTTTTTGTTTGTTTGTTTGTTTGTTTGTTTATAATAGGAGATCTAGAAGATAGATTCAAGGTTTGGTTAAAAATGAGTAATGATCTTTGTATTAGCTACTGTGGTTTTTTTTGTTTTTTTGTTTGTTTATTTTCCAGAGTAGAAAGAAAAGTATAAATGAGCCAGTAGTTTTCAGTGCAGTTCTGGAAACTACATTAGAAACCATGGTCTGTCCGCAGGTGATCCAACAAGCCTGTTGACCAAGCCATCACCCATCACAGGCGAGTTGTGGGAAGGTGGGTACCAGCAGCAGACAGATCTGAATTGGGATGAAGTGGAATGTTTAGAGTTTGACCTCTGGAATCAGATTCAGCTGCCAGCACACATCTAGAGCAAGGAAGGGTCAAACACAATGATGAACTGAGGCCAGGGTGCTGCACTGTAGATCCACGGAAATCCAGCACAGTTTTAATGGAAGTGGGGAAGAGAGCTGGGTAGAATTACTTCTATTTATCAACAGGCGTTTCTGTAGAGTAAGGAAGGTAGTAGAAAAATACTTCTAGACAGGTTAGGACAGCAGTTCATTTAGCTTTTTTGTGTCAGCGTATCCTGTGAATAAAAAATTTGGCGTGGAGAAGCATTTCGGAGGTAGTGGTGGTGGTGAGGGTGAAAATGTCCATGACTTTTTGTCTGAGTCTCAATGTCACAGGCTCATAGACAGCCTGTATCCCATGCTGGGAACCATGCCCTAGACTATAAAATGGAGTGCATGTATGACAGTAGAACTGTTTTCCTGTATCTCTAGGCTGAAGGCTTACTTGGTTGTGAAGAATGCAGGCATCTGGAGCAGCATGCCAGCTTTGTGTCTTGGGTTTCAAGATGCTTAAGTACTAGAGATGTGTCAGGTCTCAGTGTTACTTCAGATGGGAAAAGGCTCATCAGCTTAGTCATTTGCTTAGATGCCTGTAACAGCATATCTGAATTCGAAGCATATTTGAGTAGACTTTCTGACAGTATTTACATCGAAGTCCCTCTATAGAAAGTTTCGTTCTTCTAGTGAAGACTGAGGTGGGTGCAGTGAAGTCAGCGATTAGCTTGGTGCATTTGTCAACAACCCCTGACCTTTTTCTTCATCAGCCTGGTGACTAATACAGACCTTCACATGGCCTTACGCACATAAAAGTCACTTCGACTAGAGCCGAAGTAATTTACTAGAGCTTCCTCACTGCTGCAGACCATTAATTTTTAATTTTTATCTGTTTCACAATTCCTTTAAGTACCTAAGCCTTGTCGAAGTGCCAAGAAGAAGGAACATGCAAGGATGGAAACAGTATTTTAGTAAATTAGATAGTGAGAAATGACTTTATAATGACTAGTGTTGAAGAACTAAAACTTTAGGGATCAATGTTTTATTTCAAAAGGCAAAACCTTTGCGTGTGAAGCCCAAGAGGAAAAAGCAATCAGCTGTTGAATAGTATGGGGCCAAACAACCTTTTACCTATTCACTCTGATGACTAAATCTTCTTAAATTTAATTTCTTTACTTATTAAATGGGGCTAATAATAGTCAATCCATCCCAAATTTTTTAGAGAAAAAAGAGGAAGTAATGTGCAAAAAAGTCTTTAAGTAAATTTAAAAGACATTCTCTCTTTCTGTTAATTTATTGCATAAATGTAGCAGAAAAGGAAAAATACAGAAAAAATATAAATTGTTATTATTCACCACTCCAATACATAAACTGTTTTTCTTGTTTTTCTATTTCTTTCTAGTTCTTTGGCAATATGTAAAATTCACTACAGTGACGATGACATGGGATCGTGCCCTTCCTGTGGCACGTGTCCTACCATCTCTACTGAAATTCGCCCTCTGGGAGCCAGCTGAAAGTTCACTCTCTCCTACCTCAGTTCCCATAACTTCTGTAGGACTGACCCAATGGCTCCTTCTTCCAAAATTTCCCACATAATCCCATGACTTGCTTTATTTATTTACATCTTCCATTACTATTAGATAGTAAATAAAGACCGGAAAGCTGGGTGATGTAGGTCTGTGTGGTCCCTCACAGGAAAGTAAGACACTATTTTATTTTTCATGGTAGAATGAAAAAAAAAAAAAATCAATGTCCAGAGTATAATGCTATATTTAAACAAGCTACAGACTGAAACATACTGTAAGTTTCCATTTTGGGGGCTAAATTCCAAAGTTTATTGAACAACATTCATTTCTTTTTGAAAACCTACCATTATTGCCTAAAAACAAATGGTATTAAATGCTTCGCAGAAGTTTGGCTGTATCTCATAGCAAAATGGGATCAATCACAAGCTCATAGTATTTGTTTGCTTATCCTAAAGAAAAAATAACTGTAACAAAACCCACCAGATATAAAAATACAAAGTGCAGCTCTTACTAGCCCCAGCAATAGCACTGCCCGGTGCTTGACAGAGGGGCACAGCCGCGAATGAGCCCCCAAACGCCTGTTCTCTTGTGGACAATAAACAGTAGGTAGAGAAACAAATTCCTCCTCATTCCACAGATGAAAAAATCGAAGTCTGAAGGGTTGGGTGATTTCCTTAAAATAATACCCATTTGTGGTAGAGTGGAAAAGAGAAGTCAACTAACTGGGATCACACATCACCATCGGTGTCTTTGTTTTGTCTAAACGATTCTCCTTGAGATTTAGGCAAATGGATTTCTTACTAAGTGGGATTCAGAAAACAGTGGGTTCATCTATATATATCTATGTTAATTTTAAATAGCATAAGAACCAATTTAAAACTTGGGTTACTCTCTTTTATATAAGAAAAAAATCAGTGTACAAAGGCCAGGAAGGATTCAAATTAGACATAAAGATTATTTGAGAGACAAATTGGACTACTTATCAGAGAAGCGGCTGCATGCTTTAAAGAAAAAAGGATTTCAAAATATCTTTATGAGTTAGTTTAAATATTTGTGTGGTAAAGATGACAAATGAAGATGAGTTTTCAAGGTTCTTCCTGGGCAGATAAATTTAATCATGAATATTCATATCAAATCATTTTATTGAAATACGGATAACAGCCATATGTCTACTTCTTCATCCAAGGGCTGTTGTGTCATTGAAACAAGTGTGAGACAATAATTTTTCAGAAATATTTATAATGAAAGGCTGAGCTCTTAAATTTTTTATAGTATACCATGCAAATAGAAATGATGCTTTTTTGTTTTGTTTTGTTTTGTTTAAGGCTGTGGTAAAACAAATAATTCAGAGCAATTATTTTGAAATGTAAGAGATATAATTACAAGAAGCCTTACTAGCACCATCGAAGGGTTTTACAATTCATCGAATGAAAATCATAATTTGACTTTTAGTCAGTTGCCCTTGCATTTTTTCCAAGTTCAGTTATTGTTGAGCTTGCTCAGTTATCTCTTTTTGCCAAGTACAGACAGCAAAATTTAAAGCCACAGCATATAGAAGAATAGATTTGAAGCTTAGCCAGGGCCACTTTGGATAGTTCCAGAAAAATAAATACAAACTTTATTTTAGTTGGTGGGGCAGGGGAGGCATGCATAAAAGATAAGTAAATGCATTTTCATGACAACTATAATAGGCTGTCATAGAAATAGTCTTTTGGATGTCAGAAGTTAGAAAGAGATGTAACTATGCCCCTTCTTTAAGAAGGCAGGGAAAAATGAAGGAAGAATAAATTGCCTTGGAGTTGAAAAGAATGAGCATCTAGAAAAATTAATGTAACTGGAATGTCTTCCCTAGGAGTCACTTTGAGGCTGAAGTGGCAGTTTTGATGAAACTGGCTGAAATTAAAATGGTCTTGGTCTCATTAGGATCCTCGGAACACGTTTGTCTACACTACCTTGATTTTCACTTATGGTTTTTGAGAAAGAAAAGAAGAGCAAACAAACAAACTTGGAAGACCTTTCCAGTTTTTGGATAAAATTTCACTAAATACAGTTGTGGTGCCAGTGCTGTGGATAGGATAGTACAGTTAAAAATATGTTTATATAACATGGCTGCATGCCTTTGAGATCTTTTAAATTCTTTCCTGAGAGCTTCAGTCACTCAGTAGTCACTCATCCAAAACCCTTTATATTCTCAAATATCTTAGTCAGCTTCACCGTAAAAGCCAAGCATTGAAATGAAGGAGAAAATAAAATAGGTGTAGATATTTTCAAATTCTTATTTTCCCCTCAACTCTTAAAGATCAAAGTGAATAGATATTTCACACAAGAGTTCTGATTGTCCAAAATACATAGCTTTCAATATCACTTATTCGCAGAAAACCATAGAGTTGGACTAGTGCCTTGGAAATCATAATTTTCTTTTTTGTCTTAGCAGTAGAAAAGACTGACTTTATTTGTATTTTGCCAATGAAGAAATTAAGACTCATAGCCCTCAGGCTATTTAATTCATCCACAATCAGGTAGAACAAGAATCCAGTCATTGCTGTTTCAAGTTCAATGCTCTTTGCACTACATAATGCTATCTCTCTGTTCAACTAGAAGTTCACATCTGGCCCAGAGTCATAAGTGTGAACGTTTCTTGTTACCGAGATGTTCAACAAGCAATGTAAAATGAGTTACATTCGTCCTAGGTGTTGGTTGCATTCTGAAAATCATTCAATTGATAACAATTAGCAGTTTTAGATGAGTGGATGAGTATCATAGAGTGAGGACTGAAGCTAATTAATGAGGAATTCTGGGAAGTCGTGTTCTTCCTTTCCCGTTGGATGGTTAGACATTAAACCTTGGGGTTGTCAAATGAGTTAACACCCTTGCATCAGTATTAAATTCACACACAAAGAAAATTAATTACAGGAAAGCTGTCTCAAACCCACTTTGTCAACTCTCTCCACAGGAAATTCTCACTTAGGCAGGAAAAGTCAAGTACTGCTGTCTTAAAATATCTTTGTTTTTACAAGCCTGCTCTCTCTCTTTCTTCCTTTTTTTTTTTCTTCCGAAGGAGAGATGACAGTATAGAAACTTTTTTTTTGGATTACAGAGAGACAAACATATCTGCCTAAAAGATTAAGGTTTACTGAAACAACAAACCAGATCTTGAGCAAATTCCCATTCGACTGTCATAAAGTAGTGTCACCACTAATGCAAATTGTAAGAAATGGAAACATTCTGTACAACACTGAATTTACGCTCATGTGGTTGCTGGAGCCAGAAAAGAGTCACGTGTTTCTTTAGAAAAAATGGTTAGCAAGGCATCACCTATGTCTTACTTAAGAGCAGGTAAATGTAATGATTAGCTAAAGTCACCCTGGCTTATCTAATTTTTATTTTAAAGCTTCCATTATAACATAATTCCGCTTAGCTTTTCCTTTCCAGGTAAATATATTGAGACATTTTATTCCTAACCTCTAATTACTTGGGAAAAGTTTCCTAGTTTGAATAGATATAAATTATGAGGGTTGGATTAAGATACCCTGAATTTGGGACCTTTGAGAACCTTGGAAAGGATATCAATCACTGTAATTCCCAAGTGTTCTGCTTAGTGTTCTTATAATTTTCTGGGAATAATGACTTAGGAATCTCTGTGATGACTCAAGAATGTTTTCTATATTACACAGCTTACCCAACTTTCCAAGGTGGACATTCTGTTGTCCCTCACTTACTACTGGAAGTAAAGGCATTGACCATGATTCCCTTAGGTTTCTGAGCGAAAGGGTATGCCATTAGACATTATTACCACATTTCAAAAACCTACCACCCACTTGGAATTTGGTTTAAGATGTCTGATACTTGAAAAGATACCTTATTAGCAAATCTTCATGCATGTTAAGGTCTTAGCAAAATAATAGTGGAAATGCATGGACTTGACTGAGCATAAGTTATGTTTATTAATATTTAAAAGTTGTTTCAGAGAGCAAATTTTGTTTTTGACCAAGATTAATAGTGTTAAGTCAGTGGATCACACTACTTTTCAATTGTTCAACCCCCAAAAACCCACTTAGATTTTAGAAGCAGCTCTTGCTTAAAACCACAATAACTATCTAATAACTATGCCGATAAAGAAAATACTAGTAAGATTATATCAAATTAAGAAAGGTAGATGTATATTTATAACTTTTATAGGTTAAATCTTAAGGTCATATGTGAATACATGTTAACAAAATAATAGACACTGTATAACTCATAAAACAATAGATTTACTTTCAAGTTTTGCAAATGAATAAAATGTATAAATTAAAAATTAAAAACTGGTCAAAGAAGGTATTTGTCGTATACTAATCCTTTGCTGATAAAGTATTACCCATTGACACATTTCTTTTATTTTTCTTTCGCTATTCAGTAATTATTTACTTCACCAAACATTTATTGAGCATGGAATCTATGGCAACATGATGAATGGGATGTAAAAATGAGCCTTGAGGAGGATCAGGCAGAGTGGAAGAAGGTAATTAGGTAGGAAGGTTTTAAAGGGTAGGATGAGTTCCATTTTCCAGAAGATGTCTCACTGACATGTAGAGAAATATCTTCCAGCATAGCACATATAAAAATGAAAGATAAAATATATGAAACACCTTTCTTTTCATAGCATGAATGAAGAAGAAGGAAGAAATAATCAGAGATAAGACAAGAAAGTGCAATTCTTCGAAGGTAGTGCTGGAGTTGGCTTTGGCCTTGAAAGATGTGCCAATTTCTGGTGAGCCTGGGGCTAAATTTTAATGGATCATGTGTGTGGAAGACAGGAGATTTAGCCATTCCAGGTTGGAAGCTTCCCAAAAGGCCTGGAAAAAGGAAACAAGGTCTTTCCAGTAAAATATATATTTAAACTAAGCCTCAAATTACTTCTGCTGATAAAATTCCATGGAAATTAGCTCCCATTGGAAAAATTATTAACTACACAAGAAAATAAGATTTTATGTGTGTCAATAGGAACAATAATCTTAGCTATCAAATCTGTAGATATTTCAGATATTGAAATGGTAACATTTAGAATATAAAATAATTCTGTTAACTTATTAAATAAAAGGATTAAAAATAAAACATCATAAACCAGAGATAAAAACGTTTTCCAAATAGATATTAAAAAATACAGTAAATGAAATTTTTTAAATTGATGAATGAATTTCTGTTTCCTACAATATGGCAGGCTAGGTTATATGGACCAGCCCTGCCACTGAAAATAACTTCAAATGATATTTAAAATATTTAAAAAATTTTAAGATCCAAGTAGTAAGAAATCACTGAGTCAAAGCTAGGGGAATCCAGAAAGGTAAACAGGGCACTCAAGCTGCCTCACCCCTTATCATTTTATAATTTTGGAAAAGACTGACTTTATTTCAGATGAATCTTATGGATGAGGAATACATAAGTTAAAGCCCAGAATGAGTACAAGATTCTTGTCAGATTATGCTGAAACCCCATGTAACTACACATTTAGAAAAGGATTAATTATAAATAAGTCTTCCAACCTCAGGTGTCAGGAAGAAAGTCATTTTTGCATTAAACATAACAGTAGGGAAAATAAGGCTTCCTAATCTTTCTGTTCATTTTCAGTTCAAATTTTATCACTCAAATGGGCCAAAAAATTCCAAGTATGAATTTAGTTTAAATTGTTCTCTGACTTGTAAAGTCCCTTGGTGCCTGACCAAAAAGAAAAAAAAAAAAAAAGCAATCATCTACAGAAGAAGGCATTCACTTTTATTGTATGACTCATAGAGATACCACAAATAATTTTCAAAGACAATGACAGCACACAGTCAGTAAATAATTATAGAAGGAAATTTGAAACTATGGCAATAAATATTAGGAAAAGAAAACAAAATAAGACAGAGAGCCAAAACGGACCTGTAAAGATGTCAAATGTTGGAACTATCAAATAAAGATTGTAAAACAACTATGTTTACTATGTCTAAAAAAAAATTCTAAGACAACACTGAAAATATCCTTGTGTAACAAGGAACTATAAAGTGACTCAGCAAACTTGAAAAACAACCAAACAGATTTTCTAGAGATAAAAATATAATAACTGAAATTAAGAACTCTATAAATGGGATTGATGCCTTATTAAATATAGCCAAAGACAGAATTAATTAATTTGAATATATGTAATAAAATAGTATTCAAATGCAGTATGAGAGACAAAGATTAAAAAGAATAATGAGAGATTATGAGATACAAAGGCTAAGAAGGACATTTCTACAATACATTTATAATTGGAGTCTTAGAAGGAGAGCAGAGAGAGACAAATGATGATTTTTTTTTCAGAGATAATGGCTAAGAATTTTTCATAAATGAGAAGAACAATTCACAAATTAAAGAAGTCAAACAAATCCCAATATATACACATACACATACATGAATAGTTATGTAAATAGAAACATATATGATAAATGCATAAAACGAAATAAGAAATTCTTGCCTAGACATAACATAGGAAAATTGCATCCAGGGGTGGAGATAGAAAAGGGATTGTCTTTAAAGGAGTGGAAGTCAGAGGAACAGCTTATTTTTTACAGCAACAATAAAGCCCAAAGATAGTTGAATGCTATCCTCAGTGTCCCAAAAGAAAATTAACTTAGCTTATATTTCTATACCCAGCTAAACTATCTTTTAAGAATAAGTAAAATAAGTCAAGAGGGGAAGTAGAAGCTGCCAGTCCTCATAAAACCTAGACCTGCTACTCTCACAGAATTGTTTCCAGTGTATGCTATTGATCAAAGCAAGTCACAAGGCCAGCCCAGATTCTAGACAGAAAACATACTCCACCTCTTGATGAGGCAGCATCATTTGAAAACAGGTAAGGACAATACTGGTGGTAGCCATTTTTGGAGGCTATCTACCACAATATAAAGAACTCCTCTGGATCATTATGACAGTGACAAATAGCACAAGAAAAAAAAGTGAGCAAAAAACATGAATATAAAAAAACAGGACTTAAGCCAAATATCAATCAATAGCAGAGTGGTTAAACATTGCTTATACTCTATAAATGAAATACTATAGAGTAGTAAAAGTAACCAAAAGCTACAGTCAACAACATGAAAGAATTTATAATACAATGTGGAACAAAAGAAGCCAGGTATAAAAGAATGCAAACTGTGATGTGCCATTTATATGCTGTTTAAAAACGACCTAATTGAATAATATATTGTCTATTTTTGTGTAAATATATGGAAAGAGTATATAAAAGGCAAGAGAATGATTAATCCAAATTGCAGAATAGTGTAGCAGGGAGAGAGAAATGTAAATATTCTAATTATTAAGTTGTGCTGTGTGCACATAAACGTTTACTTTGCATTATTATTCAAATTGCATGTATATCTTATGCATCCTATTGTATATATATTTTACGATAAAGGAAAAATGTAGAAGTTATAAAACTATCGAGTTCGGGGTGGACATGGGGGACAGACGCACTCAAACATATCTGGTATCAGTAGAAGTTGGTATAGTCATATCTCAGAATAATTTGTCAATAATTAGGGTAGTTGACCTTGCAAATTGAATCTGAACCTGAAATTTAGCAGAGACTATCTCCCTCAGGTACAAAAGGGGACATGTACAATGCCATTTACTGCAGTATCGTTTATAGTATAATACTAAAATCTCAATTAGAAGGGAAATAGATTTTGAAAATTAGCATAGTCATACAATTGGATATCATTGCTAAAATTATTGGCTTAGAGTTCAGTATAGATAAACCTGGGGAAACAAAATTTAAGTAGTAGAAAATTCCAGATTGCTATGAAGTGTATGATATCAGTTAAGTAATTTTTAAGACATACAAAACAGTTCTATACAATGCCCAGAGATAAGTATGAATTAAACATTTAAAAGAACACAGACCAATTTTATAATAATGATTAGCTCTTTGAAAACCACTGTCTCAGAGAGCTTGAATTATATACTCCAGGTTACACAGAATTTTTATTTCCACGTCAGTGATCTTGAAACTAAAATGGCTGTGAAACAGGGAGCTGAAGTATTATGAGGACACAGGAAACAGAGGAGTTAGGGAGAAGCGTTTACACGACGTGGGAGATGGTTCGGAAAGTAAAGCAGAGAGGTTTGTCTTTCTTCCAGAGTTATCCCGATCTTCCCGTATGCAGGAAGATGGAAATGTTAAGAGGTAAATAAGAGAAAACCTGTTTGACAACCCCATCTAGAGTCTTTGACAAGGTTACCAAAATATTACAAAGCTTACTATATATTTATATAATCTTTTATTCCTTTCGAAGCACTTTAACATAAACTATCCACTATGTGCACAAAGTATGTTTCTAATATTACTGTATCAGAACCTGAAGACCCCAAAAGTTAATAACTCGCCCAAGGTAACACAACTAGTTAGTGATACAGCCCAGGGTAGAATCCCTTCCTCTCTTAGAATTGCAATGTTTTTCATTTGGCAACCCTCATTTCCCCACTCTGTTGACCTACCTCCCAATTCAAAGAGACACATACATTTTTATCTAACATAGTTTATTTTTATGTTCAGGAAGACTCTGAATAGAAAGAAAATAAGGTCATACATTCAACCGCTATCAGAACAGAGCCAAGGCAGTTCATAAATCAAGCTGACAGTGAATCTTCAGCAGCACGTAAACTCAGGAATGAGTACAATACAACTTACTTTCCTGGGATGATGAGCTATGTAAAGAATGGTGCAGAGTGGTACAGGCGATGTTATAGCACACATGTAATGTACCAGATAAAAAAGCAGGATCTGTTTGATCTTCATTATTCCAGGGAAAAGCCCACTCTACACACCTTTGCTTGAAGCCTAGGTGACCTGAGAAAATAAACCTCTTAAAATGCAATCCCTGTCAACCTCTCTTCTACAGATTAAGCATTTGGCTCATGTGGTAGAAGTTTTATATTTTCATTTTATTCACTGTGATTTAATAGATCTTATATTGGTACATAAGGTCATGGGGAGACAAGTTCTTTGACTACCAAATTGAGTTTAAGGCTAGTCTGTGAAGTACACAAGTTATATCGTTTTTTAATTTTGTGAGATAGATGTTCCCTACTCAATCACATAGTTGAAGATGCCAAAGAGACTATTTTCTAGAAGGTTTTGGAGAACAGATTCCAATATAGAAGTAATCAGAGGTGAAGAGGATGACAATCCTAAAAAAAAAATTCTACTGTAGATGGCCTTTATTATTAGACATTTATAGAGCGTGAATTTTCAGAGAGCTATTTCTGGTCTAGGTAACTCAAGAGAGCTCCTGTTATACTTCAGTGATTCCTTTCTGCTCACTTCTGGAGTCCAGTTCTATGCATTTTTATCATATCCCCCTGTCAAGAAGTCTTTCAAGGATGAGGGAAAGGAATGAAGAAATGAATACGCATGGTGAGAAAATAATGCAAGGTTTGGGGAGTCTCGGTCTAAGATTAGCAACACTGCTTTCCAGTTAAGAGTTAAATCCTAAAATTCAATATACTGGGTTAGATCTCAGCTATTCTCTATATGTGTTAAGTGACATTTCACAACTTGATCTTAGGTCTCAATTTATCTGTAAAATGGGAGTGGGAAGAGTATTTCCTTACAGAGATGTTGCAAAAATTTAAGAGTATAATGCAGGTAGCAAATAGCAAAGTGTCTGGCACATCGAAAGCATCGAATAATCATTAGGCTTTGAGTCCTTTTTAATGCAAACTGTGTTATTGTGAGCCTCTTGTTACCGGGGCACCCACTCACTTTATCCCTTCAACGACTCCTTTTCTTTCTTCTTCTCCATTTGTGGGATACTCATAACCTATAGAGAGGCACTACCTGGTTATGCGAATGAATTCTATTTAATCTTAACCAAGACTGTAAAATATTAGTGCTGAAAACAGTATTTTGGAAGCTCATAATCATCGCTTTAATTCCCCTTGTCATCTAAGGAAATGTTTTATGACCAAGTGAAGAGAGGGGTGTGAACCAGTGGCAGCCCTATAACTCTGAAGCTCAATAATTTTGAGAACCAGCCTTATTACCACGATGCGTGACTACACCCTTAGTCCCTAACAGTGCCACACCTGTAGTTCTCAAATAGAAAATTTCCATTATGAAATGTGCACATTGTTTAAACTTAAGGGCTTTCTTCTTGAGAAACTCACATACTTAATTACATCATCTGCTACCAATTTTGAGAAAATGATCTAGATGTTTTCCCCTTTTCTCTTATTTTCTCTTTATCTTGTATTCATATGAGCACTTCTCCAAATAGTTCATCAGAGCTAAGAAAGCTTGGTAAGAGCAGTGAACGAATCAAGAGTGTTGCTGTTTGAAGAAAAGAAATGGTGGTATTTAAACAGCCGCTAACCTCACCATGGCTGACTCTTTTGGACATAGATCAGAGGACTCTCTGAAGGTCTGAGAGACCCACTGAACAGGAATTTCAGGGAGCTGTTATGCTTGTGCTGGAGATATGCTCTTTCATTTTCTGAATCGGGGTTTAACTATTCTTTCAATAAAGGCCACTCATTGATTTGAGAGTGACTGGCTGGACAGCAGATTAAAGATGCCTACAAATTCTGTAATACTCTTCCCTCCAGGAGGTGGGTTTAATTTCCCTCCCCTTCAATCTGCAATGCTTGCTATGATTCGCTGTAATCAATACAGTAAGGCCAAGGTGATGCTGTGTGACTTCAGACACTAGGTGCAAAGTTGTCTGATGGCTTCTGCTTTGGCCTCTTGGGCTATGCCCTCTCAGAAAATGGCCAGCAGGCTTTGAGAAGCTCAAGCCACATGGAGAAGGCACATGCAAATCCACAGCTCCAGGTGAGCTCCTAGTTAACAATGAACATCCGCTGCCAGCCAGGTGAGTGCTCCATTTTGGCCATTTGGTCCAAGCGAGCAACTGCCTGGGAAACCCCAAGCAATAACTACCCATTAAATTATGAGCCAATAAAATGTTTCCTTTTGAGACACTTCAAAAATAATTTACATGCCATGTTCATCCGTTTAAAATATAAAATTCAACCCATTTTAGTAAATATATACAGTTGCACAACCACCATCCCAATCCTATTTCAGACTATTTCTGTTACTTCAAAAAGATCCCTCATGCCATCTGCAGTAGAACCCTGCTCATACCCTCTGCCAAGGGCAACTGATAATCTACTTTTTATCTGTATAGATTTGCATTTTCTGAATGTGCCGTGTAAATGAAACCATACAATATAGTCTTTTGCCTATGGCTTATTTCATTTAGAATAATGTTTTTGGGGTTTATTTACGTTGTAGCAGGTAATATTGCATTCATCCTTATTTTAAGGCCTTAAGAGCCCAAACTGTCCGAAGAATGAGTTCTCCCTTAAAACTGTATCAGAAATCCTACCTAAGCTTCAAGCCCGTTGGTCTGCCCTATGGATTTTCATTTGCCAAGGTATCAGCCAATTTCTTAAAATAAATTTGTGTGTGTGTGTGCATGCATGCATCCTATTGGTTCTGTTTCTCTAGTAAACCCTGACTGATATAATATTAAATATGATTTAGATTTGCTGTAGAATTTTTATATATTTCCTTTAGGAGACTGAAGTTCATTTATATCCTTAGTTTTTAAAAACTTTTCTTTTAGGAACTGGTGTTGGAATTTGTCCAATAATTTTTCTTTGTTGAGATGATAGTGTGATTTTTGTCCTTGATTCTATTAATGTTGTATATTATATTAATTGAATTTTTGCATGTTAAATCAATCTCACATTCCTGAGATAAATCCTATGTGACCATAGAGTACAGTGCTTTACATATGTCACTTTACATATTTTCAGTTTGGTAATATTTTGTTGATGATTTTTTACATCTATATTCAGGAGAGATTATTCTGTAACTTTTGCTTTTTGTGTTGTTTTATCTAGCTTTGGTTTCAATGTAACAGTTGCCACATAAAATGAACTGGAAGTGTTCTATGATATTCTACTTTTCTGAAAGAGTTTCTTAAGTATTGATATTGTTCTTCGAATTGGTAGCATTCACCAATAAAGTCACCTGGGGTGGGCTTTTCTTTGTGGGTATGTTTTTAATTACTAATTTAATTTTTTAACTCCTTATAGGTCTATTAAGATTACCTTTTTCTTCTTGAATCATTTTATTAATTTTTATCTTTCTAGGAATTTATCCATTTCATCTAAATTGATGCATTAATTGACATATAGTCCATAGCATTACATTATAAAACTTTTAATTTCTGTAATTTCAGTCACATTATCCTCCCTTGCATTCCTGATTTTGGTCATTTGAGTCTCCTCCCTTTTGTTCTTGTCACTGTAGCTGAAGCTTTGCCCATTTAGCTCATCTTTAAAAAATCATCTTTAGATTTCACTGAACTTCTCAATTGTTTTACCTCCTTCTACCTGGAGTCGTCTCTGGTCCCTACTGCGTGTGCATGCAAGCTTGTGCCCATGTGCAGGCTTCCATCGATGTCCCTTATTGTTTCATGACTTAGCTTTCACTGTTAAGCTCTTGGGTACCCTGTCGATCTGATATTTCCCCGCACCAGGCCTTAACCTTGCACTTGATCTTTCACATCCATTTGCCACCGCAGTCTATGTGTGCTTTCTGGCGATGCCTAGGGCCGTTGGATCTGTTCAGTTTGCTCTAGAACGAGCTGACCCTCTATGGTCGCAAAGCTGCTGGTTTTCACAATTTGCCTCACCAGTGGAACACTCGTGTTGACTGAGCTGAGGGGGAGGATGGGAGAAGCTTCAGATTCCCACTAGCTTCACCACCCAAAATCATTTCTATAAAAATCTGTTAAATGTCACACCCTGTGACAGGTGCTAGGGATTTAAGACACGGTTTCTATTTTCAAAGGATCTGCATCATTCTTATATTCAAGAGTATAAGATGACTGAATTAAATATGAAATAGAATTAATGGTATCTATTTTTATTACAAATTAATACTTTTTGACTCACCATATTTTCCACCAGAATTTCCCAAATGTGTTCTGAAAAACACTAGTTCTTAGGCTAGTAATAAGTTTCTCAAAAAATAGGTTTTATAATTAGAGATCTTAAAAAGAGGATGGGTTAAATAAAAGTTAACTATTACCTTTACAGCATAATTTCCCAGAGTCCTTATTATGCAACTGTGCTCCATGATAGCTGAGAACTATGTAGAATTCAGTTTTCCAGAATCATCTGAACACAGAAATCATTTGTTAAGAAGTACCTCTCGTGTCTGGCATTCTGAAGAACTCGATTATCAATATGTGGCAGATATCGTTCCCATATTAAGAAAAATATTATCCAATTATAAAATAATTTAATAGAAAATCCCCAATATTTAAGGGATTTGAATTAAAGTGTTTAATCTCTCAATTCATAGTTTATGTGACATGAGTCATTTATTTTTATTTTTGTGCATTTTGGCTTTTACAACTTTACTCTTACAAGTTTTAAATTCTAATTTTCAGGGATTGAAAGATGGACCTGACATATGAGCATAACCTACCTGCAGAAACATGAAATGTGGTATCAGGTTTTCTCTTTTCATATCGATTTCAATAGCAGTTATCACCCTAATAGAAAAGGTGCTGACTAAAGTGTAATGGTTACTTTTTTTGTCTACAATTGTTATGTGTATATTTTCAAGTTTTGGGTTAACCAGGAGTATCCAATTCTCAAAATCATAAAAGTTCACGGTGTGTTGATCTCAACTCCAACATCTTGTTAAAAAAAGTCCAAGGATCTAAATGCAAGGAGCGGAAATTTCAACATTAGAAGATCAAAGTCACTTGCTATATTTAATAAACTTTCAAAATATATACTACTATATTTATATTGTGTAGGTTTTCCATTTGATAAAGTGCAATATTTAGATTTAAATTTAAATATTTAATGCATTTATCTATTTGATACATTAAGCTTTCTCCTGCCTACAGTTTCCTTGGTATTGCACAGTGGCAAAGGAGTTAAAAAGATAAATATATTTCTTCAGGAAAGATTTAGCACATACATCCTGATGGACCAAGATATACTAAATTTTATACAGAATTACAAATTTTGTGTTTGCCCTCATGATAACTGCAATGAGTATTATGGGGTTTATGCAAATAGAGAGACTTAGTATATTGAAGAAGTAAGAAGAGAGGAATGGATAAAGAAACAGTCACATATATTACCATACAGTGCTATATTTTATTGTTTTATTAAGAAAGATCATAAGACAAAAACACCTTCAACTCAAATTGCTCAGGAAAAGTGGCCCCTGGTCCTAGATTGGCCCCATTAGCAAATTGCTATTTAAGTTCTGTCTAGGTCATTTGTGTTAGTCCTTTACAGTAAAAAAAAAAAAAAAAAAAAAGGTGGTGGTGAAGGAATGTTTTTCCTTACGTAAAGATTCAGAAGACAAACTGCTTGCTGATTGGCAAATGCTTTCAAATGGCAATTGCTTCTCCCTAAATGTGCATCTTCATTCATTTTTATGCAAAAGAGATCACATCAAAAGAGACAATTATTCTTTGGAACTAGATGTTGCTTTCTTGATCACCTCTAAATTAAATTCCTTGTGTGAGTGGATAGTAGACGGGGGAGGGATGATGAAAGAATGAGATTTCTATTGGGGCACTAATTCAATCAGGAGAATCATCACTGAATTTGTTGCTTCAAAACCATTCCTGGGGATCAAAAACACATCCAGCAGACCTGATGAAACGATAACTCTGTATTTTGGTTGCCTGCCCTGTGTATGACACAGTTTAATTTTGTCAGCTAGTGATTGGTGTGAATAGCTCTGATGAAGCCCATGATTATAATAACATCACTGGAAAAGAGCGACGAGATCTGCAGAAGATGACGAGAGTGGGAAACCCCTCAATGACGGTGCATCCTCATCGCTGGGCAGATCTCATCAACAGTGAAGTGACCTTTAATGAAGGAAGCGTAGGATGAAATTCTGGTCTTTTTTTGTTTTTCCCTGTTTGAATTATAAGAGCATGACAGCCCCAGCATGTAAAGGTTGAAGTGATGAAGTTTCCCCCAAATGAATTTGGTCTATCTCTAAAAGATGATCTGTGCAACACTCAGTCTCCAAAGCCCATCACAAGGGCTGTGTGTCCTGACACAACTAAATCCGAACTCTAATTTTTTCTGAATGAAATCTGCTGAACCTCAGATAAAAGCAACCTTTTTAGGGCAATTTGAAGCTCATGACATAAAAGGCAGATATGCTATTTTTTTTTGATAATTTATTAAGTTTTAGTTCTGCATTGCAAATAAGCTGATAACTTGGAGAAACATTCTTCTAGTTGATGTGTTTTGCTTGCTTTTTGGACCTTTTTCTAAGTTTTGCTTTTAAAACCTGTCACTGAATTGTGACAAGAAAGGTAAACAAATCATAAGGGTTCAGCTTAATACATTTTCATAAAGTGAACGTGTCTATGTGACCTGTATGCAGATGAAGAAATAGAATCTTTAAGAATTCTAGAAAGCTCCATCTACTCCTTCTCAGTAACTTCCCTTCAACGGATACTTATTATCTGACTTCTGATATTGTATATTAGTGTTTGAATTTTATACATAAATAAGTTATGTAGTATGTATGTCTGGTTTCTTTTGCTTAATGTCGTTGGATTAATCCATGTTGCTGTATTCATTCTCACTGCTACATAATAGTCCATTGGATGGACATACCACAATTTACGTATTCATTCTACTGATAATGGACATTGGGTTGTTTCCAACTTTTAGCTATTACTATTCACACCACTACAAACATATTTGTACATGTCTTTTGATGAGTACATATGCATCTTGTTTGGGTACAAACTTAGGATCAGAGCTGCTGGGACATAGGTTAAGTGAACATTTTGATTTAGCAGATATTGACACATAGCAAGGTGATTTTTCCTCCTGGGAATCCAGGGGGATTAAAGGTGCATCTCACACTGACTCAAATACAGGCACTAGACACAGAGAAGATCAGGATTGCAAGTTTATGCTTTACACTTGTGCCCCACTGAGGAGCACAGAGCTGCCCCCACCATCATGACCCAGTGTTTCTCACATTATTCTAAACACTGGTTGTTCTTCTAAAGTCACTGAGTGTTCTGCCATACGGTGCAATTAAAAGCTGCGGGAAGACAGCTCTCCGACATACCTATATTTGGTATTTGGCAGTTGAAATCGCCAATGTTGTTATTTTATATTTTCTATGTTGAAAGTTAACCTGAACAAACATCAAGGAGTCTCAAACTGGAAAAGCCTTCCTAACTTCGGGGACAGAAAAGAAGGCTGGCCTTCAGAGGTCCCAGTTTTGTCAAAATGTTCCAAAAGATTCATGATATAGTTATACTCAAATCAAATCTAAAGACAACCCCTCATTTCATGTCAGAAAAAGAAAAAGAATTTCATTTTACCAGACAAAACAATGAAGAGTGAAGCATAAATTTTTGCTTGATCAGGAAAAAGTACAAAGCAAAAGGGTTTCTATATATCAACCCTTTTCAAAATAAAGAATAAATGCTGCTGGAAGACGGTTTTTGATATTACAGAATATGGTCCAACCTAAAGCCTATCTAGTTGTATGTAAATTAAATTGCTAGATTACATAAAAGTTTTAAAATAACCTGGAAAGATGTCAAAATATATTAGTAAGCAAAACCACTTTTTAAACATGAGAAATATAACACATGCCTGGTCCTTTTACAAGCCCCTTGTCTATAAGGTATGCCCTGCATAATGTATTATATACTATTTGGAGACTGTTAAGCTCTCATGCATGACTTCAGAAAATGAATAATTTATCAACCTTTGAAAGATATTTTGGAGAATTTCTAAAGGCAGATGGTAAAATTTACAATGTACTCTATACAATTTTTTAACAATCACGGTATAAAACTAAATGATCATTGAGGAAAATATACACATGAGATTCTAAAAGTTTACGCTGTGATGGAAGGATTCTCCTCTCTATTTGTTAAAATGGATTTTTGTTGGCTATAAAAATATCCACTGCACTTAGAGAGATTCCCTTCGCAGATGGGTATAATAGTTATATTTGTACTACCCTTTTAATAATATTGAATTTAACTGACTTAAATTTATTTGATTTATATTTCTACCTAACTCTTCCAAGGCCATATGCTGCAACTTGACTTATATTGATTTTTTAATTTATTGCCTTGTTCAAATTGCTTGGGAAAAAGAAAAAGATCATTTTTTATATTTCAAAATTTTAGAGAAGAAAATGCTAAAAAGGGGTAGATTTATCACTTGATGTGCTCATGGTTATGAATGAGTAAATGGTCATATTTAATTTGACCGTATGAGGGAAAACATTTCTTAGAATAAAAAGTATATTTAATTTTATTTCATCAGAGGCAGGAAAGATTACACACAGAGTGGTAAAACTAGAAGCACATAGATATTGTTGTGCAGAGATTTAAAAATATGTACCTATTTAATTTATAATTAGGTATTTTATCATTTACTGTTACTTGCTGGTAGGTATTAGCCCAACTAAGTCTTTAAACACGACACATAATTTTGTTTCTATAAATAAGTTACCGTATTCATTACAAACAGATTAAATCTCTCAAAATTTGGCAAATGAGGCCTGTTAAAAAATTCAATTATGTTGTTTGAACCTTAAAACTCTTATTAATTCTATAAAAGTTAAATAGAAATGACAAGCTACTATTTTTTTTGTGCTTTAAAAATGACAAAAAAGTAAAACCATTATCATTGGCATGTTAAAATGGTTAAAATATAATTGTTCTTGGGAATGAAAATGTGGTAAATGTTCAGTTAATGGTAGCACTTAGTGTTTTTTTTTTATTAACCCCTAAAATTTGCACTGGTAATATAATATTTATGTTTACTATCATAGTGCTAATATTCTCTAAATTCATCTAAAGAAATAATAATATTAACTACCCTTTATTGGCCACCTACTAAATTCCAAATGCTGTGAAAATATATATACACACATATATCAATAAAAATACTGTTGATTTCCATTTATACTTGGCTAGTTTATTTTTATATAGTTACTTACTTAATAAGAATAAAGTCACTATTACTGAATACTTATAATGTCAAGCACTGTACTTGGCACCTTGTATACTTCATTAGTGACACTCATGAGTGCCCTTTTCTCATGGCATTTCAAACAGGGTGCCCGCTCTATGCCAAAGTCTTCATTATTTGATTAAACAAAGTGAATGAGTCTGATAAAAACTCTGCTCTCTGGGGGGACTGTAATTCAGTCGGAGAGATGAAAAATAAACACTAACCAAATAAATAATACATCACAAGGATAGCTGTAAATGCCATAAATGATAATAAATAATAAAATAAATAAGTAACAAAACAGGACAAGGAAAAAGAGAGTGCTGGACAGGGCAGCTATTCTAGAGGGAACTGTCAGGGAAGGCTTCTCTGCGGAGGTGATACCAGAACAGAGACCCAAACAAATCATGGCAATGGGTTGTGTCTTCACAACTTCCCATCTGGAGATGGCCATTCCATGCAAAGCCTGGGAGTGGACAGGGGCTAGACATTTTCAAACCAGCAGTCAGAAGTTTAAGATGGAGGGTGACAGAAACAAAAGTAAAGGAGAACAGCACAGGCCATGCCTTATCAGGGCTGGTGTCACAGAAAGGCATTTGAAATTGATTCTGAATGCGATGGTGAGACATTAGAAAGCTTTAAAAGTAACAGCATTTTAAAAATCACTCTCTGTGGTTTGGTGAGAACTACACACAGAGGGCGAGAGGCAGAGATCAGCTAGTGGCTACAGCTGAAGGGAGGGACGAGGGCGGTTTGGACTAGGGGAGTTAGTCCTGCAGGAGATGGGAAATCATTGAATTCTGCATATATGTTTGCATCAGTCTCAACAGCAAACAGATGGTACACCCAAATCTAGATGATTTAAAAAGAATCTATTAACAAAGAGATTATTTACCGAGGTGTAGTTATAGGGGCACTTGTGTTTTACCTTCACTTTGCTCAAAATTTGGTAAATTACTATGTATATTAAATTATCCTCAAATGATCCAATTTGAGTTGACCTTCTGTTTCCTGCCAGGCCCTGATGGGTATGTTACTGAACTCCCAGCAAAAGCCTGGTAAATTATAGGTTCAAATAACTATTTGATGGATGAATGAATAACTGAATGAATGAATCTGCAAAAAAGTTCATGGTAAAAATAAAACAAGTATAATTTGCCACAACACTTGGCACATAGAAGTCTCTCAAAATAATTTATTGATTTATTGTCAGAATTACTTGTCCCAGCCTTCTCATTCACCCTCTCAAAACATATATCAAGCAGGAGGCACCATGTGAGTCAAGAGAAAGATATACACACAATCCTGCCCTCAGATAGCTCCTACTACTTATGGGCCCTGTCGTGAGACACGATGCCTCTGTTAACTATGACAGGATTATGTGCAGAAGGCTGAGGATGTAGGAAGATAATGTCCCCTAGCCTGGGGCACCATGGGGGGGACTATCATGGAAAGATTCAAAGAGGTGAGTGACATCAATGGTGAGTCTTGAAAGGTAAGTAGGAGTTAACCACTCAGTCAAAGGAACACGTGGCTAGGATAATGTGAGATATGTGAGGGTCATGAACAGAGAATGTTTTTGTAAATTAAACAGCATGTGCAGAAGTAAGGAGTGACATGACAGGAGCTGTCCCGGAGGTTCTGCTTAGTTGGGGTTCGGCTGGAGCATTGGCTAGATTGATGAGAGATGAGTTGAGAAACGCCATCAGTCATTTGATTACTAAAAGCATTATAGCCTTCATTAAATATCTGCACTTTATCCGTTTGTGTTAGGCAGTCATTAAACAATTTTAAGCAGAGAAACATCATATGGGCATATCTCTAAAACCGAATTAAAATAATTCATAGCAAGCCCTTAATCATTTTCCAGCCCTTCATATTTTCAGCAAATATCTCGCCTTTAAAATAGACATTATATTAGTTAATCGACATGGTTTTCCAATTGGTGATTATAGGAAGTTATGAGAATAGCCTGTTAAGGATTTGTTAAAAATGGTTGGTGTTATTTGATCGCCCTTAAATCACACTAAGTATCGTCAACCTCTCCTAAGATTAGCCCTGGAGAGGTCTTGGCTAGGTTAAAATAATGGCTGTTGGTATAATACATTACATTTGTTTTATGTCTGAGAAGGTTTAGGCTTCATTTTCACTTGGTGGTTTTAAAAAATAATTTGCATAGAGCTATTGAAATGAATGATTTTTTTTTTTTTTTTTTTGGCCATCTGTACCAAGCTATCTTCATGTGGAAACAATGGGATATATAGCATACATTAGATAAATAGGTTCTCATAGTGAGAATTCAGTGGTTACCGATCATTCATCTGTCAGATATGTTCTCTCAAATATTCTCATTTGAGAGCTGCATTTCTCTCACCAATTTATTTTTTTTAGGTTGAAGTATGCAAAACATCTGTTTTTCATTTTCCGGGGTGGTGGTGGAGAAACTGGACAGTTATTATTGTTTCCTAAAATCCCCCCAAAGTTCCTGAGGTATAAAATACCTTTCCAATTCGCAGAATATAATTGATCAAATCTACTATTCTAGGTATGTTTTTCAGATGATTCTACTGGGTGTCTTTTTATTCCTCTAGAAGTTGAGTGACTTGATGACTCCATTGAGATGTGAGGGTCCACATTTCATCCTGGCTCTCTGCCTTTGTGGTTGTCACTCTGAGGTGGGGATAGGCAGCTAGATAGGACTCACCTAGATCTTCGTCTTGTGGTTTGGTTACTACATGTATGTGAAGTAGAGATAAAAATATTAGACTAAATTTTAAAAATGCTTGTGAACCATAACTACCCACTTCCTTGTGCCTTTTTAAAAAAAAAAAAAAACGATGCTTTTTCAAGGTATGTTTTCTATATGATCATTTCAACATGTTATTGGAAGTAACTTGTATGCAGTGAATTTGAAACAAATTATGAATAACTGTTAATGTGTACTTACAACTTGTGAATGCACATTTATATTTTAATCCTACAGAGTTGATGAGATCCACCAGTTAGCTGGGAGACTGCAGTGATCTTCTAAAAAATTTATAACAACTACCACGGCTTATGTTATAATATTCAATAGGAGTCTTTGCACTTCTGCTTCTATTGTTCAGGATAAAGTAGGTGTGATTTTCAGAATTTTTAGTGGAGTTTTTCCTGTTTTTCATCCCTGCTTTCTCTCCATTCCCCATTCCACTCTTATATGCCATCTCCCCAAATTTTGCTGAAATTCTCAAATTTTCTGAAAGAATGGCCCCATAATTATAGTTGAGGTGAAAAATGCAAACATCCTTAGATATTATCGTGATGAACTAAATGCACACTAAATACACACATCCTATCAGAGGTCTGTGAGACAGGAATTTCTAAGAGTTTTGGTTTACATCCAAAAGTGGGATGGAGAGGGTATAGAGCTGAATGCACGAAACTGCGGCCTGCTGCACTTCAGACACGATTTTTTGCCCCATGTTTTATTTTTAAGTATAAATTATTGGCTAAAGGCCTGCTCTTTTCTACTGATATTCTTTAATTCATTGGCATTGCTTGCTGGGCTCTGTAGGTTTTTTAGTATATGGTCCTTGAGTTTATGAGTAGTGAGTGCCTAAACATTTACTCGGTGCCATGAGGAGATAACAAGGCTCGAATTTACCCTCATGTAATGAACAAGTAGAATACCAGGCAGCTGTGTGAAATAATGGGTTTCAGGTATTGGAAAACAGGTGGCACAGAACAGTGATCTCCAGAAAGAGGAACGTGAATAAGACTAGTCCTAAAAGTGCTTCAGTTTACTGTTGGGTGAGAATATCCAGCATGAAGATAAGGAAGAAAAACCCAGAGTATCTGGTGGTCTCACTGATTTGAGAACATAGAGCTCAGAGCTCTGGGGAGGGCAGGGTCCCAGGGAGAAGGCTGGTGCACAGAGGGAGGCAGGGTTTAGAAATCTGCAGAGAGGGTCCCATGAGTCACTGGCTATGAACCCATCTGGATATGTGTGTAAGGAGACTGAGAGCAGGGACAGAACTGCTAGAAATAGGTGAGACAGTAAGTGGAGCACACGCAGGGCAGGTAATGTTTTGGGGTCCTGCCAGGCAGAATGAGATCTCTCAATACATGGGAGATTGCGTAGTGTCCATGAAGGGTATTGCCATGAAGGGTAATTCAGAAGTGGTGCTGAATTAGCTCCAGACTAAAATGACTGTACTGGGCCAATCTCAGCACAGTTCGAAAGCAATCTCAGAAATAAACCAAACTGAGTTGAAGATACATAACTGCATCACAGCAAAGAGCCCAAATATAATTGAAAAAATATCCAGCATTGGTCAATGTAAAATTCATGATTTCTTGTATCTAATAAAAAATTACAAGGCATGCAAAGAAATAGGAAACTACAACTTATAACCAAGAGAAAACCAATTAATAGAAACAGAGACATAAATAAAAGAGATGATAATTAGCAGACCAGAATGTTAAAACGGCAATTATAAATCCACTACGTATATTCAGGAAGGTAGAGGAAAGAAAAAATAAAATGAAGTGACAGGAAGATACAACAAAGATGTATAATGAACATCTAAAGATGAAAAATAAAATATCTGAAGTGAAAATAAAACTGGACGGAATTACTAGCAGGTTAGACACTGCAGAAGAGATTGGTCAGCTTGAAAATGTAGTAATATGCACTATCCAAAATGTACTTACAGGAAGAAAAAATATTGAAAAAATTAACAGAGCACTATAGTGAGTTTTGGGGCAGTATCAAGTAGCCCCCAAATTGTATAATTTGACTTTCAAAAAAAGAAGGGATAAGAAAAGAATAGTTGAAGAAAAATAATGATGAAGAAATTTTCGAATTTCATAAATACTATATACGTTCATAGATACAGGAAGCTCAATAAACTATAAGAAGAAAAATAAAAATAAAAATAAACTGTGGCAAGGCACATTATCAAGTGGTAAAGAGACTATTTCAAATTAGAAAGGGAAGGAATACTTCTGTGTTAGTTTTTTATTGCTGTGTAACCAATTACCACAAACTTAATAGCTTTAAAACAAATCACTTATTATCTCACAGTTCTGTAGATCAGAAGTCCAGTAAGACTCAGAGATGAGATCTCGTTTTAGGGTCTCACAAGGATAAATTCAAGAAGGCAGCCCGGTCGCTTATTTGGAGACCGTGCTCTTTAGGTTGTTGATAGGATTCAGTTCCTTGTGGGACTAAGGTTGTTGATAGGATTCAGTTCCTTGTGGGACTAAGGCCTCTGTTGCCTTGCTGGCTTTCAGCCAGATCTGTTCCCTGCTCCTAGGAACGAAGTGCATTCTTTCTTGTGCTTCAAATCTCCCGAACTTCTTTTCCTATCACCAGCTTGAGAAAACTCTCCAGTTTAAAAAGGCTCCTATGATGACACTGGGCCCGCCCACTTAAGTTCCCTTTTGATAAACTCAAACTGATTAGTAAACTCAAGTACATCTGCAAAGTCCCTTTTGCTATATTATGTACAAAATCACAGAAGTGATCTGTTTCTTCATATTCACTGTCCTGGAGATTAAGGCAGAAAATCTCGGGGAACCATCTTAGAATTACAAAATACATAACATAAAGATTGTTAGGTGACAAAAATGTACTGTGTGGTGGATGCCAGGGAGCACGGTCATTTGCATTGCAATGGATAAGACAGACCAAATGGGGCCGCCATTTTAACCCAGACTCACCATTTAAGCTAAAATAGGCCCCAGGTAGAAGGCCATTTAGGGTGGAGCAAGATGTGGTCTGGCAGAAGGCAGGAAACTACAGGTAATGGCAGAAAATGAAAACTGAAGAAATGGCCAAACAGGAATTCACATCAGGGATTTCAGAACCACCAGATGAAAAATTCTATGAGGACAGTTCATTCCTTGGCCTGGTATAGAACCTGGTACATAAAGGGCATCAATACATATTTCTGTAATTAAACAGAAAATGAGTAATGGAGGTGGACTGACAGAAATATGGCATGCACAAATGGAGGATCTGTGACAGAAGGCTCTTGATAAACCCAGGGAGGCAAGCGGTTCAGTCTGATCTCGAAGCCCATTATCTAGGTCAGGACCACCTTCTTGGAAGACAATCTCAAAGGGAGATAGCAGAGAAGGAAACAAAGCAATATCTAATTGGGCACTGTGCTAGGCAATTTTTATATTAACTCATTTGATCTTCACATCAACTATGTGATAGAAACATTATTTTACTCCTATTTTGTAGTTGAGGAAGCTATGTTTTGGACAACATCCATAACTACACTGTCTAAGAGCTCATATTTATCAATCAGAAGAGTTACCACCCATGCTGCCCGAATGCCAAGCTGCATTTTCCCCCATTATTCCATGCTGGCTTCCAGCAAAGCAAAGCCCCAGTCCTAGGCATCAGTTGCTGAGTGGCTATCCATACACACAATATCAGACTTGTTCATTTGGCCAAAAGCATTTTACCACCCATTTGCGTCAGGCACCATTCTGGGTACTGTTAGTTAACGTTTTTCCCATCAAGTACAAATCAAATGGTGCTAAAATAACACTCCTCTTTCTTACCTACTACATTCAGGTTGCATTCTGCTATTGAGAGACTTCTTTCCCCTCTGTTTGAACCTGGTTTCTTCTGGATAACACAGTGCTGGGAACACCAGAGACTAGTCAGATGCACTCCTCACTGTATTAGGTGCAGTAGCCCATTCTGCAACCATGCAGGTCTCTAGAGGTGCCTGAAGGTAGGATGAGCTAGAGGGGAGAACACAGGCAGACTGTGGTGGACCTGGGTCACAGAGACACTCATACTGCCTTTTGAGTTCAATGGGGATAGGCAGATACCCTTTCACCCAATGGACAGAGAACCAGCTTTGCCACATCAACACAGAGAGTCACAGTATGTTCACATTTGCTGGGACAGTGATGATGTGAGGAGATACAGCAAGACTGAGACCTTAATTGTACCAGAGGATTTGTCGGGTGCACGGGAAAAGCCCCAACTACCGTTATCTCTGGAATTTCATAAAAGTCTACATTTTGGTAATTGTGGGAGCAAAAGTTTCACAAATAAGAAGCTTACCATGCTTAGGAGACTTGAAATGGTGGTGGTGTTGGGGTGTTGGGGTGATGTGGGAGAGGTCTTCAGAGGGAGGGTGAGAGAAGAGAATGGTTCACTTGTGACATGAAGGACACCTGTAGTGGGACTTCATGAGAGTTCCGAGAGACCATTCGAATGTCCTGTTGTGCTTTCACATAAACCTTTTCCTTGTGATTAGAAACTTTCAAAAATGAAAAACAATCTGCCACTGGGAATTTATGTTCCACATATATTCATGGAAAAATAGAACGAACATGTAAAAAACATGAAGGGTTGTGAAGAAATCAGTTTACCTACTAAGTGTATACTTAGTAGCATCAGCCTTGGCTTTTGATCAGACCAAGCCACACATTAGGGTCTGAGATTTGTGGGGATTTGGGGGCATTTTTCTTTTAGCAAGGCCCTCTCTAATGAGATGCAATGATGCCAGTAGAGGAACATCAACTAATACAGAATAAACAAAACAGATGTGAAGCCACCTTAGCCAGAAGTGACTTATGGTCTAGAACGGAATACCCATTCAGCTGTTTTTACTGCTGACTCATGACAGATGGTAACAGACTGATGGGGTTCTGACAGGACACGTAGATGCCTGTGAAACTGAGCCTGCCTCCATCACACACATATTAATTGATTCATTAATATGATTGACAGTCTTTTCTCCTTCTTCCTGCCATGTTTAGACTTGTCACTCACAGAAATAAAAATGCCTTGTTTTAAAAAGCTGGAGAGAAATGGTCTTAAGCATGAGCAAGCAGTCAGGAAAATTTTAAGCAATTATTGTTCCCATGTTTTCATTTTTTAAATAAGTCCAACATTCCTTCCCTCTTCTTCCAAATGTAATATGAAACAAAATACACACCAAAAAAAGTATTTTGAATTTACATGGTTTTCTGTCACAATGTTTCTAAGTAAAATGGGACGCTGCGCTTGAGACCTCTGAAATTAAGTAATAAACCCAATAAACGTGCTATATTGTTCTCGTAAAATTACCACCTCAGGCAATTAAGACTATTTTTGGGCATATATTTCATGCTTAGCAGGTATCAGAACATTTGGAGTGACGTGGAAGAAGCAAAAGACAGGGTCCTTACCCTCAAATTCTTATGAGGTAGTTGGAGAGATGAGGGAAACCCATGAAACAATCTAAGACAGTAAAAGACAGAACGATAGATGACATGGCGTGCTAAGGGATGGAGCAGGGCAATTCCATGGCAGCACAGGGGACAGGAGAGGGTGTCCGATGGTAAGAGACTCAACATGAGAAGGACAGAAATTATTGTGAGACACTTATACTGAAGAAAAAGTGAGCTTCCCCCGCCCCGCCGAATCTGAGCTAACACTGGAGTGAGCCGTGAAAAGTTAAATGCAAGGCAAAAAAAAAAAAAAAAAAAAAATCCCTACACTTTGTGAAAAAGAGATATTTAGCATCTTATGGATATGATAGAATATAAGAGAAAAAAGAGAGTAAATAAAATTGCTTTGTGAAAACTGAAATCCTTTCTTTTCGGGGTAGTGTTATCCTGGCTTTACTAATCATATGACAAGTTAAAGTCTAGATATTTGAAGAAATGTTCCATTTTATCTAAATTTCGTGTATTTTATAAGTAGATTTTAAAATTTTATTAAATATGTAAGAGGCTAAAAAAGTAGAACTAAACTCCAGACTGTCTAAAATCACCAAAACTTGTAAACCTTTTGCTTTGCTTGAATAAGAGTGAGATTTTAATTTGTCTTGCATGTCTACATTTATGACTATTCTCTAATAATACTAAAATCTATAACAATATAAAATAATAATCACACAACTTTCTCAATATTTTGCCTATCAATCCCAAATTCACCTATCCATGTGTTTATTCACTCGCAGTCATTATGTTAGACAATAAGGATACATTCGCTTTAACTGATTTCTGATGTTGGTGAAATGCTTTGGTTTAAATTGGAACGAGGACAGTGAAGCATGGTTGAGGTTGGGTTGCTGTTCTGTCATCTGAGAAGTTCCCTGTAAAGGAGACACTAATTTCAGATGTATCTCTCTTACATACACATCACGTAATAAGTGTACTTCGATGTGAATAGGTACTAGATATCTTCCATTTGAGTAGAATAGGAGGAATAAACCTAACACTCATGTAAATGTGGCAATATATATCCCATTAATCCATAGAAGAGAGACTCATTAAAAGTGGGTTAGAGGGATTCTTTCTGTTGAGAATGGAAATTTGATTAATATATTAAGAAAGTAAAATTTATAGCAGAGCAAAAACAAGCTCAATCTGATCCCCACCCACGCAAAAAACCAGCCAACAGGAAAAATTCCCTTCTTTCTAAATTAGGTTGAATCTGGGTACATATGTTGACCCTGAATACAGTTTATCTTAAAAAAGTTCTTTTAAGTTTAGAAATTATTTCACAGTATGAACAGGATGTAGATATATTTGTTGTAATTCAACAGAAAAATTGGGGTATTTATATCAGATGCTAAACAGCATCTGACTCATTAAAAATATACTAGTTTAAGTTTATTTTAATAATTATCTTCACATTTTTTAGTAATGATTATGAGGAGAAGTCTACTTAGATGTTTTGGATATTAAAGCAGAGTTTGAGCTGGAGCAAACACAAAATAAAAAGTAATTTTTGTTAGGCTCAAGGTAACCAGGCTTTGATGATGAGTGGCATGGGGAGTTAAGAACAACTGTGATAAAACATTGCATAGTCACCTCTAAAAGTACCTTTAAATAATTTACATATGGACCAAATGCCTATTAAACAGTTTTCGATGTCTATTTATGTAAAAAAATAATACTAACTTAGGGTCAGTCCAGTTATTAACTGTATGGGAACAAGAGCTGATGCCATCGCTGTAATCTAGTCTAAAAATGTTAAAGAGTTTAATGAGATGTTCGGCCCGAACCTCACGCTTAGAGTTAGTAACAGTCTCTGGGCTTAGAGAATTTAAATCATTCCAGGGACATGACAGTAAAAAAGTTTGTCATGAGTGTGAGTACTTTTCTTTTCAGCAATTATTCATCTTGTTTGGTGTGGATTATTCTGGAATGATACGTCACCACTGAGCAGGGTGGGGGCTGCCTGTTGAGGAGCCTGAGTCATTACAATTTATAGTGAAATTTGCTACAATTTTTATTTCTTTGATAAAACTGAATAGACGTTTTGTATCACTTTTTGACTATCATTCTCATCTTAAACAAACAAAAAAGGTATGTCAAATCCAATTTTAAATTACCCTTCATAAGGATAAAAAATTTGTCAAAAGGAAAGCGTCACACAAATATCAAGCATGTGCATTATAAACGTAAGTATAGTTCTTTGTCTTTAATGAGAGACTGTGCATTTAAGTAAAGAAAGTCTCTTTCATATTGTCTCTCTATATATCCATCCATCCATCTACCCATCTACTTGTCAATTCACTTATCACTTATGGTATGTGTGGTAACGGGTCCCAAATAAGATACTCAGATAGTACTGTGAGAGTTAAAAGAAATGGGAGGTTGCTGCATGCTGGAAGAGCAGCTCTTTACTCTCAAACGTTGCAGAGCAGAGGGTACTGGTTTGGGGTCTGAGAGCCATAAAGAGAACTGAAATAAACATAAAGGGCATAATTCTTGGATTTTTGATTTCCTGCATTCTTGTCCTGGCCCAGCCATTTATTTGTGTTATCTTACAGAAGTCACCTAAATTCTCTAAACTTAACTTCTTCATTCATGAAATGAGAACAATTATAATTTCCATTTCCTGAACACTGCTGGCCCTAGCAACTCTACAAGGTGAATACTATTTAGTTATAGTTTAAATACTAAGATACGGAGATTTACAAAGGTTATTTCCCCAAATTTACAAAGATAATACATGGATTCACACCCAGGTCTTATTGATTTCAACCCTAACTTGTTCTTCTTTCCATTACACCTTGCTGTTCTTCTCCCAGCACCACTATGCTTAAGGACAATAAACTATAAAATGCTAAAGAAACATGACGTGTGTACATACGCATTGCCATGAAGATGACTATAATAATGATTATTTTGTGGCAGGGTGGGGGTTGAGGGTATGGCCAGTCCAATCAGAGTAAATCAAATTGCAGAGACCTAACTTAATCCATCCTATGTTAATTATTAGTGTCCTATCAGCAAAACAATTAAATACTAAAAGTCCTTTAAATGTCTATCTTTTTGGTTATGGATTTTGCTATTTAGCAAATTGCTGACGGTCAACTTATTTCCAGGGTGATGTGTCTCTGGGTTTCTGGAAATATTCCTCTTGTTCATCAAAGTGTTTGTGCGTCTCTTTGGAAGACCCTACTGGACAGACCTTGGCGCTCACCACAAAGGCTTTTGAGTTACTTACTTCTTCCGCTAATGAGGTTCTCAGTTAACTTTCAAAGATGCTGTATTCCGGAGCTATGCAGAGGCTGGTCTATGTCTGAATGTGCACAGGCCTGCTAATAGCACAGTGTTTACCCGCTGCTGAATCTCACATTAATCACTAGAGTCCAAAAGGAAGGCCAATTGTAAACATTTCTGAAAGGTACTGGTTGCTGCCATTTGTTTTGGATAACGGTATTCAAAATTTTAATTCAGTGTCCGTGGGAGTTTGGGAGAAAAATATTTATTATTCTGGAGTATTGTATATAGTATTCTTAAATATGAATGTCTTCTTGAGCTGGAAGATTTCAGTACTAGAAATGCAATTTTAAAAATTTTTTTCCATAACTTTTCCAGGGTTTCTTGGAATGAATTCTAAATGGCCCACTGAAAATGAATAAAATAATTGCTAATGATAGTCCTTCAGTCAGTAGTCTAAATATACCGTGCTCTTTTATAAATATAGGTTGCATTGCTGAAAAAAATATCTTCACTCTGATGTCTACTTAAAAGTGGCAAAGGCCTTTTGTGACTTTAAGTGTATTCTATTAATGAACTAGGCGTGGAGGGAGAGTCGAAGGCAGAAATAATGTTTATGTGCCAGCTCCGCTGTCCTCAACCGACTGCAGGTACAGGAATGATGAGACAAACCTAGGAATTTCAAGTCAGAGAACTGAATGGTAGATTCTCTAATCTCGCATTCCATACCCCATCCACAACTGGCCTTTCCTTGAACTATGACAAAGCTGTACCATATTCTTAGGACTGAATTTGATTCCTTATTTAAAATAATTACCTAAAGACTCCTGTATCAAAACATTTCCTTTAAACTGACTCCTGGGTTAGTTTACCTGTTGGCAGAAGCACGTAGCCCACCTAGGAAGGTCTTTCCCTGAGACCTGACTCATAATGCAGATTAAAAGGGACTCTGAATATTTTCCAGCATTAAAAATAGTGTGTAGCACTTTCGCAGCAAAAGTACATTTCTGTCATCACCTAGCTCAGAAAAACAATTGCTTTCAAATAATGAAATATTGATATCTTCTGAAAGTAATTCGAAAAACTGCACTGAAGTCATTTATGTTCTTTTTAATCCTACAGTCATAGGTAATAGTCATAAGTAAAAATTTTCTCTGTTTCAGGAAGATGGGTCATAAAAATGACCTTTTCTAAAGAGATGATCGGTATTTTTATGTTTCTTATTGCCTGTATTATAAATTTATCCAGAACTTACATAAAAATAAAAGTTTATTTTATGAAAGTAAAGTAGGAGGGTCAGTGTGCCGGATTTCTCCTCCTCTAGGATCTCTGTCTCTGTGTGTTTCTCTCTCACTTTAAAGACCAGAGTTATAAACAAAATTAAGGTCGAGTGTAAAATAAATCAGGTTATTTGCAGTTTTCTTAATGGAAAGAATATTAGCAACCAGTTGCATTCTATGTCAAGGGTGAGTGACAAAATATTTAATAAATAATGATTTCTTTTATTCTGTAACTTTTTTTAAAAAAAGGTAGTTTTAGTCTTCATGAAATTTGGTATTGTTTATTATCCTACTATGGTAATATACAGAATGATAACCTTAACGATTTAACGGTATGAGAGATGATCTAACCTAGGCCCTTAACTTCATAGAACAGAGAGACAGACTTTAAAGTTGTCTCTTCAAGGCAGCCTGGGCTTTAAATGGACCCAGGTGACTTTATAACAGAGCCGACATGAAGGCTTTTTACTCCCGACATCCTATTCATAATTTCTGGGTGTGTTATTAGTGTGTACACTTTTACATGCGAAGAATTTTACAGTTTTATCACATTATTAAAAATTTACACAAAATCCATCTGAAGAGCACTACATCCTTTGCCCTTTACTCTTCAATTATTTTAATTAAACATAAGCTCCCCATTTAGTTGCAACAATTGATGCAACTCTCATTCACAGATGTGTGGCCCTGGAGAATGACGGTGGATGACAGCTCGCTTTCGAGATGGTAGGTTGGCCCTCTGCCATAATTTGCATACTCTTTTCTAGTCCTTTACCATTAAGTTTAAATTACTGAGTTTGCTGGAAGAAAAAGAAATAATACCTTCAAATAGAAAAATATGACTTCTGTCTGGATTTCATAAAATTTTTTATTTTCCTACTGCTCTTGCAACACAATGATATTTTTGATTAAGTTTCTTAATTTTTTAGCCAATAAATTCATCACTGGGCAATTCATAACATTATTACTTCTTCAGGTGACTGAACTTTAGGACACAGATGCACCATTGTTCCGGCCAAGGTGACTGTTTGAAAAGCTAGGGGAAACATCTGCAGGTGGGTACCCTTCCGGAAACTTCGTGCACCATGCAAGTGTAAACAAGCTCCTAGTGCACGACTCACTGCCGTATCTTCGCCGACAGACTGAGGAGAAGAAATAAAAACTCCACGTTTTGGTAATTCTTTCCTTGCAGAACAGCTTGTTAATACACAGAGAGGCATTTCGAGTTTTGATTTAAATGGGAATAGGTTAACTGAGATGAAAGACTGGAGTGCCATGTTCACACATTAACAGGCATAGACCATTTGATACTTTACCAAATGGTTCCTAACTTTTAAGCTGGTGAAGCCAGCGCTCACTACTAACCTGTCAGACAGGTAAGTGCTATTAAGCTGAACTGATGAGAGCAGAAACCAGGGTTTAGAAGGTTTAAAATCTGACTGAGACATATTTATCACGATGCTGGTCAAAGATGATGACTTGGTCAGCTCCATACGATGAAATCATATCTGTGTCTCGCTTCTCATGCAAATGAAGTACTTCTTTTTTTGGTAGTTATCCTTCCATTCTTACACAAGGATGCTTATTCATGTCACTTACAGACTTAGTCTGAAAAAATTTTTAGTTTAATTTTTTTTCTGGACCTCAGTATTTTCAAAATATTAGAGCGCTAAGTGAAACATGTTCTGTCCTCAATTGTTTAATTGCTAGATGATTCCACAGTCTATAAACTACATATTTAGTGCTTTTAACTTTAGTTGCTTTTCTCATAGGTATAAATTTACATAGTGCAGATGAAATTTCACCAAAGAATATAAAAATATTTCAATACTCAAGGCCCATTTGTACAAGGCAATATGTTATTTAGAAAATTACATAATATCTGCTAATTATTGAACAATTTACATAAATGTGAGGTGATTAAAAAAGAACAAATGTAAGAAACACACATTTCCTACTGCCACATCTCCACGTTTTTTTAAACCAATACACCGAAAGAGGTGATATTTCTGCCTCTACTGAACCCTGTGCTGGGAAAATATTCTTTCCTTTCTCTTTAAACTGGAAGACACAATTTAAAGAGATGACAATACAGAAGATCACATTCCCTCTTTGAAGAAAACATTGATGAGACTCTTGCTCGCTTCCACAGTTCAAAGAACTGAGTTTGTAGGAAGGAACGAGAAGGAGGTTGTGTATCTACAAACACGGCAGGTACACATCTAGGTAAACAGAGCCGGTCTCGTAATATCTAAATATTTTTCAAATATTTTCTTCACAGAGCTATCTCAGTCATTACAAAAGGTCTTGAAATTATTACACTGGGATTCTGTTCCCAGACTGACTCAGTTGAAACTTGCAGGTGTATAGCTCAGTAGGGATCATCCCCTCTCCCCTTGTTTCCTCCATTCCTGTTATTTGAGTCACCAATTTGAAATGCACCATTACCACCAAATAACTATTTAGCGGTATACAATCACACAATTGTGTGAAGAGACAAACATAATGAAGGACACTAGGGAAACAGGATCCTTTATTCAGGGCACCTATCCTGCACTGAAATGATTGAGAGTTCTGTAGCTTTTGTAACAGAGTATCCTCTCAACAATTACTTTCAACTAATGGTATGCTAAACTGAACAGGAAATCAGGTCTTGGGATGAATAGATCCATTGGTCCAAGTGACAGAGAGCCCAGCACAGTTTTCAAATTGTTTCAAAGGGGCCAAAGTTCTCATTACATAATTATAGCTCAACTAAATTAAAGAATATTGTTACCCTCTCTGATTTTTTATTGTTGCTCTTGCAATTCAATGTTAATGATGTATCTTATTGCTTGCAAAATGTGAAGTTAGGAGTCCGAGTATTTATTTTCTCATCCCAACACCCTTCTGTTTCCTGGCTTAGATTGTATCTGTGAACTAATAATTGGGGTGACCATTAATGAAATATTGCTATTACTGTATAAAAGTTATCTTTAAGGTTTGTAATCATTTTCTGTGTATACTACTAAAAGCAATAATTTAGGTGAATCATACAAAGGGACTCAAGAAAATGGTAATGTTAAGTAACGAAGGTCAAGGGCTCATAGACTTCATATCTAAGACATTATTTTTCAGTCAATAAGTGTTTAACCACATTTAGCCTTCAGAAGGATGTTTTTTATTGTATGTTCAAGTGAGATAAAGTCCCCTTTCTTTAGATCAGTAGTTGAAATCTTCTGCTATTCCCGCCTCCAGAGCATGCATTGCTATACTTTGTGAAATAAAATGGGGAAGTTATACTACATGACCCAGAGAACCCTTACAGCGTTTTCCTAATATAAGATGGTCAAATTTGACAAGGCATGGAAAACAATCATTCCTAGAAAACTCTCCTGTGTTGAAACACAATACATAATGCAACTGAAAAACAATCCCTTCATAATTAGAATTCAGAAAGCATCTTCAATTCTAGGTAGAAAGATTTTGAGGAAAATTCATAAAGAGTTTTGAGTCATGCTGTTTTTATTATTTTTCGTCAGTCATGTGATCTCTCATGTAGGAATGAGACTAATTCAAGGGCAGACACATGAGATACGGATTATAATGAAGATAGAAATGGCATGAAATCTGAAAAGAGGACAACTGAGAATCAAGTTACAGGCAATGAGTTGGCTACATAGATTTTATCAGAAGAATTTAACAATACTAAATATAATTTCCTAAAACCTTATAAAATCCTACATATCCATCAACAAAATAGATAATACAATTTTATATCTCCATTCTATGGAATGTCATGCAGCTATTCAAAAGAAGTGAGTTACATCAATGCGCCCCAAGGAATATCCATAATGTATTATGAAAAACAGGTTTAATACACTACACAAATAATGATCCATTTAAAAAAATAAGCACTGGATATGTATCTTTGCATATGTTTAATCAAGCTCAGGAAAAGGTTTAGAAGGATGGAAACAGACTTGCAATTTGGAATTTCAAAGGCTATGCCCAAGCCAGAGTTTCAGTATTTTGAAAAGTAATTTAAAAAAATAATAATAATTTTAAAAAGTTGTCAAATTAAAAATTTTTTCAAACACTGATGTAAAAATACTTGCTTGAGTGACTGATTAATTAATTAAGTATGAGTGGCAGATTTCTTAACTTCTGTAGGACTATTTCTCCATCTATCCAAAAGAATAACAACATCCAACTCAGATGGCTGATGAACCAGTTACTCATATTATCTAGGATACTCAGCCAATATGCTGGAGTACATGTATAATTTGATTTACCCACTTGTACTCTAAATATCCAGTGATTGTAGCTAAATATTTTTTTAAAATGAAATAATAAATGTCATAACCAAGAAACTGAAATGTTTGAGATATCCCTGGACTACGAATGGGAATGAACCACAAGATAATTAGTGGGGCTGAAGCCAAGGGCTTCTTAAATTGGTTCTTATAGTTCTGGTGTACATACTGCTTTTAAGTATTGCTCCCATGGGTGATGTAAACGAAGAGGTCTCTTAGGAGAAAGAGGATGGGAGCTAGTTTCTTGGTGTAAAGCTAGGTGCTGACATAGTGCTCCTTGCTTAGAGGAGGCTGAAAAATATCGCAGCTAACATGTGCAGATTATGTGACTTTGTAGGTCTAAGGAAGACAGAGGGACACAAATGTGCTCCTACAACAAAAAACTGAGCCTAGTGACCTGATAATAGTGAGAATAAATTTGAAATTACCAATTATGAGAAGAAAAATCCATATATTTGTGAGCTAATCAATGCATTAGCATATAACACATGAGTTTAAAGGAAAGCTCAATGGAATCCGTAAAATAGTTTTCACTAAATTCTCAAGAAAGTACTATATACAAAACTCACTAGATGCAGTTAAAGTTATCCTTAGAGGTAATTATATAATTTTAAATAGATTTTTTAAATTGAAAATAAAGTCATCCAAACAGAAAATCCACCAGATAAATAAAGAAAAGTAGATTGTAGGAAATAAAAAAAAAAGATTAGAATTAATGAAGTAGAAAATAAATACATGTTTGAGTACATCAAGTAAATCAAATTTGTTTTTTAAATTAAATATATATTGAAAATATATATCATATTCAAAATGAGAAAACATTTCAAAAACAATACTGATAGAATATTCTGGGATATTTAATGAAGTATCTAACTTTCATATGTTAAATGGCTAAGACAAACAAACAAAAAAGAATAAAAATTAAGGATGACTTATCCTCCTGAATACTAAAACTTACTATAATACTGTAATGAATAAAATGAAATGATGTTGGAATAGGGACAGGCAAACAAGCACAAACACCTAGAAATAAACCTAAGTACATGTGGAAAATCCATGTACAACAGATGTGAAATTGCCAATGGAAATCGATCTCTACTTACATACTTGTTTGTTCTGAGGATAATTAAACGAGGTAGGAGCACTCATGGAATATTACCCACGCTATCGTAATTTGAAAAGATCTGACTGATCTAAGGCCACAGAGAGAATGACAATGTTTGGAATTTCCCTGTGGACAAAGACGAAATCTTGTGGGATGTGCCCTTGGTTTCTTATATCCAGGCAGCTTAGTTCTTACATATAAACAGCATGATGCAGACGAAAGACAAGTGAGATAAAATGCATAACCCTCCTCTTCCTTTCCCTCTTTACTGAAATCTGTGGTCCTATATCTTTCTCAAGATGAACTGTCAAGTGAGAAAAATTGGGTAGAAAGACCAATAGCAATGAACGAGTAGCTTTCACCCTGCGTGTGTCCTTACTTTTTGATCAGAGATTCTGGGACATGTTAGAGGGGATGAGATTGAGAAAGGAAGGGTATAGCTAATATCTCTAACTCCTTGTTCACACATTCATACGTTGACTTATACGATGAATAAACTGCAAGTTTCACATGGTTAGAAATTAATCTTGAGTTGCTTCAGAAATCAAAATATAAGAAAAATTTATTTAAATAACATCTAATTAATGAGTAAGGAATTGCTCAGTCTATGAGACTAATCTTCAATAACCTTTATATATTCCTGCACTCATAGGCTTTCCTTGCTTAAACTAGGGTTCATGTTTTCAAGGAACTTTTTTAGCTTAGTGACTAAGTTGTTTCCTAGTTCTGCTTTGAAAAGAGGGAGATCCTTTAGTACTAAGTGAGTATCAAGCCTGTTAAGCCTGGGAACTGACGGATTAGATCATTAGGTAAAATGCCTCTATGAGTGAGATTTGCCAAGTTTCTAATGTAACTAATCTTTAGCATACCGTAAAAATTGCTGTAGATTTACATGGAGCAATTATTTTGAGCACAAGGAAGAAAACCTCATTACAGAGTTATTACTAATAATCATCATCATTAACATTACTGGCAAGAGGGCAGTTATACTAGGTTAGCAGCAGAGACAGAAAACAGAAAAACCTTCCCCTGAGGGCCCATCGTCAGCATACAGTTTGCACAGACTGTCTGTAGTGGTGAGCTGTCAAGGTCTCGGAGCTCTACTATGAGTCTCTTCAGAGAGGGGACTCTCTCATGAACTGCATAGTTGCTGTCTTCAAGCCCCTCGGAAGTTTTAGCTAGCTGTAAACGCGATTGCTGCCTTTATTGTCGTTTTTAAGTGAAATGTTAACTTTCACGTTGATACTGGAAAACTGTGCTAGGTCCTTAAGGGAGATGCATTGTGACGAGAGTAAATGTCACACACTCACAAGCACATGAACTAGATCATTTTCCACAAAACTGTGTTCTAAGTAAATTTTATTGCTTACAGACACGTTAGTGCAAAATTCTTCTTGAGAAAGCCTGATAACCAAGAAATGTACTTTAATTGCACTTAAATTGCAGTATGAATTGTACTGTGAATTGACAGGACAATCTATAATAAAATTCCCGTCTCTTTCCTCCCTTTCAGTAGATGATACATTCAATTCTAACCATAATAAAAAAAGTATATTTTGCTGTGGACCCAACTATAAGTTTCACTCATTGAGATCTGATATGTTATTTTATCACTATGATGAATTTTAAAATTTTCTTGTTTAAACTGAACTTTAAACCTTTAAGGATTTGACACATTGACTAAAACCTATGACTGATATGTCAGATACTTTGGTTTTGACATCTTAGCATGTACATGATCAGATGAAAGAAAAGAAATGTACTAAACACAAAGATCTTGAACTGAGATTAAAACCACCAAAGGCTAGAGTGTACTCTGTGCATGATAATTATCTCTGTAAGAATCCCAAGAAAAGAAATGCCTACGTCAGAAAGATAGACTTGATAAAATATAAATATGAGGTAAAACCAACTTGTGGGTTAATTTCAAAGAATTGTACTGTGAACTGAAAATTATCTAAAAATCTCTACTTATTTGGTAATACATTTAGAAATACTGATGACATAGAGTTTCTTATTAAAATTATATGCAAGCCATGCTTAAAAAATATTAAAAATTTTTTTTTGCTTTTGCTAAGAGGCTGGGATGCTTATGTTCTCATCTATGGCATTTCTAGAAAACTACTCAGATAACTGTACCAATAAAAATGGCTGCCATGTAAGAGCCTTCTCCCCAAAAGATATTTAAATAACAATTCTAGCATCAGAGGATTTGAGATGAGAAACACTTATTACATTACATACAATTATTACATTTTCCTCCTCTGAGAAAATACTCATAGATTTAATTGGTCTTTTTTTTAACCCATGGATTTACATTAGTCCAATATATTTCCCGATGTTTAAATATTGGTTTACCAGATTGTTTATTGACTCATGCCATTTATATTATTTTAAAATATTCATTTATATTTCTGTCTCAAAAGAGATATAGTAAAGCCTAGTGTTTTAGAAGCTACGTTGTTAGGGACCTGTGGTTGAATACCAGTTTTATAATTTTGCTAGTCAAAAATCGGTTTAATACTACTACAAATCTCATAAGTTTGGTTAAAGGATGGTTTGAGATCATGCACATACGGTACTTGACAGATAATAAACAGAACTGTCCAGCAACCATTATTATCAATAAGAGAATGACTTTCTTTACTAAGACAGTCTAAGGTGGTGGTGACAGGGGTCTTTCCAACTCTGTGCCACGACCTACCTATTTGCAGGTGTGCCATGATAGGGACCCACTCGGCCTCCTCTGCACGTGGACTGGGGCATCTGGAGCCCTGGATGACCACTTCTTTCCACAGGCTGCCTTGTAATTTACCCTAGATAGTATAATTTTTATTTTTTTGTCTTTATGTGGAAGATATTGGAAATTTTTGACCAAGGAACCACATATGTTAAACTTTTAGGTTGAAAAGTTGAGGTAGAAAATAGGTAGAGGAATAATCACTACTTGAGAATTATTAATCTGTAGAGATAACTGTGCATCATGAACTTCCAGGTGTCCCGGTTTCCCTTGCTGTCTTAGTTACCACTGTCTTAACAGTCATCTCTAGTGAGCCTGGTAAGAGTGAGGGCTTCAATAAACACCCTCATCTGAGTAAATCTCTGTTCACTGCCTCACTTATTTCTAGCACCTTTTATTTTGTGTGACGACTTCAAAATCTTTAAAAGAAATTGCAACCTTAGATATTCAATATTTTGGATGTAAAGTAGAAGCATTATTTAAACTAATTTCTGCTTGGATCTATATGCTTTTTTCCATCAAGAATCAGAAATACTGTGAAATATTTTCCTTTTAGTATTTCAAAAATTTTACTAAAGCATTTAGAACTTGAAGGCAAAATGCTAGGAAATAAGCTGGATGTCTGGGTTCTAACGCCTGTTCTGCACTTCACATGAAGCATGTCACCTAGCCCTGGGTGCTATGGGGAGAGGAAAATAAAATATTGACTCAATTAATTTAAAATAAAGGTATAACTTGTAAATCTATAACAGTAAAACTTGTGTTACTCCAGATTAATTTATACTAGAGTCTAGTATATATGCATTACCGAAATTTGATGAAAAAATTATGAGAAGAAAATCTGGAAGTTGAAGAATTGTATTCGTTATCTTTTTTTTTTTTTTAAACAATAATTGGTTGGTGTTGGTCACCATTGGCAGATTGTCTCAGTCCAATGGATAGAACACAGATGTTCCTTTGAAGCAGAGATAGAAAACACTTAAAATAGAAAATTTATTAGAAGAAATAAATTATAAAACAATTTGCCATACTTACCATTTTTTTTATGTGTGGAAATAATGTTAGAGTTTAAAAAATTAATCATTTACATAATTTTTTCAGTTATCATTATTTCAGTTGTTAGTTTAACCACAGTTTATCCACCTCAATCTATTATCTTTCTTCAACCTCCACATACTGTTTTAGTTTGATTTTTTGTTTGTTTGTTTGTTTTTAGTAAAATATATACAAAAATAGGGAACGGAACTTTTCTATGGGACCAGTATCAAGGCACAGGCTTCAGCTTCTTAAGTTCAGATGAACTTCTATTTTCCTGAGGATATTTTACCAATATCAGATCACTATCGGGTATGAAACATATTGCTCCTAATGACAAAAACCACATAACTTATAAGTTGCAAAAATGATAGTGTGGGAAATTTCAATTACGCTAAAATACAATTCTAGAAATCTCAAATGCTAGAAAGTAACGAGACTTGCACTATTTGCTCACTGTCACTATAGTTAAACTTCTCATGGAATAGGTTATATCACTTATTTCCTTCTACTTTCAATTCTACTTACATTTATATTTCAATTGAGAACTTTAGGGATAAAGAATTTTTTCTCTTTATGGGATCGAACTACTGCATTACTTTAATGTTCTTTATGTATGTCCAATATAAATTACTTAAGGCAGTTAAAACATTTCAAAAAGTGGGAATGGAAAATCATCAGCCTATTCTTAAAATTCACAAGGATTGATTCGAAGACTTTCGCTGTCACCACTGCTTTCTTATCATTTGCCAAAGTAGCTCTATGACCCTTACCCCATCGTCCTTGTCCTTTAACCCTTCATTTTTCACTTCAGTGACTCTTTAGATCTTCTTAAATTTCACTATGTCTAGAAAGTCCTTCCCCATGAAAAAGGGCTAAATGCATTATCTTGACATAGCAACTCCCATAATTACTGTTTACCTTTGTATTTTATTATTTGATTGCTTTAAAAATAAATGATCTCATCTACAAATCCAGAAAAGTATAGATCCTTCTGCTCTTGCCTTAATATTCCTTAAACTCCTCAAGAGCCCTTAAATCACCTTGAATTCATTTCTCGTTCTTAATGGTTTTGCTGCCCATATTTTCAATTGTTTAAATATCCATTGGCATGTCTGAAAGCTCACAGGAAGAACAAGAGAAGGGAGTAAAACTGGGTTTCTTTTCCCCCTCATCATTTTCTCCTCTTAAGAATGACTCAATTCATCGTCTTACTGCACTAATCGATTATGGGAGTGGGTAACTTTTTAAAAATGAAGGATGCTAAACTAAACTAACTCTTGTGAGTTGAGCAGCTTGTGCAAAATACGCTTTCAGTAAAAGAGGAAAAAGCCAGACTCTGGTTAACAGAGTCACATCTCCAGCAAAAACAAAGGTATTTTACTAATAGTGCCCATACGACTAGCAGAAACAGTCTTGTGGTAAAGAGGAAACATCTCAACGCATCTGGCCCCTGCTGAGAAGTTTTACACCCATGTTCAATCGTGGTTTTATAGTGTGGACTAGAGAAGATGGAGGTATTTCATTAGCTGATTTTCCTCAACTTCTTCTGAGGTGAGTAGAGCCTCTCGGTGTCTCGCATTTCCAGAGGGGACAGGGGATCACCAGATGGTGTCCTGCAGGGGAAAGACTAAGGAGAGGCCTTAAGAAGTATGTCCCTTGTTGATCTTTGCCAAAGTAGCTTCAGGCCAGTGGTCAGCTCAGAAATCTGGAATAGCGTCCAATCAAGGAGTGACTAGGAAGAGGGAAACGAGAAGCCTGACGTTTCAGAGCTGGCTGGCCGAGGAATGTCCTGAAAGGCAAGTGGGGGGAGGACGGAGGGAAGGTCTCCTCTAGTTTGTTTTGTTTCAAGCCTTTTATTTGAGAGGGAAAACATCCTGGGCAGGGAGTTCATTAGCAAACCAGTGTCCTAAAGCAGGCAGAAAGCAGTGAGTTTTAGAATTCTACCGCTTTTAAAAATGTTGTGCTTTATCTGCATAATTTCTGTCATTTCTACCTTATTGCAAAACCCAAGTTAGACAAAACTTGGTGGAGGGGAGGAAAGAAGAAGAGGTCAGTTGTGCTTCTCTTTATTGGATTGCTAAAGTCCAGTTTTGTTATTGTGATCACCTTTTGTAAACCATTAGGGAAATTATGATTTAAAGAAGTCCTTTTGTAAAGTTAATGCCATGACTTGTTTATATTTGTTAGTAAATATTTTCATATGACTTGTGTGTGAAAAACAGAGAATGACTCAAGTTTAAGCTGATCACTGCTATGCTTAGCATAAACGATAGGTACTTCCAATTTTTATGCTATAGTTTCTCATTAGGCGATTATTTAAGATTGTTTATCTTGTACCTAGAGTTGTTAAAATAACGTCACACAGTGATGAAATTGTGCACTAGCACAAGGATTAAGGATCTAATAACTTCTTAAAGTAATGACGGATGTTTTGTTATTGCTTACTTGCTTCATACATGCTAGTTTATAAGGTGCTATGTAAACTCTGCATTATGTAATGAACTTCTAAACAATTTCTATTTGTCCATTAATATCCTAAGTTAACAGCCTCTAAAACATTCTGTCTATTTCTTCATTGAGAAGTTATTTAACCTTCTGGAAGCCAACTTTCTACATCTATAAAACTGGATATAATGATACAGACCTTATGGTTATTGTGAAGCTTAAATTAAGTGGGGACATTTGTAAAATTCTCAGTAGATGAAAAGCAGACATAGGCGACAGAGTAGTTTATACTAAAACTTTGCTCTCATGTTGCTAAAGAAGATGAAAGAGGAGAAAGTGAAGAAGAGAAAAAATGGCAAAAGTGATGAGCGGTGTTTGGGGCCTTTGGTCTTCCTTTTTCGGGCTTTCTTTTTTTGGAGGAGGACCCCTCTCTCAGCCTCTACTTCTTTTCCTTGCCCTGTGTTCTCTCTGACCTCATTATCTGTCTGTGCATGAGAGAAAGTGACCTTGAGTTAGTGGAGGGTTTACAGAAGAGGCCAAGTCAGATTGAGAGTGTTTCAGAAGGGACTTGGCAGTGATATAATTTTCATAAGATGTGATAGAAGAAGCAGAACTGAGCACATGTCCAGAGCAGGACAACAGACGTAGGTCTGGTGAATAAGCCATGTAAAAAACAGACATCTCCTATGAGCTTGGTCATTAAAAGTTCTTTTCAGTTTCTTTTTTCCCCACACTGTGGATCAGGACCTATCAGTGGGACATGAAACTATGTTTTCCAATAAATTAAAACAGAACAGGAAATATCACAGGGTTAAGTGTTTGCTCTGTGTGTGTATGTGTGTCATGTGTATGTGTGTGTGTTTACCATTTCACTTACTATAGGTTGTGGTAAAAACGTTTTTTTTTTGTTTGTTTTTTTAAAGTTGATAACATTCTTAGCTTAACTATTCAGTAATTCCAGGCCTTAAAAATATATAAATATAAAATGCTTTGGCTGAAGTATGACTCTTGATGCTTTTTAAATACTCAGTGTGTATAAATCAGTCAATCGCTGATCAATGTTTGTTTAAATGTCTCTGGTTTGCTTCTGTTAATGTCCACACTGGCCAATTCTGAAAGTAGGGATGCTATATTCTTTATGAAAGCCAGACCTTCAGTAATTCAATCACGTGTGAAATAAAATATCGTGATTCTAGCCCCCACACCCCCCAAAAAAGCCATTTGCTTTGGATAAAGGGACACCTATGCTCTGCAATGAGCACTCTGGATAGCTCCAAAATAAATCAGTAGCGTTGGCCAAAGTGAAACCAAGGCTCTTTTATCTGAAAGTAGCCTGGATGCACAAGATCTAGTACATTCTCAAAGTAGACTCGCTGATAGGATGTAAAGTGATAGGATTCTCTCTTATATCAGAGTATTGTCTCCAATCCCGGAAGTCTCCTTAGCATTATTTTCTGTGGATGGCAATCTGTATTTTCTGTGGGAAGTTATCCAAATTTCCAAGGAGATTTAGACCCACTGTTGGATAAATGGGGATGTTGGTGTCATCCATTGAGCCTGGAAGGTTGCTCTCTCTTCTGGAGTTCAATAAGAATCAAAGTCTATGTCTACACACGTCCCCGCCTCCAAAACAGAAACTGTCTACCTCTCGTCTTGCGGACTGTAGTCAGTCAGTGAGATGTAGGTGTTCGGTCTCAGTTCTGTTCATTACTGGCTGTGCAACCTTGGGATGATTACTTACACTGTCTGGAATCTTAGCATTCTAGCCTACGAACTAGAGCTTAATATCTGTCCTGCTTTATCTGTAGATCACTGGAGAGAACGAGATGATGCATGTAAGAGCAGTTAGTATAGACTAAAGGTACTCAGAGACAAAAAGTAGAACCATCTCATCCACATGTATTTAAAATTTAGGTTTTTTAATATCCAATTATAAAGTTTTTTTATATCCAATTATGAATTTTCTACAAGTTAAATTAGATTTAGGATTATCAAGTAAGATGGGGTAATATTTTGAAACTGGACTTTCTTATTATCATTTTTTATTTTCCATGGCTTCTCCTTCCTAGAAACTCTATTTCTAAGCGGAAAAAAAGCTATGAGATAAACTAATTTTTACCTTTAGAAATTATTTCTGTAAGATTCTAAGATAAATGGTGAATGGAGACTGGATCTAAGCATTGTGCGCTCCAACAAGCTACCTAGCTAGTTCTCGAATCCTGTCCTATCTGCTCCTAGGTTCATCCTTTAGACTGTTCATTTGATTCTTGAATTTTTCTTCTCTCCCTAAGCTCACAGGTGGTTTTTAAAAAATTCTCCTCCCACTTTCCAAAGAACATTATGCCTGGAATCCAGGTCCCATTTTTTTTCTGCCCTTCCCATCATTTTCTGCTGCCTTGGAACAGCTTCCTCCTAATTACCCCACAGTATGCTGATGGCGTCTATTATCCAACATCCTGAGTTCAGACCCATGTGACTCACAGGATAAAAGGTCACGTTTACTCCTTTTACGTGCATAGTGTCTGTGTTAATAGCCAGAGCTCTGAGGCACTAGGGCAGGTATTATTTCCATAGTCTTCCTATGCATTTTTCCTAGGCATTTTTCCTTTAGATTACTAGGTGGTTTTTCTAATATGGTTGCTGTTTTATATGGCATACCTGATATCCTCAATAGTATCTAGGTTTCACATTTTTTTTTTTTTGAGTTTATGTGGTTTAAATTCAGTATTCGTGTCTAAGGCATGCCGCCCTGAACAAGCCTGATCCTGGCTGATCTCAGAAGCTAAGCAGGGTTGGGCCTGGTTAGTACTTGGATGGGAGACCACCTAGGAAGACTAGGTGCTGTTGGTGTAAAAAATAAAAATTAAAAAAAAAAAATAAGGGATTGTAAGCTGATAAGGTCCTTGCAATCTGTGAGGTCAACCAAGGGTTGCTTCACTAAAAAATAACCAAACAATTTAATTAATTAATTAATTAATTAATTCAGTATTTGTGTAATTTAATATCAAACAAACCCATGCCCACCTAGAGATAGTATACTGGCAGTATGCAGATGATAAAATGCCTATATGGGCCCTAAGCATTCCTGGGGTTCGCAAGACTATTTTGTAAAGTTTAGTTGGATTCTGGACCCTATCTCCAATCGGAAGGAACAGGGTTTTAGAGATCACTGTTTATAGATCCATATCTGTTCCATAATGAGTTTCTGGCATTTGTTGATTCTTTTTATTTTTTTAACAGCAGACTTTAAAATATGTATATATATATATGCATATAAATATGTAAATTTATATATATATATTTGCTTCTTTTCAAAACATAATGAAGAAGATGCTAAAAATGTTTTGAAAACTGTAAATCCCCATGAAGGGGAATGTGGGACCTGTGCTCGTGCAGCTCGTAACAAAAGGCTGGAGAGAGTGTCAAGACGATGGACTCCTGTCTTTGTAAATGCTGATTTACGGTGGATGAGACAGAGAACAGGGAACATAACAGCAAGAGCTGGGAGAGCCACTGCTGCAGATAAACCTGTGCAACAGGGAAAACGTTACAGAAAATAGTAAACCTTTCAATGAGAATGAGAGAGAGAAATTCTGTGCGTGTTTGTTTTTGCTGGTTTTGTTCTTGTTTTTTAGTGAGCAAACACGGATTCGGGCCAGAGTCGTTCTCTCCTGCAGAACATCGCTGTTTCCACGCGGGAACAGAAGTGTGTGACCTTCGTGGCAGCGATTCAGTCACCTCCTATCTAAATATGTATTCCTGTGAGTAGCTAAACAAATGAGAATTCTTCCTATTTCCTCCCTCTTCATTTCTGACTCTTCTTGCTTGTCACCGGAAGGGAAGAGAAGAGGGTGTTTTCCTGGCATCAGGGGTTGGTCGATGGTTCTGTTTGGTATCCAAGCCTTGGGTTTTCACCTTGCTCTGACCACACCCACCTCTGATGTCTGCTTATTCACACTGCATGACTTGTGCTTTGTATACCAGTTAGATTCCTTTGTTATGATCCTGAAGCTTTCAGTTGGATGCTGCTTTTGGTCACCTCTTGGACACACACATATGAAACCTTCAGATGCTTGCTCACAGCAGAAGGGAAAGTTGTCCTATACTAGCCTTTAGTTCTCTTTTTTCTCCAACCAGATTTCTCTAGTCTCCTTCCCACAGACCAGATCGTGCTCAGTCCGCTCTGCACGGGAAAATTACTCTGACTTCGTTGTGCAGCCCTCTCACACTTTGGTTTATGAGATGGACTCTATAATCAGAGTCTCCAGAAGTTAACATTTCAAATGAAAAGCAAGCTTTTGGAATTCAAAAATTTCTTTTTTCCCCTCAAGCCATTGGCTGTCCGATGTAGCACTCACCCACTGTGTAAACTTGTCCTAGCTACTGAGAATCACAACCTTCTGGAAACAGGGATAGCAGGAGTACCTAACCTACTGGATTTCTTTGTGGATTAAATGCACATAAAGCTCTAAGAGTTCCTGACTACGGTAAACGTTCAGTAAAGATTAGTGATTGATTTTGATACATTCGGCATTCCTGAGGGGCATCCAAAAGCAATAGTACAATTGGACTAGTTTGGAAACAGTTTTAAAGTTGAAATTTATACCTGAGAGAAATGGAGTAAATCCTTGGCATTTGAAATGATAAAATTTTTAATTCCTGAAAAGTGAGTGTGGCATGTAATCATCATAGCTATGAACTGGAAGAATGGACCAGTTATGTCACTGTGCCTGAGTGAGTCACTTGGATAACTGATAGAACTCGCACTAACAGAAGTCCAACATGAGCACCACTATATAGCTTTTGGTGTTTTCATGCATTATCACACTTGGCATTTTGTGACTCGTTGGAGCTCTCAGAGTCTATACTGCATGCTATAGGTCTAATGAACTTACTTAAGTTGTTCCTTTTTTAACTATTGTCCTACCCTGCGAAATAGGTAGACATTTTTCTCCTCTTTGACACAGTACAGCAAGATAATAATAGAAATCAAGGAAAATGCTTGCTTTATTACAGAGCTAATCGGCAATAGAAAAATGCATTAAGAGCCTTGGATATAATGTTTAAAAATAATTAAAAAGAAATTATCATATCAATATATTCCTATAACAATGTTCTTTGATTATCCTTAACTTAATTACTACTCTTGATGGTGTCTTAAACATACATTCATAAAACATGATTATATTCACCCAAAGTTTGTTTCCATTATATTCTTATCCACTGCATTTTTGCTAATTAAACTTTTTATTGCATTTTTCATTAGCCGGATATAAAAATAATTTCAGATTCTGATACCAAACATTTAATTACAATAAAATTCTTGAATTATGATATATTGAAAATATCTTTGCAGCTGTCTTTCTAACCTTACTTAATTACTTAATCTCGGTCATAACTATAGGCTGATTTCAATATATAAGCCATAAATAATAATTGGTTTATTCTCCAAAATTTAATTTTCCTCCATATTCCATGCAATTAAATCAAAAGAAAGAGATTCTACGTTTGATTTTAGTCACCAAATTGAAACTTTCCATATTTTTATTTTAGTGCATCATCAATACAACTGGTCACTAAAAAATAAATTGGTCAGTTTTTTAACAAAACTAAAGTGGCATTACTACAGAGGTAAGAATTAAATTTTAACATGTGAAGTAACCTGATTTTGTGTGACCTACCACTCTTGGAAACTGTCTGATCATTTGGAATTCTGGAAATTTTCCCAGCTTGCTTTGTTAAGGGGGTCTGTTCTTTTGATTATCTTACTTGAATCACATTTTAAAAAGTATTGAGAAATGCAGCATAATACAGAAAAACGTGCAACACTTACGTGTAGAGTTTAAAGAAGATTATAAAATAAACCTATGTGTGCACCATCCTGATTGAGAATTAGAACATTGCCAGTACCTTATGGATTTCTCTGCTTTCCCATAACTGTGTGTTCCTCCCAATACCAAGAGAACCACCTGCTTTTATGGTGTATGATCATCCCCCTGCTTTTCTTTGATATATTTACATAGACCCAAACAATATATGTTTAGTTTTTTTAAAAAAAAAATAATATGAGTAGCGAGCACGACCCTGGCTTGATAAAGAAATGATGATATTAACTTTGCTAGATGAAGACTTCCAGAAAAAAAACCTTAATATAATTTGGTTTCGGCTGCTTCGAAGGTAGAAAAGCTTTTGTGGTAGGCAAGGTTATATGTGAGTCTTAGGGGGATGGAGGACTGAGTTTCTTTGACTCATGTTTCTTTCTTAAAATGACTTGACATTGTGAACCAAATTAATACCACACATATAATCTCCAGATATTTAATTTGCAACATATGGCATTGGAGGTTATCTTTATCTACTTGAGCGTATCTCTGATGATGGGGATGGGATGCTGGCTAGAACAGCCCAATAAATCTAATGTTCAACTGCCTTGAGTGATAAACCAAGCACTGTAAATGAGAGCTTATTATAATTTTTGAACAGTGATAACTGCTAGAATGTTCTTTCTATTAATAACCTAGAGTCGGTTGTTCATTTTTCTAGTATTATTTTCTGGAGCCACTTTAATTCTTTATGAATATGAAAATTTTTCATAATTTTTCAGATCTTTGGAAACATCTATCACATATTTTCTGAGTTTTTTTATTCAGATTAATACCATCCTCTCTTAGCAATTGTATTTAAAAAATCTTAAAATACTGAATATTTATGAAAATCGCCACTGAAGACGCTGCTTTTATTTTCTGCTCAGTTTTGTACTCAGTGTTTTATACAGATCTATCCAGGTTGTAACAAACAAAATGCCCAAAGCGCAGTTTATGTATTCGCACTGAGAACTATCAATAAAAATGATGAAAAGTCAGAGACACACGCAGAGCTCTGCAGAACACCACGGATCTTACGTTTGACCATCTTGGGTCCACTTAGCCCATAATTTAAAAACTACGTTAATTTCATTTTTTTATCTTTCCAATGGATTTCAAATTGCATTTTGCTTCTTTTGTGTGCTTATTTTCACTTTTGAAGAACCCATCTTTGAGTGAAATCCAGAACAAAACCCCACTAATGGAGATTGAGAGTGGAACTGCTGTCAGAGAGGCAGAGAAGGGACCATGGTCCTAGCCCCTCACTCTCTTCTACCTCTTGACAAGCTTGGGGAAATTCTAACACTCCACGACTCATCTCAAAAGAGAGGATATGTAGAAGAAAGGGATTTTGGAACAACTCCCTGTAGTTTAGATGGTGTATTAGTCAAGGTTCACCAGCAAAATAGAACCAATTGAATGTCTCTGGATATATAAAAGGAGATTTATCATGGGAACTGGCTCGTGATTATGGAGGCTAAGAAGCCCCATGAACTGCCCTTTACAGCTGGAAACCCAGAAGAGCTGCTGATGTCTGAGCCCAAGTCTGAAGGGTTGAGAAGCAGGAGCTCTGAAGTCCCAGGACAGAAGGAGATGGATGTTCTAACTCAAGAAGAGAGAGTTCACCCTTCCTCCATCTTTTTGATCAATCTGGACTCTCAATGAATTGGATGAGGCTCACCCACACTGAGGAGGGGAGTTCTTTACTCAGCCTACTGATTCAAATTTTAATCTCTTCCAGAAACACCCACACGGACACACCTAGAAATAATGTTTTACCAGCTATGGGAGCATCCCGTATCCCAGCCACATTGACACATACAATTTACCACAGAAATGGATGAGTCAATTATTTCTTTGAGATATTTCCACAGTAGACCAAAGAACAAAGAATAATCATGAACAAGAAGCAAATAAAATGATATAGTTGGTATAATTTCTAAAAAGGCAGAAAATAAAATAAAGAAAAAATATTAATCCAATAGAAGAGAAGACAGAAGGAAAAATAACCAGACTGATAGAAAGTACATGTTATGGTAGAATTAATAAAGTATATTAGTAATAGACAGCAATGTACATATAAACCTAAATTCTCCAGTGGAGAAAGATGATCACACCGGATTAGAAAGCAAAGTTCAATCAAATGATGTGTATAAATAATACTCTAACATAGGGACACTGAACAAAAATAAAAGAGATTGATAAAGACATAACCAAAAGAAAAGTGATGTAGTTTTAACAATAGTTTTTTTCACTAAAATCATAATTTGAGTAAAATGAAGTAATTATTAAATAAAAAAATACTTTTTCAATAACAAAATAATCCAGAATTTTCATGAACCTAACAACACAGTTTCAATACACATGCAAAATGGGAAGAATTAAAAGCAGAAATTGAAAAACCATAGTCATAGTGAGATATTTTTATAGATATTTCTCATAACTGACAACCTGAGCTGCTGACCCGAATGTTACAGTTTCCCGTGTTTTCTATTGGTTCTTCCTAAGCTTAACTTCCATGGAAATTATTTCCCACTGAATACAGTTTGCATAGCCTCATTTTGGGGGCAGTTCCATAGTTATCTCTAAGACTTGCAAAATTCACTGGCCTCGAACTAGGCTTTCATGTTGTATTTCGGCACGGAGTCATTATACTGCTACCAAAAGAGTCTGACAGATTGAATGGAATGATTCTGAATCCCACACATGGAAAAGACACATTTTTGGCTTTGCAGTGGTTTGGGGCACTGTTCCTACTCATGATGAGTACCAGCCACGACCTGGGAGCCCTGCTTGGTTATACTCTGAACTCCCATTGGTCAAAAAGCAAGTCGTAAGTTGCTGGGCCCCAGACTCACGAATGGGGGTTTGGTATCCTATCTCATATTGGTCCTATGGCAATAGTTCTGAAAATTTCAGCCCTCTGGTCTCAGCCCTGCTGTAAGCCTCAAAAATTAAACTCCTATTTACTGATATTTCCTTTCTACTTCTGACTTCTTGGAAATTCCCTTTCTTCTTTTTGAACCAAATTGTCTGTTTTAAATATGTGTATTCATATTTGTTCACATTTATATAAATTCACAGAGCTGAACCTGTGCGTTTCCACGTGTTTGGAACAGAGGGAAGCATTTCCACATGTACTTGATCCGTCACTTTGTCTAAGAACTGGCGACATAACTTTTCCAAGTAACGTATATTGTGTGAGGAAGGCCTCAGACTGGAATCCTGTTCACTTATTTCCACTTCTACTACATCTAACTGCCTCAGGACTTTGAAAGACATTGACTAAAATTTTGCTAAAACTGAAGTTCAAGAGGTTATAGCATTCCTGATAAACCGTTCTAACAACAGTGTCTAAAAATGAGATTTATATAATTTGTTTTTAGTGGATTTATGCAGGTTTCTAATGGTCACATTTTGGTGCTGCCTTCAGGTATTTAATTCTTTTTTTCATTTGGACTTGGATCACGTCTACATTGGCAAAGTAGAATTATCTAATAAATTCAGTACCCAACGTCATTGTAGAATTGTCTAAATTGACTTTCTAGACTGTCCAGATGACTGCTCAAGCCTCTGGATTACTGACAGTTTAGATGTGAGTTTATGATAATAGCATATTTATTGCCCATTGCTGAGAGATTAAAGGACTGACTTCGCTACATAGATATGCATCAGATATTATCTCTTTTGATGACCTTATAGGCCAGTTCTGACCAACCTGAATGGATCGCAAGTTTCAAAGAATAAAGAAAAGATCAGGAAAAGGAAATATTCTCTATTATCTCCTGAAATTGTGCAGGAATAGTTATCAACACAATTTTCTCATATATCTTTTTTCCTAAGGGATTCATAAACTGCAATATCAATCTCCTTTATATTGTGCACTATGGGGAAACTTCCAATATTTACATTGTACTTACAATAAAAAATACACTTTATCCCATGGCATAGACCATCCCCACTGAATAGTCATTGTTCCCAGGCCCTATATCTTTTTCATTACATGGGATTTCAAAAGTCTGGGAGAAATGGAGTATTCAAAAACAGTGAAAATGACTGGCATGTTGTATTCATCTCTCTTATAATTTGCAGATACAATCAGGGGAACTTTAACAAGGGCAGAAGTGGACAAGCCCTTCTTCTCCTCCCGCACCTTCCTGTAAACCGCCTGCTACACCCTAGGTGCCTGGGTAACCAACTGGCATTATCAACCATGTCAGTCTCTTTCCACCAACATTTAATGCTGAAAATTCCTGCAAAATGACTTCCAATCCAGCTTCCCTGATTATAATGCTAAGGGACAGATTTTAAATGCTCTCAAGTTTTGATTTCTCGAAGACATTTACCAGAACAATATCTGTTTTGATCTGAAATTGAGCCATGGAGGAGCCGGCCTCCATCTCCAGTTCATCACCTCCAGGTGAAGGCCAGCCCTACCCACAGCCCAGGGGAGGTTCCTGGGGAGAGCCTGCCCGTGCCCACGGGTGCACCACAGGTACCCGCCAGCCTGCAACTGCCCTTCCTGCCTGTCTCCAGAAGAAGATATCAGCTTCATTCCCAGCTCAATAATTTTCAAAAGTCACCTCACTTGAAAAGACTTCAGAATGCATATTTGATTGTAGGAATTCTTAAGTCAGTTCCTTCTCAGAGAGATTTCTAAATTTTAAGTTTGGGTGAACTAAAGCAGGGTGAAGAAAAGGATGAAAATCAACTTCCATTTCTTTCGTGTCCAGACACCGTAAGAAATTGATTCTGCCCATTTCAACTGTTAATGGTTTGTTTTCTAAAAAAGCTAAAGTAAGTATTCCTCCCAGAAGATTTTTCTCTATTCACTTTATTCTGGAAAACGTCTATTTCTGTTTTGGCTAATTTATTACAGAACATCCAAAAATCACACAATATAATTTCTTGCACAGTTCAAAAGGATTTCTGTCTTTTGACTATACAGCTCCAACAGAGGCTAATTTGTTTCTTTTAAGTCTTGTGGTCTTTGGTGCTTCATGTGTGTCCCTTCTCCCGAGATGTTTGCCACTGTGCTGTCCTGCTTGCCATCCACTCTCTTCTCTGGAGAAACCGGCACCAAACTGGTTTGGTCTGGGAATATTATCATTTGCTAATAATGTGTTTAAGGTTTTCTCACATGCTTTAAAAAGGTAATTATAATGTATCATCTCAGGGTAATAAAAATGTACAATACACATTAAGTAAAGTTTTATTCAAGCCTTTAGCAACCTTGAATTCCTTCCAGGTCTTTTTAGGGGAAATTTTCAGCCCCAGGGGTTGGGGAGCTTGGCATGGAACATCCATTAAATGCAGTGAGGGCTCCATTCCCAGCTCACAGCAATGCGAGCTTGCCCTGCAAACACTCTTTGATTTCACTGGAACGGGCTGGAAAAAAAAAAATCTCTGCTTTGTATTGTGTCTTTAGTTTAGGATGGGACATAAAGGAGAGTGCATGTCTCCTACAGTACCCAGTATTAATCAATTACTTTGTTCTTAGGCCATAACGTTGCTGTCTCCCACACGTTGTGCTCCGACAGAGTAAAACCCATCGGTGTATGAAGATATGTCATGAATTAAACAAATATGTGACAGGCATCTCTTTTTCAGCAACTTAGGAACAATTCTCCGGGGTCCTCGGTGGCCCCTGCCCCCCGACCAGGCCGTGTTAGTTTCGCAGTGGTTACAGGGGCCATGACCAAAGCGGACCGGCCCGGCCAGATGCTCCCTGGCTCCTCCCCAAGCACAGGATGCTCCTTTAGACGGAACACCGCCTCGTGGGCCTCACTCTTAGCGTTTCTGCAACTAACCTAAATGCTCGTGAAGTTGTACTTCAAATATGAATATTTCCATCTAATTTTATAAAAAGTAATGTTAAAATGGCTGTTGGAAATGATGATAGCCCAGACATCTGGCAGAGACTTTATCCAAAGGGGAAGGCAGGGAGAGAGCTTCCTGGGTACGCTAACGTTGAGCCTAGAGACCCCCACATCCCTGAGATTATGCTCCCAGAATTTTCATTTTCTCTACTCGAGCTGTGAAATGAAACTAACTGATCCCAGGATTGGGGTATGACATAACAGAAGTACTGGAGCTCCGAATATGAGCCATATTTGTTTTTTAATGACAAAGCACAATAGCTTTCCTTTGGCATGTTTGGGAGTTTGCCAACATTTCTACATATATCTGGACATGCGAGGGCTAGAGGGTAGAAGCCTTAAAAAAAAAAGCCAGAGTTTATCTTTTCCTTCCCTTAATATTCTTTCCCATCAAGCTTGCTTGCTTGCTTATTTGCTTGTTTATTTATTTTAGGAAAGACTACCTAAATAACCAGTTGAGGGGTCAAGAAAGTGAATTTAAATAGTAACAGTTAAAATTTTTTAAATAATCAAAGGGACAAAAGAACTCTTTTGGAGATGGTGAGTATGTTTATTAGCTTGCTTGTGGTGGGTGGTAACGCGGGTGTCTGTCTATGTCCAAACTCATCAAAATATGTGCAACTATTAAATATTAATTAAATTAAAACAATGAAAACAATTGAGTATGTGCAACTTTTTGTCTATTAAATACACATGAATATAGTTGAAAAGGTACCATATTGGAAATATTCTCTTTTTTATTGATGATGCCTGAAATTATACCTCCAAATATAGTTCTTTTGCCTGAAAAGACTTGTTTCAAGTTAAAATGTAAATACAACAGGTATAGGGAAAAATCTTATATGCAACAGCAATTTTGCCATAAGGGAATCTATCTCTTCTATATCTCGATAATGTGCTAAAATTCCCTGAAATGTGAGAGTGAAAGTTGTTGGCGCTGAAAAGAGGGGATGGGGAGTCTGAAGTCCAGAACCATGGCACTGCCCTGACAGCAGGTCTGGGAGGGGCTCTGCTCTGCCGGCAGCACTGCGCTTTGTCACCTAAGAAAGAGGTAGAGAGGGGACATGTCTAGAGAACGGTGGATCCTGTAGGATCCTGATGACAGTAGCTTCATCCACAGTTTCGCCTAGAGTTCGTCTTGGGCATTGCTTCAGATTCAGATGCGAGCACGTGCTCAGGGCTCACCGCTATGCTCAGTGTTATGTACTCTGAGCTTCATGACAAAACCCATGATACTGACATGACTGTCCTCATTTTAGGGTTGAGAGGCCAATCGAAGTTACCTGTTGTTAGACACCCTGATGCTGCTAAACTGCCTGTCTGAACCTCCACTGGATTGTCAGCTGTTGGAGGTCTCTTTGCTTTCTATCTATCTTGTGGCCTGTTGTTTCAGAAGATAGTTAAATGGCTAGCTGATCAGATAAACTAAGTTAAAGTTCTTGTGCTTGATTTTTGCTCAGTTCAATATCTCTGAAAGGGAAATTTTGAGTTTTAAAAGTTATTTTCCTCAGTATTCCACTCTCAATTATCTGAGAAACTGAACAGCCAACTGAAAATGAATTAGGGGGAGTAAGGTGTCTGTCAATATGTCAAAGTTGGCTAGTTCTCTAGGGAAGAATCCATTCTTCTGTGTGAGTAAACAAATCCTGATTTTTGGCCTGGCAAAGTCTGTGTTCCTCAGTCTCCCGTGCAATAAGATGACTACATTCTGCTAACGACAGAAGCAGAAGTGGGCAGGATACCTGAGCGTGTCTCCTTACAGGGGGCAAGAGCAGGCGTTGCGGGGGCAGGGAGCACGTGTTTGAAGAACACCCCTCCCCCAGCCTACTCTCATTTTTCTTTCCAGTTTTCTGTGATATGTAACCAAACCTAACTTTAATGGGAGAACACTACTGCAAGCTCTCAGTGCTCGTCACCCATGAGCCCCAGAGGAACGATGTGGCTGCAGTGACTGGATGTGCACTAGTGCTGGATGACCTGGCAGCACTTATCAGTCCAGTGATTGGCCTCTGGCCCCTGAGGGGCCCTTTTTAATCTGGCCATCGGCCTGGTGTGAGAACTCTGATTGAAGTGCAGCTCTTCCATCTATGACGGAGGATAACTGGGTTTCTGAAGCAGGTAGAAGGAGAAGGTGTGATGGAGGATGACGGCACACAGTCAGACTGCTTAAATTATTGTTAACCCCTGATCAGTGCTCCAGACTGTGTGAGGGCTGGCAGGGCAAACTGCTCTGCACTCCCCTACTTCCCTGATGCTCCTAAGGGCAGCTGGCCGCCTGATCTGGGGACAGCCTACGACCCCAGGTAACCTCCGTATGTGTGGCTCTGTTATAAATTCAGAGAAACCGTTTAAAACAGGTGTTTCTGGAGTCCTTCCACATGTTTCCTGAAGGTCCCTAACTATTCTAACTATTTCTGATGCAGGTTGAGACAGAAGTATAAAGAACACTCTATAGTAACTGTCTTGTACAGAAGACCACAGAAGAAACATCCTTGTTTGAATATCTACTCTTGTCTTTGATATGAGAACACAGTTTATTTTGTTTAAGATACTTTAAACACACAGACACACACACATACACATATGTATAAATATTTTATCATAATTTTTTTTGCTTTGTTTTCCTCTAGTTTTGGAGAATTAGATTTAAAATGACTAATGAGGCTGTTGCTATACCCTGTGCAGAAGTAGTGAGCTAGGAATCAGAAGCACTGAATTCTGTGGGTCTGTCAGTGAACTAAGTCACATTTGCTGGCTCTGTTACCTAAAACTAGTTAACTGTTTGTAAAACATCTGTAAAGTGGGAAATGTACTTATGTACATAACAGGGTCATTATAAGAGACAAAGGAGAGATAGTTATGAAAGTGCCTTGTAAAGGATAAATCTGAATACAAAAATATGAGAGTCAATGTCTAAGGACTCGTTGGTTGTGCATCACAAGAGTTCAGAGAATCACTAAATCTAGTTCAATTCACTTAAATTACAGACATAGAAATGGTGGCACCAAGAGATGAGTGCCGGGCCTAAATTCACACAGCTAGGCAGAGATATAGATGTTGTATTATGTATTTCAGCCGTATTTCATTTTCATAACATGGTGAGGCAAATTACATAAAGTCCCACAATTTGAAGAGGCAGAACCGCTTTAAGCTCCCTGCTATTGAGGGCACTATAAATATGTGAGCGGAAAATACCCGGAGGGTTAGAGGCTGGAAGTGCATCCTAGGAGAGGGAACCACCAGTGAAGGCATGGAGTACGATGCATCAAGTGCTCACTTAGCTAGGAGGATGTGTGAGAAGGGATTGTCACAAGGTGAGACCAGAGGAGAAGGCAGGGGCAGATTTGATGCTTAAGAATTTGAGAGATGTGGGAAGGTGTAAAGCAGGGAATAAGACGATCCACTGGGTCCCGTTGGTGACACTAAGGAAGATGGTTTCAAGGGTGACCAGGCTGAAGGCAGGGAGACCAGTGAGGAGTTCGTCATTATAATCCAGGCAAGAGGTTATAAGAACCTGACTTGCACCATTAGTTATCTAAATGGAGAGGATGAGACAGCTTTGAAAACCATTTAGAAAGTAAACATTAGCATAAATGTGACTAATCTGGTAGAGGTGACAAGGGAAAAGGACACCAAGGTTTTCATATTTCTAGATGGGAAGGGCGCGGGTAGGGTGCGATAAAATGGAGCATGGGAGGAAGAAGAGATTTGGGAAGACGGATTCTGGAAGCGCGGTCTGTGAGGTGCAGGGTCTGTGAGATGCGGGGTCACCTCAGTGACACTGGACGTCCACACGGACTCCCGAGTGAGGGTGCCCACTTGGCAGGGGCCTGCGGGTCTGAAGCCAAGTAAGAGGTCTAGAAAGAACGGATACATTTGGAAATCGCCAACATCTCCATGGGCAGCTGAGGCCTGGAGAGTGGGTGAGGCTGGCCTTGAGGGTCCACACGGAAGGATGAGGCTCTGTTAGCCCGTATCCTTCAGGGCGTGAGACAGCCTGCCAGGAGGGCTGGAGGGGATGCTTTGCGTAGCCTTCCAGGGTCTCCGTTGCACTCAGTAAAAGAAGCCCCAACTCAAGATACTTGTCTCAAATGCCAATTTGGGGACCTAAAATCAGGTTTAAGTAATCGACGTCTCTGGGAGAGGTCACTGATTTTAAACAAGCACCGCCTTCTGGGGTGGGATCAGGGATGGGTGCTCTTGCAGTTGTAAACCGGGTTTTCATTTGTGAATGGGAGCACTTCAGCTGGCTCTAGGTACCGATCTTCTAGGCATAGGTATGAAGGGAAATTTCTAGATCGTTCTAGACACTGAGGGACCCTTTTCCAGGATTCGGTAAAAGGGACAGAGAAGTAGGACACCATGATCGCACTGTGGAGTCAGACTGCCTCCGTGAGCATCCCGTCCTTGCTGTGTGCCCTGGGGCAGTGACTTAACCTCTCTGAGCCTTACTCGCCTCCTCTGTAAATGGGGTAACAGGAATTGTCTCATCGTTTTCTTGCGATGACTAATGAGCTCACATATCTAAGGCGCATAGCCCATGGAAAGCTTTTAATAACAATGAGATGAGCTATTATGAATGCTTGACCTGAGATGCTCAGTGGAACTGGGGGCTCAGACACTCCAAGTGGGTAGTTCACTGAGGTGGTGCTGAGGGCTCTGAACTCTTTCCAGATCCTCAGGCTCCCAGGGAGGGCACGATCTGGGCAGAGATGATTGCCTTATTTTCCTTTCTTACACTTATTTTCCTAGAAGATACTTCTCAAGGGAGAAAAGAGCCTTTGTAATTTTCAACCTTTAAAAATCAATTATTCCTGAGTTATTTTTGCACTCATGAAAGGCACCAAATTAATTTCTACTGCATTTTCTTTTCTGTAATCAACAAGGGGGTCAGCTGGTAGAGAATGTGATATTCCAACAACACTGCACATTGCCCCTCAGAGTTCTTCTAATTGCCTTAATTCTCTCTAATTCATTTCTGAGAACCAGCATCTTTTCATACCGTCTTAAAAATCTCGGCTTCTTAATATATGCATGAATGACACGATGCTAATATGCAGTTCACGTCTCAGGGTTTACATGCTATAATTCTGCACAGAGAAAAGCCTTAAAATCCAGAAGCCCTGGTCCCCAATGTTCTCCATTCCCACAACACAGAAAGACACAAAACCTCAGAACAGAGGTGGCATCATGATACCCCTCTCCCATTCATTATGTACAATCTCTCTTCCTGGCCTTTAGATCTCCCTGTACACCTTAGGAAAACGTGGGAGACAGATCTGAACCACTGTCTAGAGGTAAATGATGCCACATTCTATTACCTGAGTCGCTATCTGCCCAAGTGTTTTTTCCCCTTCCTCCCCCGACTACACACCCCCCTCCTACAAAGAATACATCTTAGGAAATTGAGAATATTCAGTGAACAGAACTCATAAATCAAATCATTATCATTAATAATCAAACTGAGACGTTGTAAGAAATAGCAAATTAATCACAGCTGGCAGGTGAAGCTACTTTGAGCCTGTGCTTTCTGCATACTAAAGGGAGCAGAATTTTCCACGCTGAGTTCTTACTTTTTATTGTTTTCTTGTGTGAGTGCCGAACTTTTTGGTTGACTGGATTCCACCTCCGAACCCTAGATATCATACTACTGAGGCAACTGATGCTGTTTTGTGAGACTTTGTTTTCAGAACTGCCTTTGATCCATAAGAAGATATATTATGATTTAACATAGCTTATTAATATCAGTGTTGTATATTTGAAATCGAAGGCATGTTTTTAGAGGAGAAAAATAAGCAGTGACATCACAAATTTGGATTTAGACATTTCTGCATTCTGGATCTTAATTATTTGACAGCCTAAAATCTTAGTTTAAATGCCTTTTTTAGTGAAAATGGAAGAAAAGCCTACATATAATTTCTTCTATTCTAGTTTTCACAAGCATAAATAATAACGATGCTCTAAATTTGACAACCTATTTCTCCAAGAAAAAAAGCAAACCCCATCTACCATCATGTTTGCCTTTCAGACTCATTTTCCTGTGAAGTAAGAACTATTTCTTTAATAGGGAGAAAGGGAGTCAAAAACAGTTAAAGTTCTGCTCACGCCACACAGCAATTCTGGGTTCAAATTTAGAGTAGAATTCATATTTCCTGACTCAGCCCTAGAAAATGTGTCAGAATTTTCAGTTTTGATTGACATTTGAAAAGCCACGTACATTTTTTTTAATAGTAGAAAATAAGTACTAGTTTCTAGATTATATTTTTACTTCTAAATTTAATTAAAATTCACCGAGTGATAAAATGTATCAGAGATTTCAGAAGGTACAGAAATATACTAAACTCCATTTTTAGGGAGAAAAAGGCAAACAGAATATGTGGGAATTAGAAGGAAATAGAAATAAAAAGCAAAGTGTACTTGAGGATTGAGAAACATAGTATTTCAGCAAAGCCCATGAGGTTACAAGGGTCTGTGCTTTCGCTGGGCATAACTTAACTAAGAAATGACGGGGAGACACTGAGCCTGTCATTTTGTTTTATACAGAATCATTTTTCCTGTCCATGACTGTTACCAATTACCTCAGCTCGATTCAATAACCCTCGTCAGGACTCTAGGAGTTCAACTAGAAAGCAACATTAAGGTTCTAAACGGAGTTTTACAAAAGTAGGATTCTTAAAATCTTTTTAGCAGATTCCTGAATTATTCAACAGTTCTGGTGTCTATTCTTTTCGTATTACTGATCTATGGGTACTTCCTTCCATATGAAGTATTTCTATTTGGTAAAAAAAAAAAGCAAACTTAAATGATTCTGTGATGTAGGAGACAGACTAGGAAAGTGGTTTAAAAATAGATAACTGTATTTTCTTTAACATTACACATGTTGGTTACTAATTCCTGGCAATTTTTTTGGACTATTTTTTTTTTTCAGTTTCTATTTGTAGTACAATTGGAATTTCCGTCTGTATTTACCTTTTGCAAGGAGAGTCAGTCAGCTGGCATATAGAGGTAGTTTTCTGGGTCTGATGGGCTGGCTCTTTGCTAAGGGACTGGCCCCACTCTTGAGCGTTGAGATGCCCTTAGAATCCCACAGGTTGTCTGAAGGAATGAAATCCCAACTCTCTCTAATGATGCAGAGGTTTCTGGGAAATTGTGCTAGTTTTCTATTTGAATAACTTATTATGTCAGTTAGCTAAGAGAAAGATTTGGTCGTTTTGGGAGGGTAAAAAAGGGGGGAAAAGCAGCGTAGGAAGTGTCATATAAATTGGTCTTTTTTGTTTGTTTTGTAATATTTGAGACAATTCTGTTAGAGGGCACAACGTCCCTCTTTCTTCCTGGGTGCAGACTATGCTAAAGGGAGAGACAGTTTCCACAATGTCTCCCTTTTGGATCCTCCACATGTCCCATTTATTCTCCCTTGAGCCTAGGGAATTGCTTATGTGGTTCGAAACCCAAGGGAGACCGTTACCTGACAGTTGATGCAGGGGCCAATCACCTACAGCTTCCAAGACTCGCACAGGCAGCTTTCTGATTGTTAGCATGTTTATTTTTATCGTTTCTGACTTGTGAATAAGGAAACAGGTCATTAAGAAATCACTAAATAAGACTGAAAACCACGGGCAAGCATGAAGCAGCACAGATTCCTCTGACATGATAGATCGACTAACAACAAACTGCCTTCCTCTTTCTTTTCCTTTCTTTTCCTTTCTTTTCTCTCCAGCTCCTTGTCTTCCTACTCCCTTTGGTGCAGATCCTCAAGTTTTGTTTTCTGTAACTCACACAGTGCTTTGGCATAAAGGTAGGCTTTTGTGGCTTATTACTTGCGATTTAACTGCATGGATATAAAAAGGGCCCGAGCAAAATGCACGTTAGGTTATTCAATAACACAAGGAATGTAAAGTGATTTCATATCTACTTGAATCAGGAACATTAATTAATCATATGATGAGAATGCAACGTTCTATTTACCAGTGCAAGAGGCTGCCAAGATCTTTCTGACTTTAATAATTGCACATGCTGTTGTGGGAGGAAAAAATTAATTTAGTTATTAAATTGGAGGGTGCTTTTTTCTCTATCCCAGAGAAGCTGGCAAGTAGCCAGGCCATAACGTTGATATTATGAGGGCTGGAATCTGGATTACTTTTATGAAAAGCTTTCTCCACCTTTATTTAAAGAAGAGTGTAGAAAGAAGAGTGTTGGAATGGCACACCAAGCTTGCTTCTCGTGAATGGCATCACAAAAACAAGTTAGTATTCTTTTCCCTCTCCGTCTCAAATGGAAGGCCATGGAATGGTGCATGTAAGCTGGACACCCTCTCAAGGTGCAGATGTTGTCTTGAGGACGTGCCTTGTGCCATGGCAACTGCGGCCCTTCCGTAGTAATGAGCAAGTCATCCCAAAGGGTGATGCTGTTGCAGGGGAGTGCCTGTCTCAGCACTGTGTGTGGCGAAGACAGGTGGAGCACCTTGACATCTCATCTTTACACGTGTATTTTCTCCAGCAGCAGCATTTTTCCTGTTCTCTTCCTGTCTCTACCTTCAGCTTTCAAATTCCCACTTTCAAGGATTATTTCATAGGCCTCTACTTGGTGCAACTTGAAGAGATCCTTTTTATTTCTTCTTCACCCTTCTTTCTCTTCCTTTTCTTCTTCTCCCATTAATGGAACCCAGTTTAATTTGTGGCCCCAAGTACCACACCATATGTGCTCTATATTTATGTGTGCATCACCTTTTACCTCATGCTAAACTTCTTCAGGGTGGACACAGAGTCTTATCTTTGTAATCCTTAGTGCTACGTACAGTCATTTTGGCACATTGGTTTTTAGCAATCACTCATTCCCTTCATTTTCAAGGGCGACAAAACTGGTGTGGAAGTGGGGTTGCCAGTCCCAGCAATTTATTAGCCATTTGTGCCCTTTAGTGAATCCCTTAATGATCCCTGTCTTCGGGTGTCTTCATTGTAAAGAGTATCATTCCACAATATCTTCGTGTTACTAATATCGTGTGATGTCAGAGTGTATGCTTATTTTCATTTGGTCCACTCAAAGTACAGTGTTTTCCCAAGACATCTAGAAGTTTTAACAGGGCTAGTTTAATGATTTAATAAAAACAGGTGATGGGAAATAGCAGACAAGATCTGGAATTTAGGGGATGAAGGGGATAATGTAATTTGGTATATTATTTGTTATATAAATTTTGAATTTATATTTAATGTTGAATGTAACTTTTATAGATTTTCTTTGTGTTTAATAATTTCTAAATTAATCAAATTTGGGAATGACTAAGTATATACGCTAATGCATGCTAAATTAGTAGATACGCGATGAGCTGTAGTATACACATTTGATATTCATGAGAACATTATGTATAGAATCTAATTGGCTTTTATTTAGAAAATATGGTGTTCAGAGCTCCATTGTGAATGATTTTCCAAAGCTAACACAGCTTCAAACATTATTTGATATCCTAACATTTTGCCATGGTCTGCTATGCGTTAAACAATGTTATCCCGTATTTTCTTCCAGTTCCTCAACTCCACTTGAATGGCCATCTTTACTTCCTACTGAACTCCGAAGGAATTAAAAGAATATAAACAGTGGCCTGCAGCTAAAATTCCCAAGCTTCCTTCTCTTGATGCAAGTTTCCATACTTGTGCCCAGAGGAGAGATGGAGAAAGGAGGCACATGGCACTTTTTGAGGGGAGCCCTGAATGCCAGCATATTAAGCACTTAATACATAAACAACTTTTTAAAAAGCCAGACCCTGGGGCCATTCATTAGAGGCAGTGCTTCAAAACAAGTTTATTGGGATTGTCTGTGAGAATCACTGCCTTGAGCTCATGGGATACATTAAAACTGCACTCATTAAAAATTGACTACCACAGTTATGATATTTTGACAGACTGCTAGGTCATGGTGCAGAGCAGATAGGTAAGAGATAGACTCACATGTATAGGGACAACTGATAGTTGACAACTGTGCAGAGTCAATTCAGTGAAGCAAGAAGTCTTTCAACAAGTGGTATTGGAAAAACTGAATATCTATGTGCAAAAGAAGTGAACTTTGATCCATATCTTGTACCATATATATCAATAGTTAGATTATCTATAAATCCTCCAAAACAAACAAACAAATACCCATTCCATCGGCCCTTTACCAACCACCCGCATAAGAGCAGAATTGAGGAAATCTTTAAGCTGACAGTGGCAATCCTACCAACTTGTACAAAACAAGAAGGTAGAGTTTGTGAGATAAAGGAAGTTGAGAAGTTCGAGAGTTTGGGAGAAGTTAAAAAAAGTGCATTATCAGAATTTGGGCAGCACTGATGGGGCAATTTTGTAAAGGTGATAACTATTTGGGCTGGTGAGTTGCTGGCATTGCTTGCAATCAGCCAAGACCTATGAGAATACATCCATACTTATTAGTGAGTCTCTATTTAAATCGACATAGCCAGTATCAGAATACATCATACAGAGGTGACTTTATGATACAGTAGGAACAAATATTTTATCAAGCAGGTAGGATTTGCTCAAGTTAAACCTCTAGGGATATGACAGATTTATAGTTGAGATACCCTAAAAGTTGGTAGTTCATCAATCTCATATATCTGGAAAATACATAAATTTAGTTAAACCTGGTCACCTAGTAGCCAAATTTAACTCATGAAGTCCAGGAATTAAAATTCACTTACTACTTAAAAGAAAGCCCTCAGATTCCAGAGTCTATTTGTGTATACTTTATACACAATTCTAACAAACCTAGTAAATTAACTGCATCTTAGACTCAAGAAATTAGAGAAAATATTTACCTAAAGGTAATTACACTGACAGCAGCAAGTGATAGGTGACATCTTAGTTCGAGGGAAGAAAAATAATTATAAAAAATTATAGAAATGATCACAAAAAACGAAGTTTTCTGGACCTTTTAATGAGGATGCTAAATTCCATTTAGAATTCCTCTGTTTTAGAGTATCGAGCAATGTATGATATAATTTAAATATTTTCACTCAAATAATTTTATTAAATATTGCTTATAAGGGGTAAAGAATTAGAAACTTGTTATGCTGACAGATTATTCTCTGAGAGTTCTAAATAGCCAATATTTTAGTTTATCTCATTGATTTTTTTTGAAACCCATTGTTTCCTATTGTAAAGATATATGTTAATAAAAATACTTAGAAACATATAGGTAAATAATTTCAAGCACACAGGAGAAATTTTTTTGCAAATGACTTTGTTAAGCAAAATCACTTCTGATTTTTGTTTAATTCTTTATTGTCATTTTAGTATTTTTAGAGGGTACTAAATCTAAATATTTGGATAACTGAATATCTTATTCTAAATTCAATATCACATGTAATGACTTTATCAACTTCTAAATCAGTAAAATCTATTTTAAGCATCTTTATGCACAAAGTACTGTGTCAGTCACTGGTTGTAATTCAAGTTGATTTAATACCCTTTGCTTAGACTTAAAGACTCACATTCTAGTTTGAAAGTCAGGACACAGACATAAAAAGATAACTAAGGAAAAATAGGTGGTTTATGAATGAAATAGACAATACATATTCTGGAGAAATCAGAACGAAATCACTATATTCAGAGATGTAAAACTCAAAAACATCAAACACATCCACATCTACCCACATTCTTGCAAATTCCATTTCAAATTTATATATGGAGTAAGGAAAAAGCACTCAATAGGAATCAAGAGACCTTGGTTTTATTTCTTATCCTATATAACTTTGGATATGTTATTTAACATATAGAAATTCAATTCTGCAAATCAAGAGAGTTAAATCAGATCCCCCTTTCATGCCGAAAATATACATTTCTATTGACTTCCTCTAAAATTAATAGTTTTCTGACATAAATACCTCTTTATTCATATAGACATGTCAAAGTTGGAAGAAAGTTAGTTGGGGAACCTGTAAAAGCCATTTACATGCATGACTACTTAGCTGTGTTATCGTTCATATAGATATAATATCACCTTCTTTGCCTAAAGACATGGTCTCAAGGTCCCTCTCAGGTCAAGGACCTGTGGGTCTATGAAATTATGAACTTTATGATCATACACAAGATTTTTGTGCAGATGTATGGTGTGGAAAAATACATTCTAAAAATAATGTTTAAAAAGGCCACCACTTCAATGCTGATAATAGCTTCTGCTTCCTTTAGTTGAAATAAAACTGAAATATTGGCAAATTTCTTGAAAGGAATTTGGCATGAAATACATTTAGAGATGATATACCAAAGCACACCCAAAAGCAAAACCTTTTGTCTTAAAATGTTCTCAACTCTCCTTCCCTCTCCCTTTCATTGTAGGTGCTCCATACGTGCTTACATGAAAAGAACTTAGGCACCAACAGAGAGGATGCTGTGGGATAGCAACCCAAATCTGTAGCCATAGTCTAAGATCATTTTTATTTTAAAGTAACTACTGTCATGAAGTACAGTTGCATTTTGCTTTATGCAAAGACACACAAAATGAAGAATGAAAGTTTTGTAAATCAAATTTCATTTCAAATGTACTAGTGTTCTGGAAAGGTAAGTGCTATTGGAAACACAGCTTTAAAAATGCTTAAAATTAAGTAATAACTGCCTTCTTTACTATTTTTTTGGAAGATTTGGATTTTAAAAGTATCTGATTTGTCTAGAGAATTAAAAAAAAGTCAGAACCAGTTTTAACCCCATGCATCAAACCACAAAATGTCTAGAAATTGTAGTTTTAGTCACTGGATCTCAAGAAAAGCAGCAGGGCTGGAAAAAGCCCCCAAATGCACAATTTAAATTATCACAGGACTGTAGGGTTCCCCTATCTGTAGTCTGTATTCTAATAATAAATTCATATGACAAAGCAATACGTGAATGGTATGGATGAAGGGGAAAGATGACGGGTACAAAGAGCATCTTGCGATGGAGCTGGGTATTAATATGGCTCTCTGATTTTAATTAAGGTGATAATTAACTCAAAATAAAATCATTTAAAATATCTGACATCATACTTAAAGTTAAACTCAAAGAACACCCTCAGAGGAGGTCTTATATTGATGCATGCTGGTTTAGTAAAGAGATATGAATGGATTTGTGCGATTTAGACATGAGCTCTCTCTCCACGAAACCCCAACTGAGTGACCTGTGCCACACTTAAACTATCTGTTCACATTTCTATCTGTAAAATGGGACATCTACAAAGTATTGTTGAGAGTGTTCACTATTATGAGACCTGAACCTTAGACACATTTTTGAGATCTCTTTACCTACACTAAAAAACTCCCATTAAAGTTGCAAAGTCATTCAATCTTACACTAAATTCTATAATCTCAGAGATAAACACAGATAAACAGTCTCCTATATTTCCATCCATAAATTTTACTTTTCTAGTCAACCAGTGAATTAAAGGAAAAATTCAATATACTCTCTCATTTTCTTTCTTGCTTCTATTTTCTTTCTTTTCTTTTCTTTTCTTGAGAATCTGTGTCTGGAACGACTATTCAAGTATTAATATTGCAGATAGAAACCTGTGTTCTAGTGGTGCTTCACTTAGGGTTTTATTTTTTTCAATAGTTTCTTGATTAGTCATAAAATTTTCTGAGTTCTATGAATCTAGTGTATCAATGTGATATCTTGACAAACAACCCCTAGGTTATAAACTTGGAAATGTGTGTGAAATAACCTAGTGATAAAATAATTTGATGGTGGTCAGAAAAATTACGTTCTGGCCTTGGTTCTTCCATTAACATTCTGTGAGACCCTGAGCAAGTCTCAGTGATTCTGGTTATCGTTTCCTCAATAAAAAATCCTAGCTGAACGGGTAACTGAATGGTCTTCAAAGTATCTCTAGTTTTAAAACTCTAGAAGTACATAAAAATACCATAGGAAGAGACTTAGTTAATAAAGTGTTTGGAAAGGTACGGCTTGTTCAAATTACTTGTAGGAATTCTGAACTTTTCTTTTTATGTATCAATACATAAATATTAAGTGGGATGATCCTCTCCTGGCATTTATGCTGCTTCTGGGAACACATAAGAAAGGTATCCTTTCTGAAATTTCAATGCTCAGATTCGTTGACATTCCTATGAGTTATTAGTTATGCTGTCCCCACGCAAGTCATTATGTGAGCACTTTGTCAAGACACTGTTAGTAGCTGAGCCAAATAAACTGCTGTCTTCTACTAGGAAATAATTGGTTAATAAGTATTCATCGTCCTGTTCCCACATAGTTACTGGGTATTGTTTATTTGTTTCTTTGTTTTCACAGCTTTTTATCTATCACAGGCATTGTAGGTGAGATCATACCATGAATTCTCTTTCATAGTTAAGTTTTGGAAATGGTCACCTCCACAAAAATTTAGGGTGCCTGAGCAGTTACTGGAGGGTCCACTGAGATTAGTTTCATGCTTTCGTGTCATTTCAATGAGACCGACACTAAGACTGACAATGAGATTGGCATTTCAGTGAGATTGGCATCTCTGTGATGTCAAACAGACAATCTAGCAGAGGGCGACTCTCTGCCTATACGTATGCATCTCAAATGGTCTTACATCAGAAACCTTGTATAGTCTTTTCTCCCCCCAATGTTTTAATTCATCTATATTTTCAAATTTTTCAGTATAGTATTTTAATAAAAAATCTCAAAGGATTTTTTTTTCCAGCTTTATTGAGATATAATTGGTCTACAAAAAAACTGCATGTAATTAAGGTTTACGATGTGGTGAGTTCGGACATGTGTAGACACAGAGAGAGAATACTGACCCGGTCAGTGAGAGATACTCAGGATGAACTCATCCTCCAGGGGAGGCTGCTGGTCTCCATGCCACTGGCAGGTGAGACATACGGGTTCTGTCGAGCTGAAAGGGACCTCGCCCTGAGACAGTAAGCTGACAGTGTGGCACTTGATCCCCAGCATGAGGGCTACTGAAGGTAAACGACCAAATGTCCTTATAAAGGAAAATGATCCTTTAGATATGCTATTACCTGCAGTCGTGATTTTTATTCTCTTCAACTGACATGGTAGAAATAGGACCTAGAATATCTTAGTTCAACCCCTGGCCTTTCAAATACTATTTTTATGATCTTAGAAAAAAGTTAACTTCTCATCCTCACTCATAAAATTTATAAAATAATGATAACGGCCATGACGTAGGGTATATTTGGGAATCAAATCCTACAGTAGATGTATCGAGCCACCGTAGACACTCTAAAGATCACATAAGAATGGAAGGTATTTGGAGGATGCGGGGGCAGCGGCGAGAGTTTAGTGGTTACCAGAGGGGGGTAAAATGCATGACAAAAAATAATAATTTTTAAAAGGTAAAAATTAATAAATAAGTGTGGGTAAACTGAAAAAAAAAAGAAAAAGAATGGAAAGTTTTACTATTTTCCTGGACTGCCTTCTTCCCTACAGGTAAACAAATGCATTAGTTTAAATCATTGCCCAGCTCAGATCTACTTGCCTATGACTTTGTGAAAATACTACCTAGGTAGGCAAACTGCATTGTACACATTACTTTTGTAATAATCTGTACTTTGGGTAGTAGACGTTGCTTGTATCTATTAACACAAAATATGAGAACAGACCATCACGCTAACTTAAGAAGCTGAGAAACGTAAAGAATGCAACTATTGTGCATTTATCTCGTCGTCATTGTCACTAAAAATAAAAAACATAAAAACAAAGTGAGGAGCACTATACTAGGCAGCCAAAAGGCATAAGAGCAGGCACTGTCTTTTAAGATGGAGGGAAATCCAGCTTTATAGATCATGTCTCCAGATTCTCTCCGGAAGACAGAAAATATCACTACCTCATAGGGCTGACCCAATTGTCGAATTAGTTTTCTCTAGACATTTAGTTTGAGGCAAGAGGCCTCCTGCTTTCCTGAGGTTCTGGGTGGACAAGAGCCACACTGCAGATCAGAGAAAGATTCTCTGAAAAACAAGGTTCAGCCTCGAAGAAACTCTCAGCCTGGAAGGGGAAGTGCACAGAGCAGCCTGTTATGTAAGTAAATGCATTCACGGGCTCTGTCTACTGTGATTAACAAGATAAACAGACAAGATGATCACTGACATTTGGGAAATGCAGTCTAAGAGATTCCATTTTAAGTGTGATTTAGAAAGGCACTTTTCGTTATCTCAGCGTTATTTTGGAAAACTTTAGTTAGATGGCTTTGGTATTTTTTTCCCCTAGGTTGTTTGTTTTTCGCAGAGGAAAACACATTGTCCCTTCTGGTTTGTCCTGAGAACAAATTACTCTAAAATGGCTTAGAGAATATGGGAGATGGCTTATCTTGCCATATTTAATAGAATAATACAAAACTGTAAGCTTTGACTACTTAATAAAGAAAAGATCTTCTGCCATCATGTGGAATGTCGGAGAATCTTCCCTCGCTTGACGTTTTTGTTCCTTTGCTGGCTTCTCTGTGAAACACGCTGGATTTCCTGACAGAGAAGGAATTACTGTTACCACAAATAAAATCTTTAACAATCATGAAGTAAAAGCAAAGCCATTTCAGGAAGTTAAGTCTTGATAATTTAGATTCTATCTTTTCTATGAGACAGATTTAAGGAAAACAGAAGCCTTCCAAATCAGAAAAAAATTAAAAAATTAAAAAAAATCCACAAATTAGAGGTACAGAATATCTTTTGTCTAGTCTCTCTTTACTCCATTGGAAATTTTTTTTTATACTTGAAAAATACTTGCCAATCTGTCTCAACTGACTGAATGGCTACGTTTTATTTTGCTTCCTTCTTGGGATATTATTTCACAGCCACATGTATTTTTCTGCAGCAGTATCATTCAGTGTTAGCTGCACTCATTTTTCTCTTGGCATTCATCTCCGCATAGTTATTAAACACACCTCTCTATTTCCCTCACCTAGATCGCTCTCTTCATCTATCTCATCAGTTATTTTCATGGGGGTGGGGGAGTGACCCACTTCTCTCTAATAAAGGTTAGAGACATCAGCTAGCTTGAAAAAGCCTTCTGCCGATACAACGATAATATTTGATTCTACTTGCCACCCAGGGACTAGTTTCAAAGGAAAATTTTGACCAAGCTGTCATTCAAGCTTAATTTATATGCTAGAAAGAGCCTTAACCAGATGCCACAAATATCTTGAAGTGGTTCACTATATTCCACAAGTAATGCAATCACCTTTCACATGGGGAGAAGCAGTGGGAGAAATGCAATAAGGAACAGCATCAAATGAAATGGAGAATGGGTCCAAATTACCCCTTATTATTGGGGTGAGAAAATATTATGTCTGCAGCAGGAAAGACATTGTTAAGAATTAGTGCTGACTTTGCAAGTATCATTTAAAAAAGAGATTTTCCGTTTTTCATGGAGGAATGTATCTATATGTAGTAGGGCTTATATGGCAGATGCAATTTTTCATCTAATTTTCCACATAGATTCATCTCTTTCCTCCTTTAAATACCTTATAGAAAACTCACTTTTCCCTTGAATTCTAGAGCTCTAGGGATGAAGGAGTTAAACCTGTTTCTTTAAGTGAGGGGAAAGTTGTTTGCTGCAAATACATCTCAGTAGCCAAGAAGAAATGTTCTGGTAGATTAGGTTGATTGAAAAACTCCACTGATAAAGGAGGAAATGAAGAAGAAGTACCTGGAACCATTTCCCTCATCCTCTCTAGATGCCTGTGGTCAATCCATCATTTTAAACTATTGCTCACAACTCATATTTTCAGTGGGGTCTTCTCCAAATGAATGATATATGATTCACATTATAAAAACCTAATTTTCTTACCTTCTTCAAAGATATACAATTTGTTTTTAAATATATCTACAGACATAGGATGTACATGAATGCACGTTTTTTCTACAGAAGTGACTGTGCCAAATTTATGACAAGTGAAATGGTTGGAATTCAAATTTCATTCAGTATATCAAATTCTCCACCCCTATTCCCCATTGTACACCTTCTATGTGTTCAGTATACTGTTAGTCACTGGAACATAGAAATACTTGTGATGCCTGCTTACCAAGGATTTATCAAGTGGCTGGAAATTTAGGACTAACAGATGAGGAGCAATTGGATGATAAGCTTATGCTGGGTTTCTTTCTGGCATATTTTGCAGAATCAAGTTCAGTGTCTGGGGTATAATAAGTGCAGGAGAATAACTACTTATCAGGTGGAGGGGACTTTCCCCATTTAGAGTTCTTACAATTATTTGTTCATCATGGCACTCTGAGCGCCAGGCCTGCCAGCATGAAGCTGATCTGCGTTTGCAATATATCCTGTTGCTTCAGCTTTTATTAGTGGTCTTTATCTGGAATCTTTAGTTATAAGCTAAGTTCCTTGGAGTCAAGGGTGAAATCCTCTCTACTTTGCGTTACGTGTTTGCAGTGTTGAGTAAAGTATTACGTCCGCTGGAGATGCTCAGTATGTATTTGTCGCAACGACTGGGAGACAAAAGAGCTAAGAAAAAGTGCATGTGTGCTGTAGAATTGCTTGGGCAAAAAGAGGAGAAAGACCCAAGAAGAGAAATATAAAAAATACAAAGAAATGATAACTGGAAAGGGTAAATTGTTGATATTTGTTGTCACTGCTATCGCAATGAGACCTATTTAAATAGAAGGTCACAGATAGGAATTTGGTATCAAGTCATGTACTCTGTGTTCTAAAGTCATTCTTGGATAGTGAAATATTTGAAGTCATCCTCTACTTTTGATATATGGTTTTCTGGTTTGAACTGATAAAGCCAGAGGCCAAAGACCTTACCATTCTCTTTCTTTAGTTTACCAATGACCATAATTGTCCTGTCTGCTAAACATTAGTACTCAAGATGATGCCCACTTGGCCTGGGTTCTTGGTTGGTTGGCTAGTGTGGTACCTGCAGAGTTTTAAGTTTTCTCAGTTCGAACACTGACAAGCTGTCAATGCACATCCTTTACAGTAAAAACAATCGTTTTACTCTGCTGCCTCATAAATCAGAACATAAACATTGGGATACTCAGGATGCACAATTATCATTTCTGGAAACCATAAAAATTACACAGCGCGCAGGAAGAGAGGAACTTGGTCATTTGTAACACCATTAACTTTAAATTGTAGATCTTTATGAGTCTTTTCTCAATGTTAACAAAAATAAATCTGTATTGTTATGCAAAACAAAACATCAACCTGAGTAATTTGTAGACATCATAGGTGAAAAATAAATAAAGCATAGAAACCAAATGAGTCTCCATGAAACAACTGTCATTTCTCTGACAGGCACCAGGGAAAATGACAGTATTTTTAAATGGTATGTTAGGAGGAGTTCAAATAAATAAAACTATAAATTATTTTGAAAGACAATAGAGCAAAATTTAACTATAAAATGTAACACAATCTGTGTGGACGTCCTTTTGAGATACTTAGTGCTTACTACTCTTTGTATGGTGTTTGTTTGTCCCCCCGCCCCCCGGTAAGAGCTGGTAGGGCAATTACAGTAAAGTAAAGATTTTTCAGATGTGACATTGATGACAAAGAGAGATCCGGCCAACTTTTCTTAGATAAGCTCTGTAAGAAATATACTCTACTAGATTTTTACTTTTCGAAATACAATGTGGAAAATACCTATTGATTTTCCATGTGGCTGCTGACTTACCTCAGAGAATTTGTAAAAGTGTCTAAATTTAGCAAACACACACACACAGTTAGGAAGAATTGGGTCTAAGTGAAACAAAAATGGAAATAAATTATAAAATACATGGCTGTTGTTTTCTTTTCCAATGCCATGAAATAAACACTTAGATTTTCCTCATTATTAGTTCTTAAGATGAGAAATAGAGTGGCAAATTCATTACAAATAAAACTTTCTTCCTAGTATATTTTAGACATTAATTTGATAAGTGACACAGCCTATGCCCTATCTCAAAGGTTTTCTAGTTTAAATCAGTAAATAAGCTGGAGTATTTCAACCATGATTAGACAAAGGAGCAAAGACAGTGACGGACAGTCACAGTGCCAGTAACTGCAGCAGCTACTGTGCCTTATTTGCCATCTCCCAATGGTCAAATAAAAAGACCAATAAGAAGCATTTCATTTATTCAATGGCACAGAACGCCTCTGGGCTATTCCCAGTTTTCACAACTACTGTCTACACGTTTTCTGAAGACTTCAGATTGCATATTGTGGCAAAGTTCAGAGGCAAAGTTTGCCACTAGGAAAGTAAGAATTACGTAGTGACCAGGAATCGGTAAGTGAATGTTCTAGAATTTATGCTGAAGCAAGTCCTTGGCAATGTGTGGGGTTGTGTGTATTTTTGAAGTGGTGTTTCAAAAACAGGTGTTTTGAAAACACTATGTGCTTCAGCTCCGAACTGTTAGGTAACTGTAGCCAAGTGGCCTAGATAATTTGAATTTTGAGCGATGTTTTCAAATTGAGATTACGATTGTCACAAAAAGGAACAAATGGTTATCTCAGAGCCTGTAAACAATGATAGTTGTCCTTGCAAAAAAATAAATGTCAAATCCCTCATGAGAGAGAAGATATTGATGTGTTGAGTCACGTAAAACATAAATTTGAGTTAATTAATTTTAATAAGAATGTTGAGAGGTCAGGATGGATAAGATTAAAAAACTCACAACTAAATAGAGAAGAGGAATATGTAAACCAACAACTGCTAAAACAGAATATGTATAAGGAATATGGAGAGGCAAAGAGGGAGCCATTGATTTTGCCTAGAAAGAGTGTCATGTGATGGCTGGGCAGGGAAAGCTGAGTTTTGAATGAATTACTTTATATGTAGGTATTCTATATCTCCATATCTCTATCCTCATATCTATCTATCTATCTATCTATCTATCTATCTATCTATCTATCATCTATATATCTATCATCTATATATCTATCATCTATCAGGGTTCAATCAGAGAAGCACAATGAGTAAGAGATACAAATTGAAGATATATTACATTATACTAGGTGAAATAAGCCAGACACCAAAGGACAAATACTGTCTGATTACACTTATATGCAACACCTAGAATTCACAGAGATAGAATGTAGAATAGAGGCTAGCAGGGGTTAGAGGTGGAAAATGGGGAGTTAGTATTTAATGGGTACAGAGTTTCTGCTTGGGAGGATGAGAAAGTTCTGAAAAAGGATGGTGGAGAATGTAGTACAACGTGAAAGTGCTTAATGCCAGTGAATTGTTCACTTAAACAGAGTTAAAATGGTGAATTTTATATTATATATAGTTAACCACAATTTTAAAAAGCGTGTTGTTTTCTTCTTAAAAAAAGATTTATTGCAAGGAATTGGTTTATGATATTGTGGGGTTGCCTAGGCAAGTCTGAAATCCACGAAGCAGGCCATCAGGAGGGGCGCTGACCTCCAGGCATGGGTTTGAGCTGCTGTCCACAGGCGGGACGAACACATTCTTCTTCAGGGGAGCCTGGGTACCGCTCTGTGGCTTCTACCCGATTTAACCAGGCCCACCCAGGTAGCCAGGATAATCTGCCCCACTTAAAGTCAACTGATCCATAAACATCAACTGCATTTACAAAATACCTTCACAGAGACACCCAGATTAGTGTTCAATTTATTAGGTAGGGATTGTGTAGGCCGACAAATCAAGAGACTATCACATCACACTTCAAAAAATATATGGGTGGTTCTCTAAGGAAAAAGAGATACAAGTAGACAGAAGCTGGTGTTCTCTGTCTGTATTTCTTTATTTGAATGTTAGAATATTCGAATAAATAAGTGTTTAAATCATTCATATGTTTTATCTATATTGTGCTACATATGTTTTCAAATGGCCATCAGATCAAGCTGACAGTGTGCCTTTCCCTGAGCTGTACTTGTTTGTGTTTGAGAGTCTGTGTTTACAAACATGTTAATGGCCTTACTATAAGTTATGAAATATCTGAAACCAATGGTTGCCTTTTTTTTTTCTTTTGAAACCACAATGTATTAAAATGCTCTTCACATGGTCTTTAAAAAAACAGTTTTCTAGATGGCACTAAGTTCAGGAGATGATTTTTCCTTATTAAACCCATTAAGAGACTAACAATTGTCAATGCATAATCAATTTTATATAGATCATTTTTTAAGTATTATAATTAGTTATCTTAAAACATATTTTAAAAATTAATGGCTTTATTAAGATGACATCCTTAATTAATTAGACATCCTTGGCAACAATAAACTGCACATTTAGAATATCCAATTCAGTAAGTTTCAACTTACGTGTGCACCCACAAAACCGTCAGCACAGTTAAGAGAATAAACAGATCCATTGCCTCCAAAAGTTTGCTCATGCTCCGTTGTAATTCCTTCTCACCTCTTCCTCCCCATTCCGACAATTTCTGATCTAATTTCTATCACATTTTATTAATCTTTTAATGCCTGTGCCTACCCTAATGCCTGACGCACAGTAAGCCTTTAATGCATGTTTATTGAACTAAGCTGAATTATTCTGGGCCCTGAGTGAGTATATTATTTAATGAATGCCTCTTTTTAAGTGTGAATGTTTCACCTTTTATATAAAGAATAAAAACCTATTTTAAAAATTGTCTACTTGGTTATGCAACGGAGTGGACTTTTTCTAAAATATAAATCTTTAGTTACATTCTTTGACATTAAAACCCTACTTTTTTGTGGTTTTTCCCTTCTATTTTGGCTTCTAATTGGTATTCACTTGATTTATAAATCCCGTTGGCATTATTCTTCTTAAATAAAGGCATTTTGTCTATCTAAATTAAATCTCATTCACTTGATTTTCTTTTACATCTTAAACTCTCAAGATCCATCTGCAATTTTTCTGTTTTTAACTTTCTAGTCTTGAGTACGTAATCTCCTCATTTGCAATCATCTCTAGGGTTTACTCAAGTTTTTTTTTTTTCTTCTTCTTCTTCTTCTCTTCAAGTTAACATGTTAGAAGGATATTGACCGTAGGATTAGTTACCTTTTGAATCTCCGCTTAATTTTTGGGTTATTTCTTGACTATTATCTACAGGATTCGCTGTTTTCAATACTGAAGCATCATTAATATGTTTCGCAGCTATAACAAAGTAAAAAATCTCCTTGTTTGTTTGTATTTCAGAAAAAAAGGTGATTACTTCAGCCTAGATTTGACTGGATCTAGGGTACCACCAGATAGGACCCTGCCAACCAGAGAAGCACAATCTCCAACCAAGACTGCCTTACAATGGCTACAGAGTTACCAGATTAAAAAGAAAAAAATCACAGTGTCTTTTAGCACTAGTTGTTCATTGTGAGGAGAATATAACTCTCTCCAGCAACACAAAATAGTGATTAGTATTTCTAGTTCATAATTTAGAAATTGCTATAAAATGTATTTTAATACTAGCTTTGTAGGTATTTATTTATGTCATGGATTATTAAATTTGTTCAAGTATGATGCCTCTTATTCCCTAGAGAACCATGAGATACATAAGCCCTACAGGGAATATCAAATCCTATCAACATTCTCACCAGATAACTTTTTATCAAAATTCTAGAATTCATTTGTAATTTTAAATTTATTTTAAAATTACAGCAGTAATTATACATATTATTTTCAATGGAGGAATAATTTGTGTGGGGCTAATCGTGCTCCCCTGTTATAACAAGAATTCCCTAATTGCTATGAAATCACATAACTCCTGCACAGGTCCAATTTTTCAATCAATTTTTTTCCATGTGGCAATAAAGGCTGAAACCTACAGCGGAAAAGAAGTATATCACCTAAAGATTAGCATGCTTATAAGAGAATAAAAGCAAATGGCTCTTGTGGGACTTTAATGGAATAATGTGTCTGAAAGTATTCACAAAATTACAAATAATAGGCACATGTAAAGAATTATTACTAGTCATGCTTACTCTTAGTTTTTAAGCCTCCAGTTGGAGGCAGGTACCCCAAGCTCTTCTTCTCCATAAGGGACATTCAGCAAATTAAAATGATATTAATGATATATTAATGTAATAATGTAATAATAATAATGCACTAAGCAATACTGAAAAATATATATGCTATTCAGAAGCTAGTCTGCATATGCGCACTTGTTAATATTTCTATTGCAGTAATCATTCATTGCAACAGATATTTATTAAGTAATGTCAGACACTGTGCTTGACACTGTGACTTAGATATACAAATATATGGTCTCTCTATTTGTGGAAGTTATAATCTGTTGAGGATAGATAGATAACGATAGTTGTAAATAGAAAATAACACATTTTTTCTCATTTACCAGATGTGTTTAGTAGCCCCCAAATAAATATCGAGCACTAACAATAGGCTCTATGGAGACACAACATTGAACACAAAGCCAAGATCTTCAGGCAAAAGAAAATGATTTAGGTAAGAAACTTAGATCTACATAAATGAAAGAAGAGCATCAGAAAATAAATAAATGAAGGCAAAATAAAATCATCTATTTTTCTTATTCTTGATTGAACTAAAGATAATTATTTAGTTATAGGTAGCAACACATTAGGTGTCTATAGCACGTAAGTGAAATGCATGGCAAAATGAATGGGAATGAGGAGCTTGCAATAGTCTTTTAGAAGATGCTGGCACTACTTGTGAAATGATATAGTGTTATTTGAAGGTGGACCTAGATTTGATAAAACACTAAATTGTAAACTCTAGAGCATCACTAAATTTTTAAAAGAAATATATTTGATATCATAATAAAGGAGGTAAAATAGAATTATATACAATGCTCAATTAAACCAGAGAAGACAGAGTGAGGGTGGGGGGAGAAAGAATAAATGCAACAAGTAGAAAACAGGTACAAACATGGTAGATGCTAATTTAGCTGTATTAATAATGACTTTAAATGTGAATGGTCTAAATATACCAATTACAAGACAGAGTTTGTCAGAATGGATTAAAAAAAAAGAGCCAGTGACTTGAAATAATAAAGACAGGTTAAATATGAAGGGCAGGACAAAGTTATTTTATGCCAACAAGAATCAAAAGGATGCTGCAGTAGCTATATTAATTGTAGGTAAAGCAGATTTTGGAACAAAGAAGACGATCAGAAATAAAGGAGATTATAAAGTAATAAAAGTCAAATTTTAAAGAAGACATAGCCATCTTAAACTTGTACTCACTTAACCAGAACTGCAAGAAAAATAAACAAATCTGCCATTATATTCAGAAACTTTAATTCTCTTCTTTCAATAATTGATAGATCAAGCAGGTGGAAAATCAGGAAGGATGTAGATGATCTGAACAGCCTTATCGATCATTTGATCTGACTGACACTTATGTAAGACTCCATCCAAAAAGCAGTAAACACATTCTTCTCAAGCTCATATGGAACATTCACCAAGACAGACCATGTACTGGGGCATAGCACTCCTCAATAAAGGTAATAAAATAGAAGATTATGTAAAATATGTTCTCATGCTACAATGGAATTAAAGTAGAAATCAGTAACAGAAAAACAGGTGGAAAACCTTAAATGCCTAAAAATTTAAAAAGCACATTTCTAAATAATCATGGATTATTTATTAAGGAGTGCTATGCCCCAGTACATGGTCTGTCTTGGTGAATGGATCAAAGAAGTAATCTCAAGAGAAATTTAACAATATTTTGAGCTAAGTAAAAAAAAAAATTGTGGAATGCAGAGACAGTAATGCTTAGAGGGAAAGTTATGGCATTAAATATTTATAGAAGAAAAGAAGGAAGATTAAAATATCAATAACCTTAGCTTCTACCTGACAGAACTAGAAGAAGAGCCATTTAAGCCTAAAGCAAGGAGAAGAAGGATATAATAAGAGCAAAAATCAATAAAATTGAATGTAAAAAATAAGAGAAAATAAAAAAAATAGCAATTGATTCTTTGAAAAGATTTTTTAAAAATACGATTAAAAAATTTTTTGATATATCTCTGATATACCTCTAGCCAAGCTAACAAAGAGAATAGACCAATATCGCTTATAAATATAGATGTAAATTTTTAATAAAGTATTGGCAACAATGAGACACCACTACATACCTATTAGGATGTCTAACCCTTCCCTCACCGCCCCCCAAAAAAGTCAGTACCTATTGCTGGAAAGGATATAGAACATAGGAAGTCTCATTCATTGCTGATGTGAATTCAAAGGGGTAAAACTATGTTGGAAAAGATTTGACAATTTTAACAATGGTAAACACAGTCTTACCATATGATCCAGCAATCCTGCTCCTGGGTATTTACCCAACTGGTATGAAAACATATGTCCACATAAAAATATGCCTGCAAATGTTTATAGCAGCTTCATTCATAATTGCTAAAAACTGGAAGCAACCAAAATATCCTTTAATTTATGGTAGGCTAAGCAAACTGAGGTATATCAGATGAATTGTAAAGACATATTTCTAAGTGAAAGAAGCCAGTCTGAAAAAGGCTGTGTGATTCTATTTATATGCTATCCTAAAAAAGCCAAAACCATAGAGATGGTACGAACCAATGATGCACAGGGAATATTTTAGAGTGGGGAAACTGTTTTGTATGATACTGTAATGGCAAGTACATAATACTATATATTTGTCAAAACTCACAGAACTTTACAACAGAAAAAGAGAACCTTCATGTATGCCAGTTAAAAAATCATCCAAGAGGTCAGGAAATCTTAGGATAAAATGGAGAATGTCACGAAAGCCTCTAACTGAATTAGAAATGTGTGAAACAACCTCACTGACGGGGAAGTGGGGAAAGTACTGGCTCACGTAACTTTGGGAGTGAGTGGAGCCTGCAAAAGGAACTGTACAGAGGTACAGTTGATAAAGTTCTTTCCCAGTGGGGTATGGATTAACAATTCTGAAAACATGGTATAGATACAATGTAACTGAAAAATTATATGTGTGGTGAAGCCAATGACTCATGCTTGGGTTGGGAGATGACAAATTACCAAGAGGAGAAGTCCAGAATAACCCACAAGGTGATGGATCGTGATTGTGGACATCGGAATAAACATATGTTCAGCATGGTTACATAGAGAAACATTTGTGTGTGTGTATGAGATATACGGGTTAGCATACATCCATATATTTCCTTGTTCTGACAGTTTGGAGGGCCTGGAAACAATGACACTCCAGTAGAAACAAGCATACTTAGTGCCTAAATCTTAGCTTCTAATGATGTTCTCCAATGCAAGAAATTAGGGCTTGTTAAAGTGGCTGATTCTAGGTGTGAGGCATGAAATACATAAAATGAGTCTAGAACATCCTGTGGTGCCAGAAAGTAAAAAAGGCTCAAAAAACTCCCTACAATGTTGAGGGAGCTTGAGAAACTGTCACAACTAGAGGAGGTTATAGAGAAATAATGACCAAATGCTATGTGGTATCTTGAATGGAATTGTGGAACAGAAAAAGCATTAGATAAAAACTAAGGAAACCTGAATAAACTATGGATTTTAATTAATGAAATGTATCAATATTGCTACATTAAATGAGACAAATGTACCATGCTAATCTGTAGGATAGTAATAACAGAGGACACTTGGTGTGGGGTACATGAGAACACTCTGTACTATCTTTATAATTTTCATGTAAATCTAAAATTATTCAAAAATAAAAGTTTGTTTAAAAAAATATATATATAGGACAGGGAGGCGTATTTAATGGAGCAAGAATCCAAAGGAAACAGAATGGTGTGGAATAGAGTAAAGATGGACGATCTGATCTAGTGCAGGAAGAAAAACACCTTGGGCAAGTGGGAGGTAAAGAAGAAAAGGTAAACAATGTCGTAATGGCTGGAATAATGGAGTCGTTTTTTTTTAATGGCCTTAATTTTCTTGATGGACTATCATGCAAATAACTTCCAAGATCAAAAGAGGCAGAGACTGGATTGAGGATGTGAGAGGAGCCTTGTCATTTTGGAATTCATTTTGGAATTGTAACGGAGTCAGAGGAGAGAAAGTTGAGCAGACAGATAAGGAAAAAAATAAAAGCCTGGGTGTCTGGCATTGTGTGGTCAGTAGAGAGCAGAGATCATTAATTTGTGGCTTCATCCACTGACTCTTATGCTTCAATCTAGGGGTGTTTGTTCCACTGTACGAATAAAAGACAAATTGTACAACTGATCCAGAAGGCGAAGTTTCCACGCAGACAGTTGGCAAAGCGTAGGCACAATGTAGTTACAGCTGTGGGTGAAATGTGCTCAGGTGATCGACCATGGGGTCTGGGTTCAGTGAATAAGAAAATCAGAATTAGAGAATGACAGACTCCAGAAAAATGGAAAGGTAATGGGGCTATGAGGTAAAATTCAAGTGCATTGCAAGTAAGGATTGGGGAAATGATGCAGTAGGGAGAAATAAATTTTCACTCAATGGCAAAAGCTATAAGATAACATGAAAGGGAACATTAGAAAGAGCCGTGCCCTATTAAAAATAATAGTATTGTTCAATGCTGGGTTAAAAAAATAACTAGAATTCCTCCTGTGCTTATAAAGATAATACAAACTATAACATTTCCCACATCATACATGTAAAATATGTATCTTCACTATCCATTTACTGGGCAGTAAAAAGATCTGGGTTTCAAGAAAACACCCAGAAGAAGAGTAGGCAGCCATTTCCTGGTTCTACTATTAATTTTTTTTTTTTAATTCCTTACCAGGGTGCATTTTCTTTCTCTGTTTCAGATTTCTTACAGATAAAAATAGCTTTGATTTTCAAAATATTGGTAGGGATCTGATTTGTGTAATGGGTTTTTAACTCAATCGTCTTTGAACACTTGAAGCAGCGTGGTATAGCATTTTCCTCATTCCGGGTCTCCTCCTTACTGATGCTGTGCCCTTTGACTGAAATATGTGCTCTAAGCTTCAGTTTCCTTATCTTTCAAGTGAGGATAACAGTAATATATCGTTGGATTGCGATGAGGATTGCATGAGATAACGCATGAAAAGGCTTCGCTCTTTGCCTGGTACACAGAAAACACTCAGGAAATATTAGTTGTGGTGATATTGACAGTAACGATGATGATCAAGATAACGGTTTTGTTGCTAAATCCTTCAAAATTTCTGGTTTTAAAGAGATTTACAACCAGTGGGAAGGAGCTTTCAACCTTATGAGTCTGTATTACTATTCTTTTATGCATTCGCTTACTTTCTTTATAAAATCTAAAACCTTTATCCCAGTCGTCCAGGGTCATCCAACCTTCTTCCCCTATAATTTCTGTTTACCCAGCATGTTCCCCATATTCCAAATAACCTTCTAATTCCCATCTGCTTTTCTTAGTCCCTTTACTCAGGCTGTTGCCCGAGACCCATTTACTCTAACAATTTGTACTCTTTCACATTCTTCTACCAGGCATTATGTTAGGGCTTTTAGATACTTTCCCCCCAATATCCATACACAGCTGGTATTATTCCACCTATTTTATAAATGGGAAAACCGAAGCTCTCAAATAATAATGCACCAAAGTAACACAGTGGGCTAGTATGTGAAGAGCTGAGATTTGAAATCAAACCTGGTGCTTTTTCTACAAGGTTACATTGTCACCCATATATATGATTAAAAAGGATTTCCCCTACTAACATATTAATACTAATTATATTAGTGTATCTCCACTTTAAAGTGATGTGAATAGCTTTAAGTATTTTCTCCTTAGCAGATTTTAATCTCTTTGTGGTAAGATCTATTTGCCGCCAATAATTCTGCTGTTCCATTAATTTTAAGCAACATCAACATCCATACTGTCGTTAGAACCAATGAATTGTTTTTAGCACTTATCAAACAGCTCTCAAACACCACTTCTTAAAATACAATATCTTCTTGTTTGTCTTCACATCATAATCTTCTAATTTCACTGTTATCTCTCTGGCTTAAGGGCCCCTATTCCTCTGTTCACATGTTATGTGTCAATTTTTTCAGATTGTATCTTAGGCCATTTTTTTCCCTTTGACTATACAATCTTCTCAGGAGATCACACTTACCTTTTAGCTTCAATTATTTCCCATAAGGTGGTGACTACCAATGAAACACCTTTTAGATCTTGTATCCAGCTGGACTTTGGACACCTCTATGCCCACAGGCATAGAGATTAACATATGCGAAACTGAATTCGGCAACTCTCTCCCTACTGACTATACAACCTTTTCCTCATTTTTTTTCCATTTCAATGACTAGCACTAATGTTTACTCAATTAGAAATGCAGGTGTCATCCTTGCATCTTAATTTCTCTCACTTACACACTTATCTAATTCTTCTCATTCCATCTCCTAAATATATAAAGAGTCCAGTAATTCTCATCCTGCCCAAGTTATTAAAACAGCTGTGTAACTTGTCTTCCTGCCTCCATTCTTGCCTAACTTCTCTGCTCAGTGGTAGACAATTGGCTAGACAAGTTCGCAGGTGAAAGCATTCCCTAGTTTGGGCAAACATTTTCACTTCTCTTTATAGCTATCAAGTATATTCTGAAAGTGTGCTTGCTTTACATTTGGCTCTTTGATATGTAAATTCCATGATAAAAAACACTATGTGTCTTATTCACAATTTTATTCCTACACATCTTAGTACAGTGCCTTGAACACTTGATTTAAAAAAACGGTTAGTTAAATGGATGAATGTATTCAATAATTGCACAGAAATTCGCTTGATGCAAAGTTTCATATGTGTACTTCTTAAGAATGGGTGTTTTTGGTTCAAAAAGTTTTTAATGGAGGTAGAGTGTCAAAAATCAAAATCACTTCCAGACATGATTTGTAGATATGGATTTACCAAAGGGAAAACTGAATGGTGGTGGTGGGGGCGGGGGGTGGGAGGGGGATTGGGCTCATCTTCTATACCACTGTTGGTAGTACTGATGATGTTATAGCTAATAAAATATGAAATTATATTCAGTGATTATTTACACATTCTATATCCGAGTATTGGGTTCAGATTCACAGTCCTGTAGAAGATGCATATTTTTATCTAACAATTTCATGTCAATTTATTATGGAGTTCATTACAATATGTGAGACAAATTTAAAATTTGGCAAATTTAAAATTAATCGTTCATTAATTTGCTCAAAAATTTAAATGAGCCCCACTGTTACCTTAAGAGTTTACCATCACACTAATGGGCGGTGTGTAATTACTACACATTGTGAGTAGTGCTATGACAGAACTATGGCAGGAGATAAACTTCTATAGTGTCTGCTCAAAGGTGGTTCCCCTGGGAAGATGCTCTGGGGAAACTTTCAAGGACTAGTAGGAATTAAAGGGCACTCTAGGCAAGCAGAGTCAATGGCAGGTGCAATGCCACAGGCAAGAAAACAAAGGAAGCATGGTGTATCTGGAAATGACAACACGATGCTTGGAGAATGACTGAAGCGCAAGAGAAATGAGAGAGAAGACAGTTGTAGATGTAGGTAGGTATCAGATCCAGCTGATTCCTGAATGCCACACGCATCCTCAGTCCCAATCCACAGTATTTAATAATACAAATTCAAGGCACCTGGTGTAATTTGTATCAGAGAGCTAATTATGACTCTCATCGTTATGTATTAGAGTCATAGCTGGTCACAATTTCTAGGGAGAAGCATAAAGTCATCAAGAGCGGTTGGCTGAATCTGGCAAAATGAAAGTGATTGTTGTAGTATTTTTGGATTCAGTTCACAGTTTGAATATTTTACCTCCATGCTTCCAACCAATTCATTTTAGAATTGGTTCAGAGAACAAATTGACCAGTTTATAGAATTTCCGTAATTTAAGAACTTGTTGCTGAAGTGGAAATGAGTAAATTTTGAAGAGTGACTTACTGTATTGGTATGTTAACTTCCAAGCTAGAGAAAGAACAGAAAAAAAAGCAAATGGATGTTTCCTACCCACAAATCAGTATCTAGAACTAAAGCAAATATTATTTCCTTTGAATAACAATAGTTTTGCATTTCCACTATCTTTCTTCCGAGTAAGTAGACTATAAACCTAATATTTATACGTTTATCAATTCCACATTATCATTCGTTGAAATGTTCTCCATTCATTTTGTAGAATGAGGAAGCAAATAACTTTAAATTCTAAAGCCCTGGCTTTAGAATGTAAGATTAAAGGATTTTGTCTAATACACATTCCTCGGGAAATTTCTGTGTGACTTTTTCCACTTCCAAGTTATGTGCAATATTATTAATATCATTAATTGAAATATTAGGGCCTGAATTCAGTATTGTGCTATTCAAATTCAGGGCTTATCTGCTGGGTGTATTTCAAATAGTTCGCCACCTCAGCACTCCGATGCCAGGGCCACTTGGAGGCTAAATTTTAAAAGAGGGATTCACCTTTCCTCTTGGTAACCCTCTTCATGGCAATGTGTCCCTTGAGTGTCCTCCTTCTGAGATTCACCTTCTTTGTACCTGGAGGGGAAGCAGAATTTGCCACCCTTAAATATGTCTCTTTGGCATAAGAATTAATTTTAGGTTGATTATGTTTAAGAAACAGCAGATTATTTTAAAAACAGCTTTTCATAGAAAAGGTTCTGAAAACCAAGTAGAAGTTACCCTGTGCTATGAGACCTGTGCATTTATAAGGGAAATCTCATTTTGTAAGAGTGTCTCCCTCTCTGTACCAGGAAGTGAAAGATGACTAAATCTCTAGAAACTCTTGTCGGCAGAGAAGGCAGAGACTTAAGTCCGCACAACAACCTTACTGCTGTTTACTGTGCTTTTCCTGAAAGCCCCCCGGAGCTGACTCCCCAACCCCCAATGCCTCCTTTTATCTTTAGCTGGAGATGGTCTGTAGAGTGGTGGCTTGGGCCGTTTTGGTGAGTCACTCAGTTTTCATGATATTTCTGATGTGTACGGGAGATATAAATGTTATTAAACTTGTTTGTTTTTCTCCTGTTAGTATGCTTTTTGATTAGAGGGAGGTCTCAGCCAAGAACCTAGAAGGGTAAAAGAAAAATTATTTTTCCTTCCTGACAAGTCGATGCCTCTAGGGTAGAGAGAATGACTACTGGAGCTGTCTGTTGTAAGCAACCCCATGATTTCACCAACTTAGAGGACATTTTTGGTCACAGCTACCCACTCACCTCCTTACAAGACCTCTTTACCTATGAACTCCAGCCAAGGTTTCCTGTGATCGGAACTCTGGTCCCTCACCAACCTCCATCTCTGTATCAACGCATTGTTCTCTGAATGTTTTGCATCTTAAGAGGCCACACTTCGGAGTTGATCAAAAAGAAATTTATGGTGCTCGTTCCAATTTGACTATGGACTAGTGGTATAAAATTTTGCTACTTGACCTCTTTGGACCTCAATTTCCTGAGCAGTTAATAAAAACTGGAAATTTCATTCTTTGTTCTGATTGTTCCAACTAGGAATCGTCACTAGTTTCCCTCTGAGTTTTATAACAGTGTACACATACGGATGTTTTGAAACTCGCCAAATTTACAATCTTAAGTATATTTACCATTTTCAATGGGCCAGATGAAGTGGTGGAATATTCGCTGTGTAGGTAATTCAGAAGCCACATCAAGGGCTTGCTTTAGTGAGGGTGTTTGAGGGCATCACTCAACCTCTCTGGCTCTGCTTTTAGCCCTTTTAAATAAAGGGAAAAAAAACTAAAGGTTCTCCAAATTTTCAGATGTAGTTGTTGAAACTGACATGACAGGACACCAACTCCTGCCTGAACTGGTCATTTTTCTGTGTAAAAGAGATAAGTGAACTTTCATTTAAAAAAAATCATTTTAAAAAATGAGACAATTAAATGAGAATTTGGCTAGACTATGGAATATAAAGTGAACATTTTTGCTGTCGTTTTGTCAATTCTCGTGATTTTCCTGAACTATATCTAAATAAGATAGATAAATAAAGCATATCAATTTTAATATATTTAAGCAAATCTGAACTATACAAGTCCAAACTGAACAAACAGATGATTATGGAAAGAGGGTTTTTTTGTTTTTTTCTGTTTTTTTGCAGTTAAAAAGCATTTTCTTTAACTCAGTTGTTATATTTTCTTGCTTTGTCAGAGAGTTTTGGAAAGCAGCAAAATGTAAAACTAAGGCTAAAAAGTTACTATAATTTTCTTTAAAAACAATGCTAAGGTCGATTTACTTTCTTGTAGATGTTTTACCATTGATTTCAACCTAAATGAGACTAAGTCTTTCAAAAGAAAGTATTTTTCACCAACTCAGAGGTGGCTGGAGAATTTGCTCATAACCCCTACCCTCACCCTAGTCACAAGTTTGCGGGGACCTACAGACACTGAGTTCTGCAACACCTTGACAAGGACGATATAAATTCGTAAGGGAAGCACATTCTCAAGCAGCAGTATCAGCTCTCACATCCCGAAAAGATAGTTATGTCTTTTTCTATGCTCTCTGTTGCATTTTGCATTCTTCTTCTTCTTCTTTTTTTTTTTTTTATTCCTTTCTCTCATCTCTCGCCAGCCTCTATCCATTAAGGTTGTACTATTCTACTCCTTTCCAGGGTCCAGCGGCCTCATACTCTCTTCTTGTCCAAATCTGCTTTAAAGAAAGTCTCTGAAATTCATTTTTTTCCCCTGAGATGTAGCAGCAACTTTGAGTATTGCCATTCCCAGGAGATTTGCATTTAAACAGGAATCAAATGCTTGGGGCTAAGAAATGAAACTCTTACTGTGTAATTTCAAGCACCAGTAAGCAGATGGAACATTTATTTGGGTGGCCTGAGGGATTTTCCTGAGCTTCTGGAACTATGTGGGTCTTCTCCAATTTAGTCTACGTAGAAAGTTATTCTAGACATTCTAATATTACCATCACTTGCATCATGGTTTTAACTGTAATATATCACTAATTTTGGGAAATTCACTGTCTAGTGTCATCTCTGATGACCCCCAAATGCCCTAGAAATAAAAATTCCCATATTACCTATTCTACACCTCTCTTCACCAGAGTTAGATGTTTCATGACAGCCTGAATCCATCTAATTCCTCTTCCTATCCTTAAATGGAAGAACGGGTAGAGAGAAACAAATTTGAGAGGGAGAGGAAGAACAGGAATAATCTACAAAAAAATGTGACCAAACCATACAGAGCATAAAGAACATTATTTTGCTTCTTTAGGCTCATCTATAGGAACCTTTCAGTTAAGTTTAGGCTATGTCACTTATGGTAGTGGATTCTTTGAATCAGATAATACTCTCAATCTGCCATTTCCCTGTTCTTTGGATAGATAATAACTTTAACAATCATGCTCCCAAAAGCATAGCTAAGTTAATAACACTTAGGTTGCTTTTAGAAGGTCTTCCACTGTATGCCAAGATATAGAGGACCTCAGGACACACCACTGAAATCCAAAACAAAACAAAACAAAAACAAAAACATCAAGGCAGCAAACTCAAAAGAAAAGGAGAAGATTAACTGGTTGCATACCTACTATTACTAATATGATCCCTAGGACTATCTTCACGATTTTGTGACCATAATCAGTTCTGTTGTGAATGGATCAGCATCCATGTGATAATAATTGCTGAAAAGAACATACAGTGCCTTAAAATCCCCTTAATTATACATTCTTTGAATGACTACAGTTAAATTTGCTGTTACTTTTCTAAGTTAAAAATCTTATTTCTAGGTTATATTCTAGATTGCTAGGGCATTTATATCCTCAGAGTCCCCCACTCTAAAAGGTTCTACACAACACTTACAAGTTTAATCTTCTGCAAGGCTATGTTTTTTGTGTTATATTATTCCCCCAAAACCTTTACAGAAGTCTTAATCCTAAAAGATAAAGACAAATTCTTTGTCACTCAGCACTCCGCAGTCTACTCCATCTGCCTTTCAACATCATTTTTCATGAATCTCATGTATTAATCCTCCACTCTACCCTAGACTTTTACCTATTCTCCATATTCCCCTAGAATTTTCTCATTTCGTTGCCCCTTTGTTCACTCTATCACTATTTCTGAGATTTCTTCCCACCTACACCTTTTGATTATTCAATAGGTAACTCAAGTTATACCTCACCTCTTCTAAACCTTCTCAAACTATCTAATACTCAAATATTTCTTCTTTAAAATTTATAACTATTGTTTTATTATTCAAATGGTAATCTAAGTGCTGCCTTGTGATAGCACATCAAATTTCTTTTGTCTAAAACTATTTTCCTTTCCTTAAAACTATGCATTGTAATTTATGCATCTTGTCCCCATTAAGACACAGAGCACGGATTCGCATATGAGATGTTCAATAAATATTTTTGATAAAGAGATGATTCATTAAATGTGGTCAGATTGAATGTATTTAATTTTGGTGAAGTAAAGAATATTGATTAGAATGTGCTAAATTTTTTATGCTACCACTTTCACAGATCCATATGTTTTCTTTCCAATTTAATGCATGAGACCTCTATTGTCTATACAACTGTGTCTATAAATCTTCTGTTATAGTGAAAATTTATAGGAAACTTTGAAGCTACATAGAAGTAGGACGTGAACTTTTTCTTAAATTAACATATAGACATTTAATTAACTGGGCACCTGTGTTGGTATTCTATTTTTTAAATCTGTAAAATATGGGATAATCAGTGTATCTTCCTTAGAAGTTTATGCAATTTAACATAGATCAGTGGCTCTCAACCAGGGTGGGGATTTTACCCCACAGGAGATATTTGGTGATATCTGGAGACATTTTTGTTTGTCACATCTCAGGTACAGGAGACTGCTACTGGCATTTACTGGGTACAGGACAGAGATATTGCTGAACAGCTCACAATACATAGGACAGTACCCCAAAATATATTATCCAACCCAAAATGTCAATAATGCCAAGGCTGAGAAAGCCTGATGTAAATAATGGATTTGGATGTGGACATAGATCATTTAAATAAATTATGGCTTATTCTTGAGAATTAAGCTAAATATCTCTTGTGAATTAAAATTCCCTGCCATCATTTGGGATTGATCTCCTTGGTGTAACTCCCTATTTCTGTGGAAAGAAACAGATAGATTTGACTCGATAAAGCCTTCAATATTTTGTATGTGATAGATAAGATTTATTACACAACCAATAACTAATAATGTATGAGTCATATATCTACTATTGTAATGGTAGAAGTTTCAATAAATATAGACTCCAATAATCTACAAGTATTTACAACAGTTTTTTCCCAAAGATGGTGAATTCTGATCATTGTGATAGGGTAGATTATACCCTGAGAGCCAAGAGAGATGACAGAAATGTGGCCTATTCCAGTTCAAAACAATAGATTCTCAATAAACATTTATTCAACTAATATTCCCGATAACCTATTCAAGAAACCCTATTCAAAAATAAGCAGTCCTCAATTATTAAGTTTCACATACAATATGAATGGAATTTTAAATTAATTTGTTGAGTAACAAAAAGCCATCTTCTAATTTTTGGATCTTGGCATAGTTAAGAACTTCCTCCTCTAATTCCATAATACCCTGGAATTTCTCTCTCCTCACTCTTAATTGCATTTAAAACTGTAATTTAATTTAACTGAACTTAATTTTACTATTTATTTTCTTGTGTCTTCTTCCCTGCCCCTCTCTGACTGCTCACCCATCCCCCAACAAGCCCAAAAGCTCCTGTGGTCAGGGTCTCAGACTCGTCTAAAATTGTAGCTTTAGCATTTATATGTGGATTTTTTTCCCCAATAAATACAGTAAAGGTATTTTCTCTTGTTTATGTTATATTCTTCATAACATTTTTTCTCTAGCTTACTTTACTGTAAGAATACAGTATATAATACATAAAACATACAAAATATGTGGTAATTGTGTTATCGGTAAGGCCCCTGGTCAACAGCAGGCTACTAGTAGTTAAGGTTTGGGGGAGTCAAAAGTTACACGTGTATTTTCAACTATGTAGGGGGCCCCCAAACCCCACGATGTTCAAGGGGCAACTATATTTATTTCTCATGAACTCAATGAATGCTTGGCATCTGACTATCAAGTTTTTTATGTGCAAAGGACTTTATTTCAACTCTAAAATAAAGCTTATACAGTAGCAAAACCTGCCAAAGGCCCTGATTTCTCTAGAAAACTTCCCTAGCTGCCTTAGTCATTCACTTCATTGCCAGTCCTTAAAGGAAGGATGGTAGTCTAGAATTCCCCAGTGATTCCTGCATGACAAATTGTCAGGACAGCTGCAGGCAAAGAGAGAAAGTTTAAGTTAAGTGGACCTCTAGTATCTTCTCTTTTTGATTAAAATAGATGAAAAGAGGCTTGTTAAAATCTAACAGAATAAAATGGCCATGAACTGAGAATAAAAGCTGACAAAAATCCTCGAATCACTAATCAGTAATAATTCCAAAGGAAGAAAGTAGTATTCCAGGGGACAAAACAGAAAAGGTATTTCTGACAAATATATCAGGCATATGATGAATGATTATACCATGTGATGTACAGTATATGATGTATATGATAATTATGGTATATGATGATGATTGCACGTGTGGTTGAGATGTGTGTGTTTTAGGAGGTGTATGCATTAAGCTGACAGAGTTGTGTCAGACTGCTGGGATTTCTACCCTTCCACTTACTAGTTGGTACCTTGGGCAAATCATTTTACCTCTCTGTGCCTTAGGTTTCCCATCTGTAAAATCAGAGTAATGTAGTACCTACCTCTTACTATTACTCTGAAGATTAAATGAGATAGCAAAATGTGAAGTACTATTTCATTATTATTACCATTATTAAATACCAATAGCTTTGCAGAGCCAAACCATTCGACTTAATTTCTAAACCGTGACACACATTGTAGATCCAAACTTAACTGAGTGGTTATAGTGTCCTCTTCCTTTTTTTTTTTTTTTTTTTCTGAATAATATCTCAATTAGAGAAAATTCAGCTCTTTATAATTCTCACCTCTCCTACCTGTGGAATTAGATAACTTGACAGTCCAATTATTAGAAGGTCATTTATGCACTGTTTAGCTTTCCTAGATGTTTTGATGTCTTCGTAATATTTTGGAAATAGAAAACCAAATGATGGATCTCATGGATTAGGTGATAGCCTGAGAGATGAGGATAAGACAAGGAAAAGAAATATACTCTTTCAAACAATACTATCTACATCCTTGACAGGACATTTTCTCCTTCTCCTCCTTTCTCTGCTATCTGGCTAAAAAACAGAGTTGTTGGAAAGCTATTGTATCTGTCCTTTACTTTTACTCCACTTTCTATTCTGTCCCCTGAAACACTACTTTCTTCCTTTGGAATTGACAACTGGACCGATTTTTCTGGAATTTGAGATTAAAGGCAGTTGCTTCTTGTAAAACCTGTATGTGATTATCACCCCCTGGAGGTTTTTTTTTAGTCTTAAATAACAGGGAAGAAGGAAAGCAGAATTTAAAAGAGGAAAGGAAAGAGGGAAGGAAGGAGGAGAAGGAAAAAGGAAAAAGAGGGAGGGGAGGAGGGAAGGAGGAGAGGGAGAAAGAGGGAGGGAGAGAAAGAGAGAGAGAGAGAGAGAGAGAGAGAGAAAGGAGAAAGAAATGGAGAGATCAGATATGAAGTAAGACTGACTGCCTCAGTAGTGAGTCAAGGTGAGTGAAATTCTCCTGGTAGCCAAGTGTTCATTCAGAGAGGGCAGTTAACTCTATCAGGTTAGCAGGATGATAGTTATGATTACAACTTTCTAGGAAGGACTAGAGAATTAAGAATTCAGGAATTAAGAATCTATTATGATCCAGAACCCAGAATTCCATCAGCCTGCAAGCATCTGTTTAATGTAGACTAAACTCTGCATGAAGACATTTAAGAATAAAAGAATGTGTAAGACAATCTTAAGTACTTGAAAGTACTACGCTTTAGTAACTTTAAAGTATACTGGCCGGGTAACATTACCATTTAATAATTTATAATAATGCTATAATAAAGGATGCTACATCATGTGGCATATATAGTAAACGCTTTAGAAGGTCAAAACGAGAAGAGTGAGGTTAAAATGTGTCAGCATCATGGAGGGCAACGAACTGAACTTTTGTAACTGTTTTCATCCGTTCATTAAGCAACTATTTATTGAACATACACTATGTACAAGGCACTGTGCCGCATGCTTCATTAGTGAGATAAGGCGTATGAAGTGCTCGGCACAACATTTGGGGCCTGGCTGTTAATAAATGCCAGTGATAATGCCAGTAATGATGACCATCATTGTCACCATAAGAGGTAATATGCTGTAATGATTAGAGGATGAACTTTGGACCTGGAATGTCTGGGTCAAATTTTGATTCTACTTTCTAGCTATTTGACCTTTGGGAAGTTAATCTCTCTGTACCTCTCTTTACACATCTGTAAAATGAAAGTAGTTATATCTCGTGTCTCCTAAAATTTTTTATGAAGATCACAATTTTAAACTTGATAAGGACTTAGAATAATTAGTTCATATTAATTACTTTAAATGTACTTGTTGAATAAAAAAATAGATAGAAATTATTTCACTGAATTCTAAGTCCCATGAGAGTGACAGACATATTACATACGTTTTGTTATAATGCCTGCATTTAGGAAAGTCCATGGTACTTATAAGTATTTGCTCAATAAGTATTTGCTGAATAATAACTAATTATTATTATGCATATAATTTTCTTTTTCTTTATTTTTGTTTTATTTTTGATTTTTTTCTTTTTTTCTTATTTTTATTATGCATATAATTTTGACACTAATTATTATAAATCTTTTGGCAGAGACATATGTCAATGTTGCAAGTAGGGCCAGAACAATATTGAACCTAAACTGTCTACATTTACAATAATTGTTGTGGATGTTTTATATGAGAAATCAGTTTTAAAAATCATATGGCTTCTCATATTACACCAAAAGCCATTTACCACCTCATTGAAATTTTGTATAAGTAACCATGACATATACATATATACACCCGTGTATATTTAGAAATTAATTTAAATAGTTACAGAATATTGAATAGATAATTTTCAAATAATACTATCAGGTTCATGTATTCACTTGTTACCAAATAACTAAAGTTTTATATCATGTCTATTTATAATGATACAGTTTCAAAATTGAGGCTTTGAATAAAGGCCATTTATGATCAATGCAGTGTGTGAACTTTACAAAAATAGTGTTTACTATATAGCTTTTATTTGTGGTAAGAAATAATGTTCTTTTCAATTATTTTTATTAAATTTTATTTTATTATTAGTTTCAAGTATACAGTGCATTGGTTAGACACTTAGACAGTTTATAAAACGATTCCCCGATTGCTCTTTCTCTCCTCTGGCTCTCCATGTAGCCATCACCTTACTCTTGACTGCATTCCCTGTGCCGTGCTCCCCATCCCCGTGACCATCCATCAGCTACTAATTTGTACTTCTTTAACCCTTCACCCCTTTCTCCCAGTCCCCCAACCCTGCTTCCCTCTGGCCATCACCAGATTTTCAATTATTTTTTGAATTATCCAGAAACCATCGTCGTTATAAATTATTTCAGATTATGTGCAGAGTTGAGAAAGGAGAGGAATATAAATGTATACGTTCCTTTCCTCGGCTCGAGTACAACTCACTCTCAAGATTGAGGACGTGATAGGAACCATGGCCAAACAGCACTTACAAACTTTAACAATCAAACTAATCCTTCTTAGCAAGGAGAGAAAATATAAAACACAAACTGCTACTTGACAGAGAGAGCCTGGGTCAAGAGACGGACATGCCATAAAGTAAAGACATCTGTGTGTGCTATTGATTCAGTTGACTTGTTTACTTTTGGAATTTGAGAAATAAAGGTTTTGGCTTCAAGAAAAAGACCTCTGGTCTCTGCCTTGCCTTATATTTTAGTTTAAATGGAGAAAGCCATAATAAGGATCTCCTTTGAAAAACAGGTAAACATTTTGAACCCTAAGAGCAGCTCTGTGTGTTGGCTCAGCAAGGTCTGACATGCCTACAACAGTGACTGACGTGTAACAGGGAGCTGGTAATTATTTGTAGAGCGTCTCAAGTCTTTCTCAGAAGATTTCCTAGACCTGAGATATTCAAAAAATAAACACCTAGATCGACTAATTATTTATACTTTGCCCCATTTGCCCTAGCATCCTCCACCTCTCCCTTATTTATGTGAACCATTTAAGAGAAAGATGAAGGTGACATCATGCCCTTTTATCCCGAAATACTTTAGAATGGATTTCCTAAAAATAAGAACACTCTCTACTCTAAGATAACCACTGTACATTTATTAAAATTAAAAAAAAAACATTAAAACAATTTATTATTTAAGTTACAGTCTGTATTCAAATTCTTTAATTGCCCCAGTGAAATTCTTAATAGAATCCAGTCCGGGATCACATGCTGCTTTTAGCTTCCTGAGACATTAGTCTAGTTGAGTGTAGAACAGTTCCTTAGTCCTTTTCGTCTTTCTTGACTTTTGACAGTTTTAAAGAACAACGGTCAGTTATTCTATATTACATTATTTGATTTGAGTTTATCTGATATTTCCTTACGAAAAGGTTCAAATTATGCTTTTTTGAGGGGGGCAGGCAGGAATACCATACATGGGATATGGTGTCCTTCTCAAGACTTGAGGTTAGTCTGTCCTATTATTGAGTTTAATTTCAGTCATTCGATTAAGATGGTATCCACCAGGTCACTCAATTTCGTCATCACTATTTTCCCCTTTGTAGCATACTTTGAGGTTATATAAATATCCTCTTTCTCACCAAACTTTATCCTACCGGTTTTTACATTCATCGATTAACGCCATCATACATTTAATATAAGTTATGGGTCAATTATAAATAGAATTTAAGGAGATGTTTTCAAGTAGAGAGCTACGGCTATAGGTAATAAAAAAAGATATCGCTTTAAAGACAAATGGAGGCCTAGATTACACTCACAGAGATTAGAAAACAGCTCATCATTTTAATTCTGGGGCACTTTTCTTTTTCAGAATTGAGATCCTTCCATTTAGCTAGCACCAAACTGTGATCCAGTTGGGTCTGGTTTAGCCCTATGATTCACTATGTAAGCATGAGCAAATTACGAAATCACTTAGATTTTGATGTCTCTCTCTTTAAAACTAGTGTAATAATAGCAGACCTTCCTTTGCTTCACAAGGATGGTGTGAGTAAAAAAGAAGAGCTCATTATTACAAAAGATAGTTGAGCTCTTTGATGAAAGGTAATTTATAAAGCCCAGATCAGTGTTAATCCTTATCACGTCTATAAATATTCTGCCCATTTCTAAGGGCACGGTATCCCCAAAACCTCATTCTATGTGAGACACCACTGCCAACTCCCATGACCTGATTTTGGAAAAAGCAACAGCTCTTGCCAAATGAATGACACAGATGAAGCCTCCGCCAGCCTCCAATGTTCCTTATTCACACCTTCTCTTTAAAAGCATTTATGATTGATGCTTAAGGCAGCTCTTTCATAATCTTAATTTCAATTTGCCTCACCCTTAGCTGGGACTCTCTCCTGCTGATTTTGCAAAAGTCCAAACTTTTCCTATTTGCAACTCGACTGGAAAGGGTATTGAGACGGCAACAGTTGAACTGACTGTGTGCTTCCCCCTGGGACTAACTCAGCTCAGCCTTTACATACTAAGAATCTCCTATCAACTCGGGCAGCAGAAGCATGGTCTGCACGTGGGGATTTTCTCAGCTGATTTCCATGCAGTGAAGATATACTTTCACTACAGAGCTGTTCCGGAGTGTTATTTAACTTTAATGGGAGTAGTAGCCATGTTGCAAAGTCTCTTCAAAAACATTTCCTTAGCCCCGCAGATTTAACTTGTGAAATCAGCTTGTTTCTGATCATCCTTTGCAAAACAGGCAAGAGGAGTGAGAGACCTGCAATTTTCTCAACTAAATATAGACTCACATCCCTTAGTCAAGCTTGATTAATCCTCTTAACACCTCTGTAATGGGGATTGCCTGCACTCAATTGCAGGACAATTCTTACAATTGGTTCTTGTCTCAGCAGGAAGCATCTAAGAAGCTTCATGGCTAAGCCAGAGATTGTCTTATATGCTCTAGCAGCTCATTTGGGGTATGTAACTGGATCGCCTGGTTTTATTCCTGTTTGCCTGTATTTACATGGGCTCCCTGACACCCTCCTGGCTCTAGACCTAATCGGTTCTGCCATAACTACAGACAGACCCGTCGCAGTGAACTTTGTTAGCCTTGGCCTTCCCTTGATAATCTGAGCTCTGGTTTCCTGTGTCTATTGGTGTGGCTCTCAGTCCCAGGGCAGCACTAGAAAGCTCTGTATGACAGAAAACAACCAACCAAAACCAGAAATGGGAGCATTTAAAAACATTCAGATTCATCCTTGGCTGATTACCATCAGCCCCTTCCACCCAAGAGTTCTTTAAGCAGCTCTGGGATAGTTAGCCACTCCTGTAAAAACAGGCACGATTCTTTTGCTGTTTTTTTTAACCATTATTATATTCATAATGAATTCTACATATTTTCTATTTTGGCACTTACATAGTGAATGCTAGTGATCTATAGAAAGAACTGATGATTTAAGTGATCGAATTTCTTCAGTTTCTAATTAAATCCTGTGGAGAACCCAAACTGAGGTGATGACATCATATCTTAGCCTAAGTAGTGATTTTTCACATTAGAAAAAAATTACACATGAGGATTCAGTAATTCCAACAAAAATAAAACAGATCATCCAGAATTAAAGTTTATTCTCCCTGCCATTCCAGTATTAGCTCTGAATGACTTCAAATGCTGAAGATGAAAAGACATTCTTGAAAAAAAAAATGCAGTTGGCTTTAATGTCTTTACTATCAGACTGCCACTGCCATTAACTATAGATATTGTGCTGTGTGGTCTGCGTGAGTGTATGACTTAACCTCATTTCTCCTTAATTCAGAAGAGTTAAGGACATAGTGAAACGCCTTAAGTGTTTTTCTAAAATGAATTCACATTCTTTTTATTGGAGGATATTTAAATTTCTCAGCTGTATCTCTGAATTTGACCACGTGCATAGAGATGGCTTGTGCTAAGTGTGTAAGTAAGCTACATATTAGGCTATGTAAGTATCTTAAAAATAAATGTGGCAAAATAGTGCTCTAAGTTATTGGCTCAAGGGCTTCGGTCAGAAAATGACACTGATGAGCCTCCTTTCAGTGATTTTAATATACTTAATATACTTTCTTGGATTATAATCACCATGGAAATTCTCTGATAGTCTCAATCAGTTGTTTTTAATTATAAGAAAACCCATTTGATCCTTTAGTTTGCCAAATGAAGGGTTCCAAAGTGTCCCTCATAACTAACGTAGTTTTTAAAAAGCATTCTGTAAGTAAAGGTTAATGGCATTTTTCATGCCAACATATGCACTTTCGCTGCCAAAGCTAAAGCTCAAGGGTGTGATATAAAGTTGTGCCCAGTTTCAGGAAGATTTAAGACACTCTTACGAGTTGAGGACAAATTGCCTAATTTGAATGACAGCTTACATTAAATGGTTGTGTAACACTGGCCACTCTTCAGAAAGAAATTGATTTTGGACTTTAACTGCAATCTCCTTTCTGCTTCTCCATTCACCAGACACCAACACACACACACACACGCACGCACACACGCACGTACATGCTGAATTCAAGAGACTGTCTTCCCAAAACGTGATTATTTTTGACATTTTGAAAAACTTCTGAACCAAACACATTGCAGGTGAATGCCTGAAGTATTCACAGGGGTCTAAAGAAATATATTCCACTTTTCCCAGCACAGTTTATTGGGTGAGGTAAGAGGTCAAGATCACCTGAAGATTATTTCCAAGCTAAAGAAATAGGAAATGAAAAAAAAAATCAAACAAAAATGTTAGGCCTGTATATGCTACAGCTTTTGCATATTGGCAATTTAGCATAGCATGTAGTTACTTAAAAAAGAAGAAAAGGTTGGATATTTACCTATATCCATGTATCTAAATACACACACACACACACACACACACACACACACACATATGTTCACTGCCTTTCCATTTATAAAGTATCTTGTACAGATTCTCCTAAGGAATGATATACGCTTTACTTTTCTCCAGACAATGTTTTAAAATATATATATTTGTATTTTGCTAAATGCCATATACTGAAGTATGAAGGAGAGATGATCATAAACAAATAAGCCTAAATACAGAATGAAGATAATTTGCCCATTCTAGCTGAAAATGCAATCATTTCATTGTAATTGGGGATCTAGTTAAACGATCTCTTCATATTTAATTTTCTTTGAAAAACACGGACTATGTGCACTCTCAAGAAGGCAATTGCTTCTCCCCAAAACATGTTCTACTTCTTTTAAAGCCTCTGGTAAAATTTTTATCTAAGCCATCAGATTTAGCAATTTGTAACTGATCTAATCTCTCCACAAAATCCTTGCTTACTGAAATTGCATCCAACAGTTCTTCACTATAAACCTTTCAGTTCACATAAAACTGAATGACAACCTATGTCTCCTCTTTATGTTCATCTCTTGCAGCTTTTACCCCTAAAACTAAAAATTAGAAAAACTTAATCAGAAATCACGAATCATTTCAGAAATTGTCAATTATCATATTATGAAGTAATGATTTAGAGTTAAAATCATAAAAAAATAAAGAACCACAATATCAATAATCATCAGGTGGAGTTTAAATAATTACAATGTTTTTTTTTTAAGATGTTCCCAATAGAATATTATAGTTTTTAAAGGATTATAGGCAGTTGCCATTGTTGGAAGACTTTCCTTTTATTCATTCATTTTTTAATTCATTACTCATTTCCATATATTTATTATTTTCTATGTGCTGGATAGTATTGTAGTTGTGGAGGATATGGCAATGAACAAAAATAGTCACATACTAAGTATCTGCTTAAATTAAAGATAATATTGTTTCAATAATTAACTATGAGGCAGAGTGACACAAACACTGATTGTGTAAGCCTATTTTAAATAGGCAATTCTATTTGAGAAAAGTACTTTTTCTCATCTTCTGTACTAATTACTGGTTGTCTAGCATTATATCTAGCATTAGATGATCAACTAATATGTGTTTAATGATGAAATCTCTGTTTATATTCAGATGAAATCACTGATTTTATCATTAGATTTCTAAATTCCACCTATGACAGTTTCTTAAATCCTATATATTAAGCATATAAGAAAGGTTTTTATGCCATTTATAAGCCCAAATTTTGGCCAGTACCTAAACTACTTCCTGACAATAAATGTGTCGGGTGACTTGAGTTCTATGAATTTTAAAGCTATATCTGGAACAGATCCCATAAATATCTAACATAACATGAAGAAGCTTGTGGCAGGTGTCTGATTAGGACCTGAGAACTCAGCTGATTCCTAATATTAAATTATGTGGATCTCATTAAATAGGAAAATTGTAATCCCTCTCAGTGAGAAGGGAAGAAAATCTGTATTTAATGCATAACTTCACTGAAGTCCTGCCATGCTTTGAACAACTGGGCTTAACTGCAGAATAATGAGACTTCATCTTGAGGTAAGAGAAGGAATTCTGCCCTTTTTTGTGTCTCACAGCACTTTGTGCAAAGAGAGGGTATTTCACGGCTAACTGTTGAGCAAGTGGTTGATGAAGTGATTGGATAAATGATTTTTTCCTGAGAGACTCCTAAAAAGGAGTCCTGAAAAGGGTGAGCACTGAACCCCGCTTTGAGATTTCCAGGAGTGATTTACAGTGGTGTAACTCTAGCATGTGTGATGCCAAAAGGGGAGTCTACTTTATTTAGAGCAAGCATACCATGCTACCTTACCCTTTCCTCCCCTTTTCTCCTGCTCTGCTCAGCTCAAGAAAACGCAGTTGTCCAGATATGAGGAGGGTGGCATACTTCTGCTTCAGTTTTTTTTTGAAGCTGAAACTTTTTCCGGACACAGATAAATGGAGGAATGAATACCTTCTGCTAGTATTTATATATGCTACCTTTTATAATATTTATAGTTTTTAGTATATATAGATTATGCTAAAATATTCTGCTATAACATTGACAAAGTTTCGATTTCTTTGTTAAGAGTATCTTGCCTTCTCTGTAATGTACTAAAGATCTTTTGAACAAGTTAATTCCATATCAACTAAATTTTGAATGTTTAGAGTAAAATCTTCTATAAATGGTTCCTTCCTCATTCTTTCCATAATATGTTATAGCACCAATTTCCATTATGAATTAGCAGCATTTTCCGAAAGTCATGGTGTTATACAGATACCATAATCCAGAAAAAGTACATTGTCAATTAATCCCGCTCTTCCAGGATAAATGCCATCTGATTGCATTAATTTATTCAACACATATTTATCGGAGGCCTAATATGCATTAGGTGCAATGATAGATATTGAGAAGTAGAGTAGATACAGAAAATTGTTGCACAACTATACTACTTCAATCTCCTCTATGAAAAAAGTCTTTTTCATTATATTATTTTTTAGAAAACTCTTCGGTGGAATAGCTAATGTGTTATGTGTACCTTCAACACGACTTCCCTTTTGCATGACACTCCCTAATAATTTCCCAATAATAATGAAATGAGCACAGATGAGTCAATTGTCTTTGAATTCACTTTTAAATGACTCATGGAGATAACGATCTAAACAGAAAAATATGGGATAGGTTATACTTCATTTCTTCATGTTAAAGGTTCCTTAAGAACCTCTCTACTTAAATGAAAGCTACCAGTGTTGATGTTTCGGGGGCAGGTTTAATCAAATAGCAGTTGAGTTGCCTTCTCTCTCACCTCCATAAAATGTCCTTTAGCCTGAAGATTTTTATTTTAATGTAATGTGTCACGTGTATCAGTTGAGATGGAATGGAGATATTACTATATACAACATTTAGAACCTTAGGAATAAGACCCATTTTTTTCTGCACATGTTGAAAGATTGAATTGAAAAACAATAGATTGGGCTGAACAAACTCAGGTGTAGCAGACATTTGACTATAGTTGTAGTCTTCTATCTCATATTATCCTATAGGCCTGGACTTGCACATCATTCAGATAAGAACAATGTATCATGCACTAAGTATTTAGATGAGTGTTCCTTAGTCAAGATGTCCTTCCAAATCTACTCGAATAGATTTCTATATTGAAACTTCAGGCTACAATGGTGCATAAAAGGCATATAGCTTGAAACTTTATGCCTGTTTCTATCAGAAAGTTTTCCTCATTTTTTCAAATAATGAATAAATTATCCTATACTATTATAGAAATGGAATGTGCAAAATTTTAGGTGCAATCATCATTCTTAAGACTTCCTACAAAAAACCAAATTTAGAAGAAACATAAACTTTAATAAATTATCCTGGTAGAAAATCTCTCTGTGACTTATAGTTTGGAACTCATCTGATCATAATATTAAGTTTGAAATGTAACAATTCTATGTCATTTCTCATATTGGAAACGCCTTGCACAAGTATTAACTAATTAATCAAATTAGATAACAATTCTGTTACACCAAATCATTTGCTGCAGAATATCAAGATGGCATATGTATATATGTCACTTTTGAGGTAATAATTATAGCTATGTGCAGTAAAGTATTTATTACCTTATCTAATTAATACACATTTTGGCATGTCAGTGTTTGCGGGTAATTATAGTTTTCTATTGCGGTAATAATTTGTATGATTTATGAAGCCCATGAAACAACACTGTGAGCCAAAAAGCTGTCTGGAATAAGTACAGTTAAGCAGCGTGATCAACAGGTATGCCCAGCCAAGAGAACTCAGCCCTGAGGATAAAAGCCTCAAAGAAAAAGAAGCAATCTGAGGTGTTCACTTCTCAGCCTGTTTTTTCTCACCTGGAAAAAAAAAAAAGGCCCACCCACTGTTTTCAGCTGCATTAACAAAGATCTGATTGCTTAAGTATTTGTGGTTATTTTCCAAAAGTTCATGCGCTTCATTAAAAAAAACATAAATATAACTATAAAGGATCATATAAATTTATAATTATTTCAGGAAAGATGGACTGTAGACACATCTACTTTGTTTTAAGTATGCCAGCGCAGTCTGTGGCTAGTGACAACTCAACGAGAATACGAACCCCTCTCACTCCAGTTAGAAACAGGACATTCTAAACCCCTCGACTCTTGCCTACCCAATGGGCTCTGAGTCTCATTTCTTTCTGGAACCAAGACACTTAGACGAATTGTCCCAGTAGGAACAGAGAAGGTAGTTTGTTTCCTAAGAAATTTTGCTTATATTCGGGAGTCGACTATCACTGAAACTTGAGAGTCGAAAAAGAGCTCAACTACCATATTTACACAACAATTTTCAGGAAGCTGGTGGTTGTTCTTAGAAGATAATGCAGGTTATTCTTTATCAGACACAGCTTTCCTTTTGCTACGTTTATTTTGACCTTCCCCTCAGTCATTCTCGTTTGCTTCATATTCATGCCCTCAAGGTATGCAATGTTTTAATTGGCATTCAGTTCATACACTGAATCACAAGATCCTATCTTACATAAAGAAGCAGCTGGTAAGTTTCTGCGAACTGGTCTCAATATGTGGGAAGTTCTTAAATTAGTTTCATCTTTCTCAGAGAGACGGATACATTTCTATCCTTAGGAATATATTGAATTTTTAGTTATTAACTCCAGATAGAGCCAAGTTTTCACTATTTTTTAAACTTGAAGACTCAAAGATAACGTCAGATAATACAGACTGTTGAAAGCAATGTCACAGGGTATTCCACTTTAAAATTAATGCTAAACTGTGGAGTCAGTAGTCCATAGTGTAATAGTTAAGTCTGCATAAATTGGAAAGTTCTACTGCAAGTGAATGGCCGGAGTGCTAGGAATGGTGTGGGATGGAAATCCGAGATTTCTCCTGACACAGTCCACTCAGCGGTCACCTTCACTGACCTCAGCTTTATCAAGCATTTGTTTTATGGCGAGTCAACGCAAAGAGCAGAAACAGATGAAATGAATGAAGGATGCAAATGGAGGCTGGGAAACACATACGCATACCACGCAAACCCTTGCTACTGAACCAATTTTGAACTGGCCAGTGTCCTTTCACGGTATGATCAAAGTCATCTAAAATGAACACTCCCTCCTTTTGATTTTTAAAATATAGTTTATGGGCTAAAAATGACATAAAAAAAATCATAGCAAAGAAAATGTCTTCATTTCAAACAGGATCTTTTTTTTGGTGGAAAACGTGTGATTTTTAAGAGGAATATATTAGAGTATTCTTAGTATTTCAGTTCTGAAGCTACATTTAGGCTCATTCTATTGCACCAGGCAAACAGAGATCAAGTCCAATGGTAACTCTAGAAAGAGAAAACTGTGCTTTTAAGCATTTTTATATAAAATTTGATGAGCAGATAGATATTTGAGTAATTATGCCCAGTTTGTCACAGAGCCTGGCATGCAGAAGCATTAAAAATGATTAGTTCCCTCTCCACATCCCCTCTGCCCTGACGCCCATGTTCTACCTACGCACGCACGCACGTGCACACGCGTGCGCACACACACACACACACACACACACGCGCATACTTCCCGTGAAAGACAATGGCCCCGAGTAGGTTGAAAACCCTCCAGAAAAACAAACAGAAAAGGTAAATAAAGTTCGGAAATCTAAAGATTTATCAGATCAAAAAACAGTGAAACTGTAAGTTATGTCAGGATAGAAGGGAGGTCAGCACAATGAAAACACATCATTAATCCTCACAGCTATAACATTATCTACCTCCTAATGGACTAGGGCAAACCATGTGTTAAAACCGAAGTAGGAGTCAGTGTGTAATATGGGTGGGTATATATGCATACGCACATACAAATTCACTGTTATGTGTACTTAATCCTAGGTCACCGATTATGTATTTAACAAGGAGTATATCCTAAAAATAGTATTTAACAAGGAGTATATCCTAAAAATAGTTTCATGATTTCAAAGGCTTTTGTTGTCATTTCTAGTCATCGCCTACTTTTTAAGTTTTTGTTGTAACCATCAGCTTATTGGTGAGATTCGATTTCTTTAATATTTGTCACTTACCAACTATTGATGTTTCTATTCAAAGGTTTTCTATCATGAGTATTTTATATAAAAGGACGTATCACATTTTCTTTTTTAAAGTTCTAGGTGTGCTTGGAAAATTGATTTGTTAACCATAACACTTTGAAAATATAAAAAGGACTGCTATTAAGAATATTGACCCCGCGGACGTCATCTTCCAGGATACTTTATAGGCGGACAAGTCTCGTTCGCCTCGTCCACGTTTTCTGTGAGTTGCTTGTTTAACTGCATTATCGCGTAGTGTCATGATACGCATTGGCTCCTGCCAAGGGGAATGAAACAGCGGAGCACGAGCACAGTGTGCGTGCGTCCTGTGCTCCTAGCCTGTAGCATTCTGTTCTGCATTGAGCAGTGTCCACACAGGTGATGCTGGGAATGTGACTGCTTGTTCTTTCCAGGAACTGTCTTCCTTCACCTCAGGAGTCAAAAGGCTCTGTTTCATTTTGTTTTGTGCTTCTTTAATGGGCAATAGAAACACGTACAAAAATCCTGGTGTACCATTTGGGTTTTTCTTCACTTTGGTAGGGAGGCATTCTCTGAAGAGAAGCTTCCTTGCTTTCAAGATGCAACATCTATTGACGTTATTATTGCTCACTTTTTGGCAGTGACACCAAAAAAAAAGAAGAAGAAAAAGATGAAAACGAACTACTTGAACTGGACTCCTGAAAGTCAACAAGCCTGTTTTGCAAGTGAGATGACTCAGCACGTGTATGCGTGTGTGTGTGTGTGTGTGCACGTGTGTGCGTGCGTAGGTAGAACATGGGCGTCAGGGCAGAGGGGATGTGGAGAGGGAACTTATAGGCCAATTCAACTTGGAGCTTCTTAATTTCATATTTTCTCTGTTGACAAGAGGTTGGGGCTTGTGGTGGGGTCTGATCTGAGTCTTCCTGAATTTCAGTGGGCCTTTTATTGTTGACATTTATTCTCATAGTGTGTTTTGGAGATTTGCTTTGAAATTCTTCCTGAGTTACTTTCTTTACCTCTTGACCTTAGAGGTGAAACTGCTAGATGACAAGGTATTAACTACAACCAATCACTTGGTCCTTTAAAACTCTTACTCAGTTTACCTTAATGTGCTGCAGTTAAAATATGATAAACCTCATTTATTGTTAACTTATTAAGTTAAATAATTCAATTCTGATCTACTGTGTTTGTTTGACTAGTGACAAAATTCACTCACCGAGTGCTTCTACGTAATTCAACATTGGAGGGGGCCTAAACATGCAGAATGAAGTAGATAATTGTGATTAGACAATTCAAAGAAATTAAAACAGCTATCGCTCCAATAATTTGGAAGTGCTCCATCAAACTTTGGGAATTTTTTAAAAAATTTAATTATATGGTTAATTGAAATGCATTTTTAGCTTCCTTTGTTGCCTGACGGACTGAGTAACATTAGAAATTGGACACAGTGATTTTGGAAAAACACTTTTTAAAGTAAAATATGTGATTTTAAATGTAAAGATTTAGAAAAATGGTATAACTACCTTGGTAAACAGTTTGGCAGTTTCTTAAAAACATAAGACATAGACTTATGATATAACCCAGCCCTTCCAGTTATAGATATTTACCTAAAAGGCAAGCATATGTCCAAAAAAAGACTAGTACATGAATATTTATAGCAGCTTCATTTGTAGTAGCCCAAACTTGAAATGACTGAAATGTTCATCAATAGGTGAATGTATAAACAAATTGGGACATATTTTTACAGTTGAATATTAGCAATAAAAGAGAAGGGAACTATTGATACATGAAAAATGGAAGAGTATCAAAATAATTATACTGCATGAAAGAAAATGCAAACTAACCTGTAATGACAGAAAACAAATCAGTGGTTACCTGGGGATGAGGGACAGGGAGTACAAGGAGAGATTACAAACAGGCATGAGTGAGAAAACATTTTGGGTGATGGACATATTCATTATCTTGATTTTGATGATGGTTTTTGTGGGTGTATATATATGTTAGGACGTAAAATTTTATACTTTAAACGTGGGCAGTTTATTGTATGGCAATTATATCACAGTAAAGCTTCTTAAAAATGGTAACCAGAGGGAGAATATATACCACATACATCCCTTTTATGAAAAGGTATGTTTTTAAGAAATTGAGTTTAGAAGGCCCATCATTGCTACGATCCGGGGGAGTTTTATGTCTTCCTCAGGGCCAAAATTATCTGGAGATTTCCCATTCTCACCAATTCCTACATTGCATGGTGGGAGGCAAAGCTAATAGTACAAGTCAATAATATAACTGCTCAATTCTATTATTTTATATATGGGAAAAGGTATTTCTTAGGGGACATTCATAACGGTAACATGATTTCCATTCTACTATGAATTTCCTAGAATATTCCTCAACCCACATATTTATGAATAAGGGCCTATGTGCAGTATTGATAGAAGAAAATAAGAAATTTACCTTTATCTAAGCTACAATGCATTACTTCTCACCTTGGCCTGGGGTTAAATTTTCTAATATTGGCAACATTTTCATACATCTCATGTTCATTCATTTACTAAGTATCTTAAGTGCCTATTCTGCACCGGCCTCTATTTCAGAAGCTGAGATACACAGAGCTCATCATCCAAGAAGATACTACATAACTAGTAGTCATATCTACATTCTAATACAAACTTAGAGTGGTTAATCACTCAATTTCAATTTTACACAAAAATTTATTATACCCTACTCTCTTCCAGTTACTACACTGAAGATGCAAAAATGAACTAGATTTTCTCTAGCTTCATGGAGACAATTCAACAAGAAGGATCTACATTAGACAATCGATTACATGCATGATGAATGTTACAGAGTTGTACATAGATGATGCTGTGGGAACATATGGCAAAGGGATTTCCCTGATCTCTGAGGTCAGATAAATGCTCCCTAAGAAATGGAATTTAGTCTGAGATATGGCTGGAAGGATGAAGCCAAACCCTGGGTGATGGTGTTAATTCCTTAACCAACTCACATTTAACACTTAGCCATTTTGTACCTCTTGGTTCCGCTGTCCGTAATATTTGTGAATATTTCTTCCAAAGCCAAAATGTCCTAAGTTTCTTTTAATGGCGAGCACATGTTCGTCCCCATTTTTTCCTTACAGTACCTAGCTTCATATAAACTTGTCCTTATTAATTATTTAATGATTATAATAGTAATAGATGGACTAATTGATACTCAGGAGTCTTGACCATGGTTCTTTAGCTAACAAGTAGGGAAGGTTGTATTTAATTGGAATTGATCTTCCAAATAATTTTGAACATATTATCTTTTTATAAATTTTATTTTGTTTGTTTCAAGTATGAAGTACATTGGTTAGACATTTATATAGTTTATAACATGATCCCCTTAATTGCTCTTTCTTTTCTCTGGCTCTCTTTAAAAAATGTTAATACATGTATGAACTATAGCAATTCTATATTCATAAGAGCATTCGGTCAATTTATTTCATCAACTGACAGTGATAAATAATATTTATTTAATTACTATTATTATTTTCTTTGTATCTATGGGAATTTAGTGTCTATATAATTAAATCACTTGCAAATTAAGCAAGAGTCGTACTTACTCCAGAAATACCTTAGTATTACACCATTTATTTATGGAGAGAATTTTACTTTGAAATCTTTAAAAATCATATATTTGATGCCAGATGGAATTGTTTTGTGTAGCTTATAGCAGGAATTAATAGTTCTCTAAAGAAAAGACAGCTCATACCTCATCATGGCAAACAAATTTTTAAACAATTATGGGTGTGCTATGGCTCTAGAAAGAATATTTAAAGTCAAAAATGATAGAAAATCCAAAATAGAGTTTACATATAGACTAAGATACCAATATTAATAACAGCTTACGTATGTTAAATCTTTACTCTCTCCTAGGCAACGCACTAGGATATTTTTATTTATTAATGTGTATAATCCTCAGAGTAGCCTTGTAAGTAGTTATTCACTTTGCTGATGAGGAACCCAAGGCTCTGACTGATTCGTTGAGAAACTTACTGCAGGTAATAGAGATAGTAAGTCAAGGAGCCCAGATCTGAACTTATTCAGTCTGGCTCCAGAGCCCAAGCTCTTAATCTCTTTGCAAAGAAGTGACTTTACAGCTTTTCTTGCCACAGATGGTAAGGACCACTGTAGGGTGGGTGAGGTTCAAGGAATTTCCTCCCAAGCAGGCAACAAGAATTGGGGCTCTCCTTCACAAACAGGAGATGACAGCTCTTTTAAACATAATCTACTAATATCTAAGGAGTCTTTTCTGATGGGATCCAGTGGGTTCACACCAATGGGTTAGATTTTTTAAATTACAATGCATTTTGTTTAGAAGGAGGATTAAAGTATTTGCCAAAATGATTTGTGTTGACAAAATGGCTTAGTACATTTGGCAGATTTATTTTCGAGAATGGAATAAATTAAGGTGTCTTGTAAAAGAACTGCTACAGCCACTGAAACAATTTCAAGTATTTCAGAAACTCTATTTTTATTCACTTTGCAAAATGTGCTCAGTTGAACTGCCAGTCCCTGTTACATTTCCATTTCTAAGCAATTAATTAAAATCCCAAATCAGTTTTTTCTTGATCATGCCAGCAGGAGTTGGTTACCATGGAAATAGGAAGAGCAGTAGTATTTGGAAGAGAAGAAAAATGGGTCGCATTGGTCTTTTATTTTGGAGACATCAGTGGAGGTCCAGAGGAGCTTGTTGGCTCTGCAGTGGGATGCTCACCTTGGTAGCTAGTGGGCAGCGACACCTGGAAATCACTGACAGCCTGGGGATTACATTTCTCCCCCAGGAATATCATTTTGCCAGTTGAAAAAAAGTCATTAACTCAGCTTCCTCTTGTCTTCTATTGGTTAAACCCCCAATGTAATTGATTACAGAGTATTCTGTTGTGGCTAAGCAGGATTTTAAATCAATAGCTGGCTATATTTTGCAAAGACCCATCGAAAACTATTTATGATTATTATTTTTTTGTATGTCAAGCCAGTGTGCTTTAGAGAGAAAGCTCATTTCCGGACAACAGTGCCAACAAAAAATGACAATAATTGAAACTATATTTTTTTACATTTTGGAAAATGGAAGCTTATGGGGTATCATCTTTGTGTATTTAATCAAAACCTAATTTGGTGGGCTACGTTAAACACAGCACTTTCAGAAGGAAAGTAGAATTGATAATACTACTATGCCTGACTCAAACAAATTAGTACAGACATCAAATCATTATGTTGTGTACCTGTAACTGATACGATGTTTTATGTTGAAGATACCGCAACTTAAAAACAAAACAACAAATTAGAGTTGTACTGAAAAAAATCTACATCTTGCTAAAGACATGATTTTAATGACATAGATGATAACCATAAACTTCCAGCATTTATTAAGGGTTAATTATGTGACAGGCACCCACTGTTCCTGGTATTTTGAAAGTATAAACCCTATGTTTCTTGCCAACATCATGAGGAAGATCCTCACGTTCACAGGTGCAGAAATTCTGTATTTTCATGGGCTGCTCAGTAGGCTGCCTGAGAAACCAGAAGATATTTAACTGCACTGGGCTATGCTAAGGTTACAGAGGAACTGCCCCCAAATTTGTCCTTGTTAGCTAATGTTTTTTAAAAATCATTAGGGAAAAAATTCAGATATTAAAAAGAAAGGAGAGAGCAAATCAGGATTTTATGTATCCCTCTAGTATGAAACCTCAGTTTGGAAAGTAGTCTAAATGCAATCGCAGTCTGTACATAGAGGTAATAATTAGAAAAATGGGAATTTTTCAGTATAGTTTTTTCTTATTGCTGTAGGCAGTCAATATAATGTTGCTATGTGTGTCTATTAAATGCCATTACATTTCCTTCATAATAAAGTCCTCAAGGCATATCTACATGTTTTATGTCCATAAATATTTTATAGTGATAATTAGGATAGGTGGTAGTCTTTTTTAGTTAATCTTTGGAAGAAAATAACATAGCTACAATTCCCTCTAGCTTACTTTAAGATGAATAGAAAGGTTCCCGGCCAGTATAGGTGTTTAGGATTTGGGTGCCATATCATACATGGTATACTAGTACAGCAAATACTTGTTGTGTCTCATAGCGTCTCTCCAGCTAACTGCTAGATAGGTAGCTAAACTGTGTTTCAAAAATATATGCACAGTAGAAAAAGTGATCAGGTATGCTAATATCTGGTGCTGCTGAATCCCATTCCTGACAACTTGAGCTCTCCTTTAATGGCCTGGATGCCTAAATCAAGGAAATGCCCAGATATCCCTGCCTGTAGGATCCTGGTTTAGAATTTCTTTTGTATCTTTCTAAAATCCTTCATATTTATCAAGCACATGCTAAATAAATAATACTCCACTACTCACTTTGGAGAAACCCAAGAAGAATAAGACCCAGCTATTTATTTCAAGGAACATAAAATCTTATCATTCCCTAGAACACAAAATATGGTGATTTGAATGCCGTGATGACTTTGGAATTCTTGTTATTACACTGATCTCACAATGAAGACTCCATACACTACAGCCAAAGACAAATAGAAGGTATAAACCAACATCTGCTTATTTAATTTATAAACACCCACTGAGCATGTGTTATGTTCCAATCACAATATTTGGTACTGGCAATACTAAGATATATATGATACTAAAATGAAAGGCAATGTACCACAGCTATTAAACAATGATTTCTGATGCCTGGATAACCAGGTTTAAATTCTTATTCCATTGTTTTCTGTGGAAACTAATCTTCAAAGATGGATTTTTTTTTTAAATGTATTTATTATTATTTTTTAATTTTTCAATTACAGTTGACTTTCAGTATTACTTTATATTAGTTTTGGGTGTGCAGTATAGTAGTTAGACTTTTATATAATTTATGAAGTGATCCCCCTGATAGGTCTAGTGCCCACTTGGTACCATACATAGTTATTACAATATTACTGACTATATTCCCTATGCTGCACTTCATATTCCTATCAGTTTTATAACTACCAATTTGTACTTCTTAATGCCTTCCCCTTTTTCATTCAGTTACCCAACCCTCCTCCCACATAGCAACCATCAGTTTGTTCTCTGTATCTACAAGTCTGTTTCTGTTTTGTTAGTCCACTTATTTTGTTCTTTAGATTCCATATGTAAGTGAAATTATATGGTAACTGTCTTCCTCTATCTGACTTATTTCACTTAGCATAATACATTCTCGTTTCATTCATGTTGTTGCAAATAGTAAGATTTCATTCTTTTTTTATGGCCGAATAATAGCCCATTGTATTTATGTACCACCTCTTTTTTACCCAGTCATCTATTGATGAGCACTTAGGTTGCTTCCGAATTTTGGCTATTGTAAATAATGCTGCAATAAATATACAGGTGCATATATCTTTTCAAATCGCCGCTTCAGACTTCTTTGGATAAATAACCAGAAGTGGATAAGACAACCTACCAACTGAGAGAACATATTTGCCAATGATACATGTGATAAGGAAGGAGTTAATATCCATGCTATGTATATATGGAACTCAATATCCAAATATATATATATATAAATATATATATAAATATATATATATATATATAAATATATAAAAGGAACTCAATAGACATTAATTCAAAGAGCACATACAGGTGGCCAACAGACATATGAAAAGATACTTAACATCACTAATCATCAGGAAAATGCAAATTAAAACCACAATGAGATATCGCCTCAAACCTGTCAGAATGGCTATCATCAGTAAATCAACAAAACACAGTGTTGGTGAGGATGTGGAGAAAAGAACACCTTCTTGCATTATTTGTGGGAATACAAATTGGTGCAGCCCCCGTAGAAAACAGTATGAAGGCTCCTCAAAAAAATTATAAAATGAACTACCTTATGACCCAGCAATTCCAGAGACAGATTCTTAATAAACCACGCTTCTCATGTGCACATCCTCACTAGTCACCTTCCCTGAATCCGGAGTGTCTCTGAGACTCACATTTTGAGCAATAAAATGCATAGAAGTGACTTCCCAGACTAAGTCGTGAAAGTCTTGCAGCCTCCACCTGGAATTCTTCGGATGTTTTCTTTGGAGGATTAGGCACTCTTTGACATATCCCATTACCCTGAGATGTCCATGCTATGTGAAAGCCTCAGAGTAGCCAAATAGAAAGCAGCACAGAAGAGAGAGAGGTGAGTTTGTGAAGGCCCCCGGTGTTCTAGCCATCCCAGCTGAGGTGCCAGATATGTGAGTAAAGTAACCAACATTTTCGTCCATCCCAGTGGGGGTTTTAGATGACTCTAAGTCTAGCTATACAAACACAGTAAAGAATCACTCAGCTGATCCAGGTTAACATGCAGAACAGCATGAAATAATAAATTATTGTCTTAAGCAACCACGTTTGGGGTTAGTTCGTCACATATAGATAACTGGAACATTAGACAAGTAAATTTCCCTTTGTTCAGTTACCTGGTTGATAAAATGGAGGTAATCAGCATCTGAGGGTGGGGAGCACTGATCCCCAAATTCCCCATTAAAGGAAAAAGGTTGCTTATCTGCTTCATGCAGTTTGAAATATCCTGGTAAAGAGCCTGGGGTTGTACATCCTGGGGTCATGCTGCGTTATCACTGTGGGCTGGGATGCAGTTCCCATTTTATCTACATTATTTGAAGGACCAGGGGAGAAGTGGTTCCTTAAAAAATGGGGCATAACTTGGAAAAGAAAGGAAAGGGACAGGAACTAGTGAGACCACACATGACAGGTCCACTGTAGTATGTATTATTCATCAAATTGCTCGATTTCGTATTTTAAAGTATGACAATATTGCAGTTACATGAATTCTTCCCAGTGGTGACGGTTTAACAATGAAAAAGTGGCTACCCCTCTTTTACAGAGAAACACGTTTTTTTTACTTGAAATGGGTGCATTTTGAAATCCTATTTAATTTGGGGTATTTACTAATGAAGAAGGGAAGCGGGGATGTTTTCTGCTCCTGACATTGGGTTTAGCAGGGCGAGAATAATGTTATCTATTAATGAGCAGAGATGTTAGCTAAAGAGGTCTGGCTATGTTCCAGTTTGGTTAATTAAATCCTACCTGCTTAAAGTCTGTCTTTATTTTTAAATGAATATTCACTGTTACTTCTCAGGTGAAAAATTATTTGACGTTATGAGTTTGGGAACACTAGTTTATTTGAGGTAAAGAATTTCAGTTTCCATTTTGAGTTCAAAATGCCCAAGTTCCAGTCCACTATTCCATTCTTTTTGTGTAGACTTTTAGATACTTCTCTTAGGGCTATCGAGGAGGCACCATATATTTTCCAATGATAACACACTCTTTTAAAATAACTTCTTTCTCATAGTCATGGCTAATTGTGAAACGACCATTACTGATACTAACTGAACTTGGTCTGACCCATTAGATATAATAGTTTTCTACAACACAATAATATCTGGATTTAATGGGTAATATCCAAAATGAGCATGTTGCAAGTAGAGAAAGAATCAAATCAAATTACCTCTATTAGTCATTATTGTGTGATGACCTATTTCATGGAATCCATTGGGCAATATGCCAAATCAATGGATTACAATTTGAAGACACAAGTTATGACTTATTTTTGTTGTTGCTGTGATAAGACATTTAACATGCACTCTACCCTTTTCACGGATTTTTAGGTGTACAGTACAGTATTGTTAACTAGAGGGACAACATTGCACAGCAGATCCCTAGCACTATTCATCGTAGCATCCCCACTTTCCCTCCCCAGCTCCTGGCAACCACCATTCTATTCTCTGTTCCTATGTGTCTGACTACTCTAGATTTCTCATATAAGTGGAATCATACAGTATTTGTCTTTCTATGTCTGGCTTATTTCACTTAGCATAATGTCCTCCATGTTCATCCATATTGTGACATACAGCAGGATTTCCTTTTTTAAAGCCAAATTGTATGTATATATCTATATATACACATATGTGCATATACATATATATGTTTGAAATAATATACACATATATATGTATATACATTGTAGGTGTCTATATATACACACACACACACACAAAACAGAAATGGAGTTTGAGCTTGATTTTTAGGTACCATATACGTATGTACACATATTACATATTTACATTTACAAGACATCTTAATTCAGACAAGCCACATATCAAGGGCTTAATAGTCCCTGGTGGTTAGACGATGTATTAGACAATGCGGCTATACATATTTAGCTTCAGCATCTGGAAGTATGGCAGTGTTACAGAAATGATAAAAACTAGAGGAAGAATAGAATTGTAAGAACAGAGTCAAGAATATTTTTTGATCCTGTGACATTTGTAATGCATAGAAGACATCTACAGAGTTGCAAGTTTACAGTCGAGTATTTTTAATAGCTGGTCAGTATTCAATAATACAGATATAATTTACACGAACAGTTGCTTGCCACAGGAAAGTTTAGAAAAGTATGCCATTACAACTGAAAACTAGTGTACTTGTAATTTTGCTTAGTTTCTGAAATATCCTTCAGATATTTATTCCTAGAAGTGGAATTCATGGGTCTTATCATATTCCAACTTTAAAGGCTTTTGGTATGATCAATTTCTCTCCAGAAATACTAGACAAATTTATTCTCCTATCAGCAGTACACAGCAAAGCTATATTCTGTATGTTCTCACTGTCACTGAGTATTATCAGATTTTAGGCCCCATAATGTCTTGAAAAGCCCACTTTCTATAATGAAGAGTCTTTGATCTGATGTTGGTAACACACACTGAATAGAAAAGTGTCATTCCACTAAGAAGCTCTGGTTCTAGTGGAGGGAACTATTAAAAGTATATTCAGTGAAAAATATATGTGGCTTTTTGCTTGTTTTAATACTTTTTTTTCTTCAAGCCAACGTTAGGTATCAACAATTTAATAATTTCATAGGATAAAGCTGGTGAAATTAGCTTGTTTTATGTGCACAGAGGTGGGTCTATAAAATAGTATAAATTTTAATCACTAGATATTTGCCTCAAAATGATTTATCTCAATTTAAGAAGCACTTAACAACTGATCTATAAATTTTTATTTTCAAATATGTGACCAACTTTTGTAAACGGAGTTCTATTTTTGTTATACCTGTGTATTCTCCTGGATCATTTGCAATTTGTCTTCCCCCCCTCAATTCATAAGTTAAAGAATTATTCCTTAAAGTTGATGCTAATGCTTCTCTTCAAATTTAGAAAAGGTTAAAATCTCTAAAAGTGTTATATGTTCATTTATTCATTGCACAAACACCCAATAGTGGGTGCAGATAAATCAATTATTAAGAGAAAACATGCACTGTCTCTTAAATCTGGAGGCTTAGACTCTGGTGGGAAGCAGATATTCATAAAATAATGACATGAGTAAATATGAAGTACCAATTTTGTTATGTGGTATAATATATGAATCCATGGTAACACAAAAGCTTAAAATAGAAGAATTTGGTCTACTCAAGAAGGTTGAGACGGCTTCTCTGAAGAAGTGATAACTGATCCAAAATTTACCGATGAGTGGCAGTCTATCAGACAGGGAGAAGAACAAAAATTATTCTGTGCCTTGGGAAGAGCCCATGCAGAGGAAGGGAAGAACATGGTACATTTAAGTTCCTATCAAAAGGCTAATGTAAGAAGAGCAAGGGAAGTATGGTGACGTGAGTCTGGTGATGAGAAAGGAGCCAGACCACACCGGGCCCAGAGGAATGTGATAGCATGAATACATTTATTCTCAAAGCAACAGGAATCGGGGTGTTTCATGATCAGCTATTAATTTTGAAAAGATCACTTGACTAACATACAGAGAACAGATCAGAAGAATGAAGAGAAAATCAGTGGGTCATTTAGGAGAAAATGTACAATAATCCAAAAAAAAAAAAAGGGGTGATGCTGAACTTGGATTAGAGGCTGAGACTGGTTAGGGACATGGAGAGAAGTGAATTTCTTTGAAAGGTAACTCTAGTGGACATGGCGACCAAATAGATGTAGAGTTAAGCTTGGTCTTTAGATTTCTGGATGGTTGGTGAAGAAAGGCGGGCATGTGGAGGTGTCTGTAAGCTCACTTTTGTATATCCTATGCTTAAAATATCTATGAGCCCCACAGTAAGAAATATCAAGTAGACGATGACATGATAAGAGGGATGCTCATCTGGTAAGAGCACCGAAGAAGAGATTTTTCTCAAAGCAAAAGTAAATCAACAGTTCAATAGTGTTTATAAAACATTCCTTTTCTGAAATCAGAGAGGAAAGCAGTAATCCAAATAACACAGAAATCAATTATTATGACACTCACTCAGGTTATATATAGAATAAGATCAATGATAGGATGATAGATTGATGAATAGATGGAGAAAAATTGATAGCTATAACATTATAGATAAATAAGTACATATAAATATATAAAGTATATATAAAAATAAATATATATACTTGTTTCATCTATACTGTAGTTTTTTATTCATGTGCAAACACTTAATAGGAAATAAATAAATAATGATCAACATGCATACATGTGCATATACCTATGGGAGCTTTATTTTAAATATTTACAACTAGTGAATTTGAAGTTTTGCATCTGAGTGTAATGCCAGATATTCTAGTATAATTATTTCTTTTATAGTCTGTGTCCAAAGTAAATTAAATGTGTTAGAGTCTTTATTTTGATAAAAAGCTTAAGATCCAATGTGCATCAAAAATATTTAAAATTTGTGTTTTCCTTCCTTCTCCATTACAGGATGAAATGGAATGGATGTGGAGTGGGAAGCCTTTCCAACTATATTTTGCATTTCAGTAGCAAATCAATTTGAATTTAATAAGAGAAATCTAGATTACTTGCACATACAAAACTTTTAGTTTACATTCCATAGAACCTTACCTAGGCTAGTGCATTGCTACAGATGCTGTAATCAAGTACCACAGGCTGGAAGGTTTAAATAACAGAAATTTATTGTCTCCAAGTCCTGGAGGCTGGACGCCCCAGATCAAGGTGTGGGCAGGGTTGGTTTCTTCTTCCAATGGCAGTGAGGGAGGATGGGTCTCAAGCCTCCTTCTTTGGCTCGTAGATGGCGTTCTTCCCCCTCTGTCTCTGCGCATTGTCTCTTCTGTGCATGTCTCTGTGTCCAAATTTCCTCTTATAAGGGCACCAGTCATGTTAGATGGGGGCCCGCCCAATGACCCCATTTTAACTCGACTGTCTCTATAAAGACTCAACCACCAAACACGGTCACATTTTGAGGTACTAGGAGTTAAGCTTTCAACATATGGATGTGTGGGGGTGTCATATTTCAATCCATAACAGCTAGGGACTTGAAAACAAAATAAATCTATGTAGGTGTATGTACAGGAATAGGTATGTGAGTGTGAGCATGTACCTGCAAATTATGGACATATGTATGTTTATATATAAATGCATACATATGCAATTATATATTTTTCATTATGTTTATTTCTCTTGGAAAATTTACAAGAAATAAATGAAAATATCAGACTAATAACATTTTCTTTTTATCTACTGTTTTAAAATTTAGAAAGCTACTGTATTTCTGAATTCTCACTACACTCCATTTGCATATTTTTTAAATGTAGACTTTCCTATGGTCTAGTATAAAAAAATCTGAGGAGCAGCTCCTTCAGATTAATCCACTTATCGTTTGCCACGAGAAGAAAAGCCTGCACTAACAAGAAAGAAACGGTCATGGTTAGGTATCCCTCTCCTGGGCAGATCATTGCCCCATGAGTGTTTATTCTAAATGGGTGTATGCCACAGTGATAAACACTTGGTTATTTCTACAGGATCTGGCGGTAAACTGAACACCATAGAAGTAAAGCAAAGTGAGCACCAAAGACGATTTTGAAAAATATCCATCATCACAGTTTCCATACTTAGAGTAAAAATAAAACTGAATCTTCATAGTAATTATAACTAATCCCTGACAACATGTAATAACATTTCATATCCTATTTCTCGACAGTCACATATCTCTCAAAGTTCCGTCATGTTTTTGCCTTATTACATCAATTTACTTCTTTTGGCAGTTTTATCGACTATAAAGTCATCCATTTATAATCTATCTACCATACATACATTTAATTTATCAACACATTTACTCTGTTCTCTAAAATAATTTCAATGGACCTTAACATAAAGTTAGGAATAATCGCCAATGTTTTAACACGATGTCTCTATTTTCCTCAATAAGTAGGTCTTTCTCCTCTCATTTTATTAGGAGGCACAATTTTATTTTTTTTTTAAGAAGTGTATCCTTGCTGCTAACTAGACAGTAGAAAATTACAGGAACATTAGACAGACCGGTCAGGAGGCTGCCGTGGTCCAACAGGAGAGGTGACAAGAGTGGTTTTGAGTAGATTTGGAACAGATTGAGAAGGAAGCTGGTTTCAGGATACGCTTTACAGGTAAACTCAAAAGTGGACGAAGGATTGGGGAAGAAGGGTGAGTGAGAGACAGAAGGAGAAATCTAAGTGATCTCACAGGCATCGCTGGGGCATCCAGATGGATGCTATTTCCCTCTTAATAATATGGAAAGCTCCACTTTTCATGTTAAATTTGTGAAGCCCATTAGGCACTTCCATGAAGACAGTTACCGATAAACACTACTGATCGGGGTAGAATCTGGGGAGATATAATTCTGGGTGTCAACAACAGGATGATGCCATTTAAAGCCATGGACCTGGTGAGATTCCCTGGACAAATGTGTAGATAAAAAAGAGGATCCAGAATCTAGACAAGTCACATTAGCAAACTAGGTATTTATTTGATGGGCCTTTAAAACATTGATTTTTCTTAGAGGATTAAATATTGTTTTTCTAAAGATCCGATCCAAGTACTTTTCATGAGGGCATCTAGATTAAAGAGACAATCAATTTTACTTTGCACTTAATGTGGAATGAAAAAAGTTCCTTCAGTGTTCTCCCACATCCTTATCTGCTCTCTTCAATGCACAATCGTAATTTTTCATTTCCCCTTTTCTTCTCATACTCAGATATTACACCCAAGATTTCAAATGGAGAACACTGGCACATTCATATACTCGATTTCAGGCAGTGTGTAAAACAGTAAAATATATGAAGAAGAAGAGTTTTAAGGGATTTTACATTTTGCTTGAAAAATGGTGATACTGAGAAAAACGATGTTTCATTAAAGGCTATATCTGGATATGTGAAAACATTAATGCCTTCAGAAATACACCAACGCCCATACAGACAGAAAATGAAGCATGGAGAGTGTCTGTCTCCTTTGAACGCTGGGGCTGATATTCGGTACTCTGTGGGAATGTTTTACTAATGCTGAAACTGCAGTTGGCCTTGATCTGGATAGCGCCAACCAGTTCCATTGGAATTATTGTATTGTATGATTATTGTATTGTAAGTGCGCTTTTGATTTTCTAATAATTAGCATAAGCCTGAAATCTGAATTCAGAATAACACCTAGATAACAGCAACTTCACACTCATCCCCAACCTATGAGAGTAAAACCATAACAGTGAAAACGGACAGGTGACATACTTGACCAGAACACAAACTGTTCCAGTCACTCTCTTGTGCTATATTCAGATTTTTTGAATCAAGCACATAAACTGGGGTGGCTTTAGGCTGAGTACAAACATATGATTGTTCATATATCCTCCCTCTCTTGAGTTCATTTATTTAGGCATACAATTTTGTGGTTTTATCTCTGCCAAAGATCCATCTGATCTGATGTATCAGATTTCATATCTCACAATTGTAGCAAAAAAAAAATCTTTCATGGAGATACAGAAAATTTGAGACAAAGGTTTTTGTTATCAGAAAGATACCTACAAGAGGATTAAAGTTTTTCTTTCTAGATTCAATCTAGATGCAATATGCATCATGTCGCCTCAGGCACACCACATTTAAAATAGAACAACTGCTGATATGGTGATGAGCTGTGATGTATGGAGGGCTGTTTGGGAAGCAAATGAAATACCTTATTCTTACTAGTAAAATATAGCATCTGAGAGTAGATTGTCTTACTTCTTCTGTGTTGGTAATAGCTACGAAACTGAAAATGTTGATAACGCTCTTCGCTATGGTAAGTTTAGTTCCCAGGCACCTCTTTCCAAATCACGAGGAGATAATACACTACTAATTCAGAGAAGGCCAATATGTGGCAACTCTCATGGATATAAATAAACTCACAAGTTGTAATAAGACCTGCCATGTCCCCTAAAAACCTCAACAATAGTCCTTCTACTTAAATCCCATTTGGAATTTTGGAAACCATGTGTGCATTCTAGTCTATGACATATGTTCTAAAATCAGCACATGGGTGCTGGACAGCTACACAGGTATGATGGAAATGAAGCATGAGCACAGACCTACAACAGGAAGCCTAGTTAGGGAGCAATGAAAGAGTGAAGTAAATACAATTTGTTCCTACTTAAATCCCCTCAATGTGAGCTTACCATGCGTCTCTATTTAAAACATGAGTTTATACTGAGTGTTCATGGGCCTTCATACCCATGCACTTAAAGCAGGGTAATGATGTGTGCCAGTGTGCCTAGGATGGTCCTGGCCTACGGCTATTGTCCAGACATAGTCATCACCAGTACCCTCTTTCATTCTCAAAAGTTTTCCCATTTGGACAATACATTTTACGGTCACCCTATTTATGAGGAAGTCCATGGCAGGGATGTTCTGCAGGGAGCAGAATCGTATAATACCAAGGTGAATGTTGAGACCAGTTTCTAGTGTTGTCTTAGCATAAATGATGGAGAAGTTGAACTTTACTGAAAAGTAGATCCCTTTTCCCCCTCAAATCAATATGCTTGTGGCAAATGAAACAGGTTAGGAAGGAACCGATCAGAAATGAAATTCAGCATTCCTGGTGCTGAAAAGAAGGGTAGGGATATTGGGGGCAATAGCAAAGTCAGGGCAGAATGTTCTGAAACCAAGGTGGGTGGTATTTTAAGGGACAAATAATGACATAATTTCTTCCTGCTTGGTGTAAGTTTTTAAATGGGGTTTAAAGTGGTCTCAGGAATTGTAGGATAGATGCTAGAAAATAAAGCTGCAGTGAGAGCACGTGCAATATAAGCTGAAAGACCATTAGCAACAAGTTCTGAGAAACAGTTATCTCCTTAAAATGACACACCTGTAATCATCACCGAAAAATACGGGCTTAGAAATTCAATATCTATGGCCAGTGCCACTCACAATCGAAGCTTTAAAAATGGTGACGTACACCCAGACCAAGACAGGCATGCTTATCTTAAGAGAAAGCGTTTACTTTTTAGATATATTTGATTCTATATTTTTAATTAAAAAATTTATATTCTAATTGCTTTAGAAAAATCTCTCATCTTGTTTTTCTTTTTTAGCTTAATTAGGAAGAAAGGATTGACCACATCTTCCAAAATGTCTGTGTGTCTGTGATGAGTCTTGGCTGTGTTAGTTGACCATGGGATGTTGGACGGCACCTGACCCTTATTCTGAGCAAACACACACACACCCTGGCCAAGTGGGCAGCAATGCACCAATAACGACTAGAAGAGGCCACCCAAGATTCAGCTACATTTAATCTTTATTACATAAAATTCTGACTCTCCTGTAACAAGCATGCAAGGAAACGAAAGTCCTTTTTCTCTTTATGAAAAAAGCTAAACATGACCATCCAAACAGATAAGGAGAACCACTGAATTGAACCCAAATTTGGGAAGTTAGGAGGCATTCGCTAGCAGATGCAGAAAGAGGGCTCTGGTTCTAAAAGGCTCAGTCCGTCTTTAAGTCTCTTCTAATCTGATTTATACGCATAATTCATAATGCTTACAGCTTAAGCATCCTAAGTAGAAAGGTTTACATAAATTAAGAATTCATTTTTGGGGGGGTTTTGTTTTGGTTTTATGTTCTATGTCTGTGAATGCTAATAAAGTACAATACAACAGCAGGCTTGGGAGAATTCAGTTTCTCTTCACCTACTGAAGTCTCCAAGAAGTCCCGATGAAAAAGCATGTGAATTCTAATGAAATAATTATTTATTGAGAATGTTTGACTATGTAACCTTTTCCCAATAAAACTCTATTAATGGAAAAATCTCCCTATCTAGGAATAGGGATATTTCTTTGTATCATTTAATTTTTTCTTAGAGGCCTATATCGAAGAAGATTCTTCCAGAAACAATGACTCACCTAAGATATGGTAGATTACAGAGTGAAAAGAAAGTCAGACTATTAAAGCTAACCAGAGAAAAAAATGATCAACAATATTTGGGTCATTCTAAATAGTACACATTTTCATTTTCATTTTCGAAATCAGGAGTGTGACTCCTATCACATGAGCAGCACATTATTATTACATTAATTATCCCTAAAATTAGAGATAAAAATATATGCATTAACTATTCCTCATGCATTTTTTTCATTTTTAAAACGTATATATTTTAAATTGATTCAAACTGAAAGGAGTTATTTTGTAAGGTTTTTCTTCATGAATGCTGCTGATATTTCCAATGTATAGTCCTTTTTAATTTTAGGTATCACATGTTACTCTTGTACCCAGAGGCTCCGTGGCTGGCACCATCTTACTGAGTATTTGCTGCTGTTTCTTGCAAAAGAGCACTGCCTCTGGCTTCCTCCGTGAACTCAAAAGACCCAACATCGAACTTGGTATTTATACAGCATTTAGTGACATTATAAAATATATCTGGCTATTGGATTTTTATAATATTTAATCTCCAAGGAAAGCATGAGAGCTAAAATGTCAATCTGTAAGACATTTTGAAAGAGCGTTTTTTTCGTTTTGTTTAGTTTTGTTTTTTAAGCTTCATCATGATACAAAAGGCAGTAATCCTTGGAGAATCTGTTTTTCTTCCACAATAAAAGGAACAAGAATGATGACAAACTTATTTCTTTAACTCAAGTTGAAGCTGTCTCTAGAGTATTGCAATGTGAAGAAGACAAATGTTAACAACTCATTCTAGAGAAAACTAGTTATGAAATCACAGGCATCTTAAACTTGGACCGAAATTGTCATTTTGTAGACTGGTAATTTTAGTGCTGATAAATCCTCATCATTGTTTTGTCTTCACTGTCAACACTTTTTTCTCCATGTCTAGCCTGCTCTTTGCTGCATTAATATCTTCGCCTCTGATTGCTATGTTGTTCACAGCACCACACAGTACCAGACCAATGCCTTCAGCAATCTTTATGGTAGTTTATACTTTTTTGTTTAGTTTTTCACTCACTTATGTCATCCACAGGTTACCACATTTTCCTGCCTTCAATGTACCAGGATGTTTCAGAATTTCTGTTACTAAGTAAGTTTTCTCTGTATCATGGAAGAGTTAGGGCTTCCAACAACACACAGGTTTAGAAATAATCCTTTGGCTCTTTAAAAGCATTTGGTGTTTATTAAGTACAATGACAATATTTAACTAATTTGTTGACTATTTATTTTGATCCCTTAATACCTCAGTCTATACAATGTTTTGGTGGAGTTTAAGCTGCCAGAAGATAAAGGCTATTTTGGTTTAACTGACTTTATAAAAAGATTGATGTAATGCCATATCCTATGAAGTGTTTCATAAAGATATTTTCGAATTACATGTACTTAAAATCAGATATTGGTGAGATGCTTTCAAATAGTAGGTAAACATTATTATATACACAAATATTGAGAGATTGGAAAAACACCAACACATTCAGTTTGACATTCCATCAATTAAGATTTTTTTTATTGTAAAATATTTATAGACTCCTAGGTTAAGATGTTATCTTGACAGTCAAAAAGGTTGTGTGGTAACTTGGGAAATATTTATAATATAATAAAAATAGCTACTTAATTTACTGAGTGCATACTATACAACAGGAACTTTATATAAATCATTTCTTAGTTTTACAACAATGCCTCAAGATATGTACTTCTGTCATTCTCATATTACAGATGAGAAAATCAAGGCTCACGCAGTTTAGGAAACTTTCCCACTGTTACCTAACAAATACGTGGTATTGAATATTGGACCTAGGACTCTTTGATTTTTCAAATTCATTAATTTTCACTTCACTAAACAATAATAACACTACTGAAAAAGTTAGAAGGAAGAACATGAAATGCTGCACCGATATCAACACAGTTTAGAAAACACTGCAGAACTTAAAAAGTAAATATTTGATGTGATAGTGAGTAAATTTAACAAGCATTTTTTTTTTTCTGAAGTGTTTTTGTAATAAATAACAATGGACAAGAAAAGTAAAAAATAGCTAGGACAAGTTCAGTACTGAGGCACGCATTCTCTTTCCACAAAAGGACTGAGATTAATTAGATGAACTTTGTATCATTTATTTTTTTCTTAGAGGCCTATATAGACCTGCTCGGGACTAAGCCAGCATGGTCATTAAAGCAAGCAAACTTCTCAGTGACAACCTAAGGAACTGATAGGAAATGAGATGAGCCTCAAAAGGCTGGTATTATGATGTTTTTAATAATGAAGGCATTAGCACTGCAATTGTTCGAATTTTATCTGTTCTATCGTGAAGTAAGGATCTAGATAGCATGCAGTAATTAAAGATTGACTTTGATTTAGATAATCCATTTTAATTGCATTTTTAATTGTAGTGAAAATTTCATGAAGTACCATCTGAAAAATACTGATGTGGAAAGATTAACTAATCAAGATCATGCCGTTATATTTGAATTACTAGAAAGGTACCATGAGAAGTAAGTGTAAAATACATCTTTCAACTAACATACAAGTCCCTGTAATCTCATCTCACCTTCTGGGAACAATGTATAACAAATTAAAGCTAGTTCACAAAATGTCATACAATCTGGCAGCAAGATCCTAATTGATGAAGAAACAGCTTTTTAACGGTTCTTTAACAACCATAGAAAATTTCAATTACTGGAAATTGTGACAAAAACTACCTTAAGGGGACAAAACAGTTTCTCCCAATTTTCTTTAACAACTCAGAGGCCCCACCGGACACTTTCTGACCTATTTACACTATGCTGTTTAGTTTGGTTGAACAGATGGGCGGCTGACTCGTTACTGTGAATCTTTAAAAGAAAGATCATGTTCAAAGTTAGGAAAACATAACTTGCAGTTACCGAGTTTGCTTGACCTGGCTGGCACCACCCCACTCACACAGTCGTACCCAGCACTGCTATTCTCATTGAGGTCAGTGCTCCATGTCTGTCTTGAAGTGAGTTTAGATCTAAGAATTTTGGTTTTATTAGTGCCTCTGCCATCCTTTCATCTTCCTCTGTTTGCTAATCTCCATTGTAGTACTTACCACACTATTTTTAAAATATAAATTAATTTTCAGCATCTCTCACTACCCAATGGAACACAGTGTATGTTCATTACATATTTTGAAACTAAATAGATTATATTCTATTTTGATTACATTCTAGATGTTGTAACACATATCGCTGTGCTGAGCTTAATAGTCTATATATCATTCCTACGAAAGTGTTCATACACACACACTCACACAGATTAAAAACAATACATATACATTGTCTTTGTTTTGGGTATTCTAAATATATCAAGATAAATCTGGAACCGATCTATAATGCTGGCTTTATGTCTAATTTATGTAAGAGAAATGTATTAGTCATATTTTAGACATTTATATTTACAATTTTTCCTCCAGAATTATGACAGCATTAAAAATCAAGGTTTTGGTTAAATAAGAACTGTCATTAAGTAAAACTGGAAGGGTGCTAGAAAGAAAAGATATGATTCAAGAGAAAATAAAAATAATTCAGATAATGTTTGATAAAGATTATGAGATTGTTCTAAATTCTATTATTTTCTGTGGTTCTGCATAAGCAAAATCATATTCTAATTCTATTTCCCATTTCATGTTTCCTTCCAAAACAGATTATTAGGAGAGAGCATAAATTCACCTGGAAAATTTGCATTGTATATTCATAATAATAAGTGAATATTTAAGAAATTATTTTCCCAATCCCTAAATTTGCTTCTAATCACATACCCACTATTATAAATTAAAATTAAGAAGTAAGGCTGCCCATATACTTTTTTTACTCAAGTATTTATTTAGCAAATATCATATCTTCAACTCTGGGTTTTATGCAGCGTTGGGCAATGACCTTCAAACTTCAGTGTACATAAGACCCAAAAGAGATTATTAAAAGTACACATCCCTTTGTCCCGCCCCTAACAGGTCTACAACAAAGCTCAGCAATCTGGGAGATGACGATATAACACTATATAACAATATCGATGAAGTAAGTGCCATTTGGCGTTACAGACAACTGTACTTCAATTATTTCGCCTATCACCAAATTGAACAGAATTAAAACTTCATCAAAACATATGGGTTAAGATGATTTTTTTTAGCTAAAATTGTCAGATCAGCCACAATGCTCTTCAATCTGCTCCTCAGTAAGACTGAAAACTAGATATTCCAAGAGGCTCTACTGGGTATGGCTTGGAGGGTGGCATGAGGAAAGGTGGCTGTTTATGAGCCCAAAGTAGCCTTTTATGCAGCTGTGCCCCAGAGGGCATTAGAAAATAATCTCTGGTATGATAATCAGTCTTAAAACTTTCAGAAATATTTCTATAACTTCAGAATGCAGTTTTTGATTGGGAAATAGCGAGATTAAAAAAATGCAACTCATGTTATTGTAGGAAAACAATGAAGGTCAGAAAAAATAAGACAGACTTGTTATATTTCCAGACAAAGTACATGTCATTCTTAAGGGGTTCAGTATAGTAAAGGTGAGATATTTTGATGGGAGATGATTATGTATGAGCAGACACTTTCCTTTCCACAAAAAAATGAAAGAAATGACAAAAAAAGAAAAACTGCTGAAATCTTCACTAACACTGAAACTATGTGAGGCATCCACATACCACAGGTTTTTAAGCAGTGTCTCAAATTTGAAGTGAGATTGCTTTCTGCTTTATTTATCTCAATAAGTATTTGCTGAATATTTATTGTGTGTCTATAAAATAAATTCATCCACATGCCAGAGATTTTTAGGGAATGTCTGCTATGGTTTGTATAGATCAAGTCATATTACTTACTTCAATAAATATTTATTGAGCATTTATTATGTGCAAGCAGAAATTGAGCGCCCTCAGAACGTGACTGTTCTCAGGGGAAATGAATGGAGATATCTCTGTTGACCCTGTTGGCATCTCTGATTACAGAAGAATGAGGGTTGTCCTCGGGTTTGGGCCCACAAACGAGAAGGATACTGCTACTGGGAGCTTGTTCTCTAGCCACAGACGGCATCGTTCCAATTGCTCTGTCTGGCTGGAAGTTTAAGACAAGCCAGACCAGAACCAAACCCTGCCACCACAGAGCCTTTACTGCTCTCTGACAGAGGGGATCGCCACGACCCGAGGGGCACTGCCCTGGGCTGGGGAACTGGAGGAGCTTCAGAATTTCTAGGAAAGTGCTCACTCGTACGTTTGCAGAGTGTTTTATTTTATGAAAATGGTGTCAGAGTATGCATGGTTTTCTGCCTCGTGGCTTCTCTCACTAAAATACACTGTACAAATCCTTTCAACTCAACTCATATAGTTATGATTTATTCTACTATGAATGCAGGATATTTCAGGATATATATTCGTCATTATTTATTCCTCTTGGGTTCTTTCTTCTCTTCCTCCTTCCCCCTTTCTTCCCCTTCCCTCTGTCTGTCTGTCTGTCCATTTATTCGTTTCACTGTTTCTATCAAGGTTGCTATAAACATCCTTGTACATATATAATTAAATGCTTGTAATTTTTTGTGGGAGATACTCCACAGGGAGGATTTCCAGCTCAAACACTGTACTGGTGTCCTGAAGCTGCTGGAACAAAGCACCAGAGATGAGGAATTTGCTCTCTCACAGTGCTGGAAGTCTGTAATCAAGGTGTAATCATGGCCATGCTCCCTCTGAGACTCTAGGCAGAACCCTTTCCTGCCTCCTCTAACTTTTTGGTGGTGGCTGTAAAACTCTGGTGCCCCTTCGTCTACAGTTGTGGTATTATGATCTCGGCCTCCAACCTCATATGGTGTTTTGTTTTCCTCCTCTCTTGTAAAGACACCAGTCATATTGGATTAAAGGTCTATCTCTCTACTATGATCTTAATTTACATCTTAATTGCATCTACAAAGACCCTATTTACAAATAAAGTACAATTCACAGGGGTTAGGACTTCAATATATTTTGGGGGGGGATGCAATAAGCCCACAACAAATATATATGTTAATTTTTTAAAAAATGTAATAGATCTTGCTGGATTTTCCTGTAAATGACTGTAATCACATTTATTTACACTATTATGTATGAGCAGGCAATTTTTATCTATATGCTATCCAATGTTATCTATTTTTTCCTAAACAATTTGGTATATAATATTAGTTACATCAATTTCCATTTATCTGATTAATAGTAAACTTGAGTCTCTTTTCATATTTTTTCTGTACATACAGATTTGCTCTCAAGAATTTATGTTCATATCTTTATCACATTATCTTTTTTAGGTCAAATTATGAGTGCTCTTTAAATATATATGTCATAACTTTCTTTGTAACTTTTGCTTTGCAAACCTTTTTTTCCAAAACTGTATCTCTACTGACTTTGTTATGGTATCTTTTGCGATACAAAAACTCTTAATTTTTACTTAGTCAAATATGCCAGATAAATGATCTATGCTTAATATACAAAGAGGTATTATAAATCAATATTTTTGACAAGACAATCCAGTGAAATGTAGTTTTGCACAATTCTGGAGGCCGGGAAGTCCAACATCGAGCTGCTGGCTGAACTGGCCCCTATGAGAAATCTCTTCCTGTCCTCACACGGCAGAGAGATTCCTCTTTCTTCTTCTTACAAGGTCATAGTCCTACTAGATTTGGGCCCTAACTTTATGACCTCATTTAATCATAACTATCTCCTAAAGACTCTATTTTCAGAAACAGTCACATTGGGGGTAGGATTTTAACTTATAAATTTTGGAGGACAATTCAGTCCATAACATCATCTTTATGAAGTTTAAATACAAACAAAAGCAAACTAATATATTATGTAGATACTCATATATATTTAGTAAGACCATAAAGAAAATAATACAACAAGGAGAAAAGAAATGTCAAATTTCTTGATGACATGGGAGATGACGGAAATATGTATTTGGAATAATATGTGCAGAAAAATTTTATAACATACTGAATCGATCACCTTAGTTTTCTCAGGATGGTGAAATTGTGGGTAATTTTCTAATTTTTCTACTTTTTTTCTAAAATATACATCTTGTATTAAAACAGATGATTAAACAAAATAAAGGTAAAATGAGTTGACATCCAAAGACCAAGCGGCAAGCAGAAAAACCATCTCAGAGTCATCTTTTTCAGAAAAGTTCCACTTGGGCTACAGGAGATTAGGGAGTGTGGGCTTCTTTGCCAACTCTCTTCCCAAACATTTAAATAAAAATAACTTTATTGCTAAATAGCTTGGTTATTAGATGGGAAATTGAGGGAGATCTGGCAGCAGGTATTTCTTCATTTCGAGGTGTGACTGTTTCTTGAGTACCTGTCAGATTAAAAGAGCTAGCTTCCTAGGTTGGGTTTTATTTACTGTCATTATTAATGAACCAGAGGATGAAGTAAACACAGAGCCAGTTAAGCCTGAAGGGATTGCTAACACCTGGGAAAACAAAGGAACCCAGACATTTCAGTGCTGTTGCTCTACTTCTGAGTAACAGCTCAATTTAAAACCAGCCATTGAAATCCTACCACTCTCAGCTTTATGACTAATTTTTAGGGCATACAATACTTTTAACCAATGTTTCTGCTATTAAAAGAGTACAGAATAAAAGTATATTTATAACTTTCCAATAAGGAAAGGGCCTCAAAATATCTCACAAGTATATACTGAGGGTGATGACGTATTGCTTAGTAAGGAACAACTTCTCCGCCTCAGTGAATCGCATTCTATGTAACTACATTGCCCAAAGGCCATCTCTAACTTTGAAGTCCCGGGAATGCATAAGGAAACCTCAGGGACATAAACGCAAGTCAGCATATCAAAGGACCTATTGCATTTTCAAGAGACATGCTTTTCTCTCCATGGAGGATGAAGAAGGCCTTCTGCAGAACTTTCCAGCACTGAGGGATCACACTTGGCAACGCTGGGTGTATGGATGGTGTGACAAGTGGTATGCATGTATGGTGTGTTTACAGTTAGTAGTCATGTGACTTACAGCCACGGGATAGTATGACCTTTCAGGACCAGGAAAGACCAGCGGGTAAAGGAAAGCAAAGCATTTGCTACTACAGACTAGAATCTGAACACAAGAAAAGTATAGTTTGCAGTGTGGCAGTGAGAATGATCTTGAGACTGTCTGTGTGGTGAGAGGAGTAAGGAACAAAAATGAAAAGAAGCTGACAGGAACCTTGTGGCTGCACAGAGAACCCAGTTCTCACAAGTGCACATGTGTAAGACATAAAAAGGACACACACCCTTTGCACCCTTTGATACAAAGGCTAAACCTTATAAGAATTGAATCAGAAAGGGTAATACCTAGAATAAACTGAAACTCAAATGTGAAAATGTCAACTCAAAGAACTTATTTCAAAACATCTGATTGAAGGAAGAGTCATAACAGGTTTGCGAACGTGTAACCATTCAATTTCTATTATTACACTTTTCTTCATCGGAAAACTGGTATTTAATCTGAAAAGGCAGAAAAACGTTACAAGGAAGACATTATGACTGAGACCATGTTAAATGTGCACAACCATTTCATTTCTGCTCCTGACATACAGAAAGACTACATTTCCCAGCCACGCATCTACTTCTAGCTGTTAAGGTCTGTAGGCCAGGTGTTTGAGTGTAGGCTCCAAAATTCTCCTGCACAATCCTGGGTTGGCTTTCTCTTGTTCTCTTGGCCACAAGCCAGAGGCAAAGAATCCAACAGAACTTTAGAGATCTCAAAGACACAAAAGATCCACAGGTTGAAAGGAGCTGGGTCCCCAAGCACCTTTTGAGGAAAGACTCCAGTAAAGTCGCCTGACAGTACACATTCTCATTGGAATTTTCATGAGTGAGAAATAAATGTGAATTATGTTCGGCCACTGATTTTGGTGAGTTGTTAGTAATAGCTATTAGCCTATCCTGTACTAATACTAGATTTAAAGCTCAAATAAAAAAATGCCTTCCTTTTTAAAAATAAAATTAAATGTATTTTAAAAACTTGCAAGTGTATTTGCAGAATAATCTTTAAGAAATATTGGGCAATGTAAAAAGTGCCAAAAAGCTAGAAAGTGACCAACACAAAGTTTTACAAGAAGAGAAGACGAACTGGTAAGCTTTATGTCAATTTCTGGCAAACAATGTCTAATGAATTATTGAATAGATAACTTGTGAGTAGATTAAAGGAAAATACTCTATCACAAATAACCTTCAATTCACCAAAAAACAAGACCTGTTTTACTTACCTGTTTTCCTGTTTGAAAACTGTTTCTAGGGCAGTAGTTCAGGGATTGGAATACAAGGTCTTTCTGTGGTTGACAAGAGCAAGTGTATGAAATGAAAGTATATGACAGTATGTCTAGAATATTATAATTAATGTTTAATAACTCAATTTGATATGTAACCAGGTTTTTAAAAATATCTGGCTTTTAAGAAAACATGCAATAAAATTGATTCAATTATGCCTAGCATTTGTACAGTGATTTATTGTTTACAAAGCATTATTATGTACATTTTCCATTTTTATAATAGTGAACAGATGAGGAAATTGGGAGGAAAGGAACTTTCTTTATACCACACAGCAAGTTGCAGTTGGGATCAATCTAGATTTTTTGATTCTGGCTACTCTGTCATTGTGCCTCTCATCTAAAGTCAATACTAAAAATGTTTCATATTTATTTCAATGCTGGTAGTGACAAAATAAACATGTTAGACAAGATTACTAATGCACAATATCAGAAGAAGGTATTCTCTAATGTTTGTTTTCCCCCCCAAATTCACAGATTGAAACTCTACTCCCACCCATGTGATGGTATGAGAAGGTGGGGTCTTTAGGAGAAAATTAGGATAGATGAGGGTGGGGACCTTGTGGATAGGATTAGTGCCCTAATAAGAGTCACAAGAGAGCCGGCTTTCTCATTCAGCTCTCCACCATGTGACGATACAATGAGAAGTTGGAGGTCTGTGCCTGGGAGAGGGTGGTCACCAAACCTCAAACATAGTGGCCCTCTGATCTTGGACTTCCAGATTTTAGAACCGTGAGAAATAAATTTTGTTGTTTCTAAGCCACCTAGTCTATGGTGTTTTTTTAGAGCAGCCCAAGCTGTCCAAGTCACGCTCCACTAATGGAGGCCATGTGATAAAATGAGAGCTCAGAGGGCTTGTTTTATTCCATCTATTAATTTGTGAGCTCTGTCCATGCAAAAGTGTCCATGATCTGTGTGGCTGGGTTACTCTCAAGAGCTAAATGCCAATAGTAACATGCATAATGAGAATGAGCCATTTCCAGAGGTTCTACTGTTAGAGTTCTTTCCACCTTATTGGCATTCACCAGCTCTAATCTGCTTCTGCAGTTGACATAAAATGCTGAAATACATTTTATGGAAATGCTTGTTAAATAGTGTGTGAACAAATGCCTCTTTGAATTCAGGGAACTGTATTCTAGCATCAGATCTTTACATTTATATTCTATCTTTAGAATATCATATTTAAAAAGCATAATAACAGTTTGCCCATTTTAGTTACATTAAAAAAAATTGTTGAAAATGTGAGTGAAGGTGAGGGTAGTAGGAGGTGAGGTCAGAGGAGTGAGGGGAGGGCCATCACAGGTCCGGCAGGTGACTTTGCTTTTATACTGAGAGTGATGGGAAGTCACTGAGGTTTTAAACAAGATTTGCGACTTACACTTCGGCTGCTTTGTTGAAATTAAATTGAAGAGGACAAGAATGGAAGCAGAGAGACTAGTTAGGAAATTACTGAAACAATCCAGGCAAGAAATGACAGAAGCTGAACCAGGCTATTGGTGGTGGAGGTGTTGAAGAGGGGTCAGATTTGGGATGTATTTTGAAGGCAGAGCTACCATGATTTGTTAATAGATTGAATCCAGATGAGAGAAAGAGATTCATCAACAATGAGTCAAAAGTGTTTGGCTAGAGAAACTAAAAGAATAGAGTCACTACATACTAGGGATAGTAGGTTTAAGTTTGAGGTCTTATTAGACATCTAAGAGATGATATATAAATAGGCAACTAGATTTTAATTCTGAAGTTTAGGGTAGATGTCTGGGCTAGAAGTCTAATTTTAAGATTCACCATCATATAAAAGATACTTAAAATCATGAGTCTGGAGGACATATGCAGAGACAAACTACAGACAGAAAAGAGAAGATGGCTAAAGACTAAACTCTGAGATACTTTGGAGACTGAAAGTTAAAGAGAAACCCTCAAAGAGACTGGCAAAGAATAGAGTTGGTAAGATATCCAGGTAGCAAATTTAAGAGCGATTGTTCCAAATTTGGAAATTTTAAGATAAAATAAGCTTCAAGAGTTGTTAAAAGAATCGTTTGTAAAAATAAATGAAGAGAATTTTCTGGGATGCTTTATAGCACATGCATTATGGAAAAACAAACCTCGATGTCCAGCTGTTCTCATTACAATGGGGCAGCCCAGATGTCTAATGGAGTGGAGGAGAACCTGGAGATGGAAGACAAGTGCTGAAGGGTGCAATTAGCATTGTCCCCACAGGCAACAGGGAGCCGTGAAATGGGGAGGACTCCAGTCAGAAGAAGGGTAGGGGTGTGCAATACAACTGCTTCCTATATAAGAGACTTTGGGTCATATATCCCCCTGTGGAGCATATTAATGTTATGAACACTTCACTCCAGGACAGTAAAGATATATACACATTCACAGTTACAATGACGGAGGACCATAAAAATCATGGATCCCAAGTTGATGACACCTGGATTATAAATGCCTGCTTATTAACTCTACCTTCTTTAGGAGAAGAGGGTTATCAGAGAATTAAGAGAGCTTCTTGCTGTGAGTTCAGGGTGACTCTGACCCAGCTACTTGGTTGTAGCCAGATATTCTCACTGGTAGAGCTTTGTATCCATCTGCTAATAAAGAGACAATATCATGCTGGTGCTTGTGCCAATGGAACATAATACTAAAAATAATTAAATCAAATTTTAGTTGTGAATTGTTAAAAGTAGCTTGAAGCAGTGTCACTTACATGGCCTCGAATAATGTCTCCAGTGTTGCAGAAACAACTATTTTCTCTCTGCACTAGAAGGAGAAGGGTTGAGTTTATTTTTTCCCCTTCTCTTCCCTGAGCAAATCCCCATAACAAATAAAGTTACACTTCAAGACCGGATTACTCAGACTATTGGCTTTGCATGCCAATGTTTACTTTAAGTAAAAATGATACTTCTGAGAATTCAAATAATATGTTTAAGTATTTCCAGGCTATAGTTCTGCTTGCATTTCCCTTGGCACTAGCTCACCATGAATGTGTCAGCTTTCAGAAAGATGACTCTTCAGTCATAGTTGAATGTCTTCATTCAATATCTCACACACGCCGAACGTTGTTTCTGTGGACTCTTTGACTGCGGTCATATGATGAAAAGTTTACCATCTTGCCAGCTGCACAGTTGCCTGATTGGAAATTGTTATATTTTCTAAAAATGGTCTCATTTTTGGCCTCATTTGAAGATAGAAAAAGATAAAAATAGAGAGAGAATAATAAAAAAAACCTACTAAAATAAAGTAGATGCCATAAAATTTATAATAATGAAAATAATAATCAGTCAATTAACACTCCTCAAACACTTCGGCCCTATCCTTGTCCTCATTTTAAATAAAATTTTTTTACAAACATCATTAATTGACCACAGTCTTCGAGATTACACTAAGTTAATTTTGAAGAACTCAGCACTTTTTTCACTCTTTAATTTCTCTCTCTGATTCTATGTTCTCTAAAGTATATTACCAGATGATGAGAACAATTCACATTTCCTGTGGATATCTATTATTTATACTTATGTGAAAATACAACTTTAAGAGGAGAGACTAATTAACAGATAACCAATCTTTATCTGAAGTTCAAAGATTTTTTTTACTGTAAAGAAATTATTTTCAGGCGATGTAGTCAGAATAATATGGGAGATGTTTTAGGGTAACCAAAAGTGAACACCATTAACGTCAGTCATTTATTTCATTATTTGGGAATTAATCTTGCTAAGATTCTGTGTGACAGCACCTATGGATTCAGCGATGGATGCATGGAAGCTATTTTCTTACCCGGCAAGATTTCTCTTATCTGCATGAAAAAAATGATCTTGGATATACAAAGTTGACAAGAACTCTGATTTCAGACATGAAAATTTTTCAGCCTTTCTTGAAATATAAATAACCTTTTTTCCCATGAAATTTTCTTAATTATAGAATGCTCTAGAATATTTCCCTAGGGGTTAGGTAGTTCTTTTTATATTTAACTAAAATTCCACCTGGGTAAACCCATTTCTCCTTATTTTGCCCCTAGTTAATATTGAGAACAACTATGGACTGATCTTTTGAGATAAATGTTTATAAATTTTAGGGCTCCATTGTTTTGTTTATATATGCTTCGGGGATGTCAGGAATTCTAACTTCCTAGAAAAATCAATATTTTAGAGACAGAGAGCACATCAATGATGGCCCAGGGCTCAGGGTAGGAGAGAGAATCACTTTAAGAGGTCATGTGAAATTTCATAAGGTCATAGAAGTTTCTAAAACTGGGTTGTGCTGACAGTGGCCCAGCTGTATACATTTACTAAAAATCACCAAACTGTGTAGATATAGTGGGTGAATTCTGTGGTATGCATTCCTTAATCACGATGCATATAAATATATTAAAATATATATATGAAGCATGAAATATATATAATTAAGCATGAATTCTGTGAAAGATTGAGGTATCATATAATTACCACATAACTGCAAAATCTTAACTCTATAAATTCTAAAAAATGATATGCTTTTTTTTCCCAGTTGTTTTCAGCTCCATTTATATAATCCTACACATTTTAAGGAATATACTGTTTTATCATTGTTTATAAACTATACATTCAAAAGATAAAGCATTTCTTGGGACAAGAAAACACACTGCTCACGATGGATTGACTTATTGGGACTTAAAACCAGTTAAAAGTTACTGGTTTATGGTCAAAGCACCATTCATCTTTCCTTTCTTGAGTTTAAAATGGGAACTTGTTATTCTCGTGCTGTTCACCAAATATTTATGGCTCTCTGCCCTCTTCGCACATGCAAGGATGGCTCATCCTGGCTTCCATGTGGCTGGGTAGCATCATGTGACTAGTTCTACCCAGTGATTTGCGAGCAGAGGTCATGCCTGTCGCTTCTGTGCTGGAGACTTTAATTGCTGTTGTGAAAGCCACTAGAGATCTCTTTTTCTTTTTCATGGAGACTAGTAACTTGTGAGACTATGAGTGCTCCAGCAGCTTGCACAAGGACACATGGATTCCCAGCTGAGCTGTCATGGATTATGTATTTTACATATGTAAATATAAATATAAATATATATTTTATGTCTTCTCATTGAGATCTATAAATTATGCATATTTACATATATTTAATATGTTTCGTATTTATTACATATTTATACAGAGAGAGAGAGAGGGAGAAAGAGATGGAATGAATGAACTCCAGACTTTTGGCCATGTTTGCTGTTGTAGTGTAACCTAGCCTATCCTGAATGAATGAGGAGGCAAGCCTGTAGAAACGTGGGTTAGTTTAGAGATACACTGAAATAATCTGCGCAGGAGATGATGCTGTCTCAGACCAGGGTGGTAGCAGCAAGGTAGTGAGAACTGGTCAGATCTGCGAAGCAACTTGAAGGTAGAGCCAATGAGACTGACTACTGAGTTGGAGAGACAGTCTGAGGGAAGACAGGAGTCAAGGGTGAAGATAGAGTTTTTGTCTGAGCGATTGGAAGACTAGAGTTGCCAGGGACTGCAATAGGAAAGACTAGTAAAAAAACAGGTTTACAGTGAAATGCCAGGAATTAGGATTTGGACAATATTAATTTTGAGATGCCTATTGGATTTCCAAGTGGAAATTCTCAATGGCAGTAACAGACATAAGTCTGGAGTTAGAGGGTGAAGCCAGGCTTGGATATGTGGATTTGTGAGTTATCAGATTAGAGACAGTGTTTAAAACCAAAGAGTTAGGTGAGCTCACACAGGAATGAATGTGTTCAGAAACAGAAATCCCAGAAATCAGACTTAAGGAAACCAATGCTTACAGTGGCAGTTCACAAATCTTTAGTTTCAGGAGCTCTCTACGCACTTAGGAATTATTAAATTTCTACTTATATGGCTTATATCTATTGATATTTACCATATTAAAACTTGAAATCAAGGCTTAAGACATGTATTCATTAATTCAATTACAAATAACAATAATTCAATTACATGCTAACATAAAAATGTACTCAATTATACAAACTAATATTACCACCCCCAAAAAAATTCAGTGAGAAGTGCTGCATTACTTTACATTTTGCAAATCTCTTTAATGTCTCTTTAATTTTGTAAATCTCTTTAAAGCTTAATGAGGACAGCTGAAGTCTCATATTTGCTTCTACATTCAGTCTGTTGGGATATGTTTTTAAGTGTATGAAGAAAATCCAACCTCATAAGGATATGTTTGGAAAAGGGAGAAATATTTTAATAGAAAACTTTTCAGATAATTGGGGATATTCTTCTTTGAACCAATATCCAGACTAGACTAGTTTCTTAAAAATTAGTAACTACATGAAGTATGAAATAATACCTGTTACATTAAAATTCTTTGGTTGTCTTATACTTTGAGAATTGATCTTTCACTCATGTGTGATTTTATACCATCGAGCATTGGGTCATTTGGAAAATACTGTTTCACTGAGGTATGTAGATCTTCGAAATTCTTACACACATTGAAAAAAAATCACATTAACTATTATTATTACCAATTTCATGAGAAAATTCTTTATTGGATTTTTGTCAAGCTCATGGTGGCAGATACAAATTTTCCAACATTCTAAGTTTTACTAGGAAGCTCAATTTTTTTCATTGGCACCAAATACTGCTAGTGTTTTCTTGAAGTAACAGATTCTTTTTATTAATTTTTTGAGAAAATGTCTACTGATATATTTTGTCTATCGGTCATTTTTTTAAAGTGAAAATGGTTTTCCATTAAAAAATGCAGCTAGTTTAGCACACAAGTGACACAAGACTTTTTCCTTTATAGTACCATCCTATTTCAAATGCAGCATAAATGCTTTATGCATTCTTCTCATTTTGTTATACACTATTAAAAAGATGTGTTCATAGCAGATATTTAATAAAATTCATAACTTTTACTACTTTCTCCAGGAGAACCTTAAGTAAACTCAGTGTCTCCTAGTAAAGTTTAATACAGGCTAAGGGACAAACCAGCAACCTACCACTGTTTCTCATCATGAGTGAAAAGGAAAAGAATATGTTGCTATTATGAAAATATTTTTGAACTCAAGGACCCTTGAAAATCTCAGAGACTCCCAGATGTCAGAGAATAGTGTTTTTAGAACCACTGGCTCAGAGATTAAAAGGAAAAGTTGGTCAAGTTAATTAACATTTCATTAAAGCACAAAAAAGGCCTAACGATAATTTCAGGAATGACTTGACACTGAGACAAAGCAACAAGTCATTAATTGGTTATTTTGTAAAGACTCTGGGGAGAGTCCTAACAAGGTCATCATGACTTTGGCGATGGCCTCAGCTATATCCTAACTCAGGAACTTTAAGGAAAGAAAAGTATATAAAGGAAGAGGGAGATAAGAAAATTAGATAGGTAATTATGCAAAGGTCTTAAATAAGAGTCATATGATCTCCAGAAGGTCAAAAGGCAAAGTGTATAATCAAAATGGCTGAAGTCATAGTTAACCCTGAATGTACCGTCACTTTTCAAATTGACATCAAAGAAAATTTTAAAAGCTGATAATGGCTGTAAAGAGATAATTGGAAGGATAGCCATAGACCATGTTAAAGGTACTTAGATAACATTGTTAATTAAAAATATATACGACCTAGGAATACAAATGCCATAAAATAAGAATCCACTAAAGTAAATGCAAAAAATTTTTAAAATCTAATATTAGCCATGATGAACATAATTTGAGTTTCCTGCATGATAAGTCAATATGAATATCAGAATTTAAAAGCTCTGGGATAGATTTCTTAAATTTACAATCTTTATTTTTTTTAAGTAAAATTTCTTAACCTTCTAACACGATCATTCCTTTAGTATTTACTGATTTCTATGATTGTTTAATGTGTGCCCAACTTTGTGCAGTTACTGAACAGGATATTGGATAATATTTTTTTAATATATAATAGCAGCGTAAACTTTGACCGGAAAAATAGATTTTGTTGTTTGAAGTTCTAAAATGATGAATTAAATGCACCATCGTGTTTATTAAACCAGAGTGCTACTATTTGCAAAACCAATAATGTAAAAGCTAACATGCTTGGGGCACTTTAGTAATTAAATCCCTTGGGAAAAGTTCCAGAAGAACAGCATACATGGCAACCTGCTCCATGGTAAATCCATGTATCCTCCTGAGCACATTTTTAGTATACAAAAAGTGGAAGTTTTAAGAAATAGGTACATCTATTTGATAGTTTAGGTATGGGTTTACCTTAAAGTAGAAAAATTGCTGAGTCCTTTTCAACAATTATAAAATGTATCACATAAAAACAGATTTGAAAAATTTTCTATACCTAGGCAATCAATTCTCAAAGGTTGCTGGAAACCTTAAACTATAATCTTGTGTGTACTTAAGGTAATAAACATGTTTGTTTGTTTTGAGTTTTTTACATTTATATAGTCCCCTATATTGAAAATTTCACATCCAATTCCATTTATGAGTCAGCTGATTTACTTTTACACTTCTATTACTCTATTACTATCAGGAGATGAGGAAGACTAGAGAGTATACTGACCTGCACTCTGTGAGGGAAAATTGTTCCCTGGTTTTAGATATTGTAAAGATGGATAAGGAGAAAGTTTATTGAGGTAAAGATGTTGCAACTCCTGCAGCTACAAAGGATTCAAAGAAATTTCTGAAAGAGTGAAGAAATGGTGTGCTTCAAACTGAGGATATGCTGTGTGGCTAACTTTCTCTTCACTCTGTAACATTTACAAATTACTCTTCGCTGCCCTTTTGGATTAAGTGAAGCTGGTTCCCACAGAAACTGACTGTCTCTGATTTCACAGCCTATAGCACACAAATCACTCAACTTTCAGGAAACCAGGGTGATAGCTCGTGAGAGCTTACGGACAAGTGGGAGGCTGTAGCAGCGCACCTGGACTGGGAAAAATTACTGACCTCTAATGTTGAATAAATGGTGCTTAAAAAGACTCACTTTGAATCAGAAAAGTAATATGAGCTCTTATTCAACCACTTTACGTGGCCAATTGAGTTCTCATAGGCGAGGATGAGAATATGTAATTTGCAGAACTTTTTAAGAGCTAATGGTCCTCCATTCGCTGAGCCTGCCATCTTCTTGATAGAGGCAGCACAATCCAGGGCTTTGTGAAATCTGGAGTTAGCTCACTGGGCCCAGATCCTGGCTCTGCCACTCCGTGATTGTGTGGCCTTCCCAATGCTCCCAATACTTTTTAGGCTTTTGTTTTGAGGGGAATATGTTCCTTGTAAATGTGTTAAGATAACTGAATCAGTCTGTTTATGTCAAATGATTTAGAACACTCTCTGTCAAATCATATTAAGCACTCAACATATTTTACCTATTACTAAGAATTTGTCCCAAATCTATTTAAATCATAAAATAGTACATGCTCTTAGGCTGAATGTGGAAAGCAGAAGAAAGCAAACTGCCCAGTCTTTAGTAATATTAGACTATTCATATATTTGAAATATTTTCTTACTATCTTTTCATGTGCATATTTGTTTATATATATATACTGATATATTTTAAAGATATAATTAGGTATCCTGCTTTTTCTCATTTAATATGAGAATTTCCCTGTAAGTATATCATAATCTCCTATCATGTTTAATACTGTTTATTGAATAAAACTTCTCTTCATAGTAATGTGATATAATAAAATATTAAATTTTATAGATATCAATGTATATGTGGGTATGTGCATTGGTCTTCCTGTTAGGTTCCATTGATTCACCTCTTAAGTCTTATAAGAAAATATGACTATTTTAGTGACTATAGCATTGGGGCCTTTATTAACATTTTATATAATATACTTTATCACTCTGATATTTATAAATATGACTTAGCTCTTTTGATTCATAAACAAACTTATGTAAGTTCTTCAAACAAAAGTTAAAGTAAAAAAAAAAAATACCATTATTGGAATTTTACTCCAGATTTGTATTAATGTGCATTCATATATGAAGAAAAATATACTGATTATATGGAGCACTGCCATCCAGAAACGACATATGTATTGCTCATCAAAATGTTTTTATTTCTCCCCATAACGATTTGTTAGTTTTTTTAAAAAAATTTATTTATAGTTTGTAATGTTATTTTTAGTCTACAGAACTCGTGCTCTTGCATTTTCATCTTATTTTCAGTTACTGAACTCTTCAATTAACTTTCCATATTTTTATTTTTATATTTAATATTTTTCATTTTCTAGTTAATACTTCCTATTCTTCAAACAGACTATTTTAGTCTGTTTTTTATTTTAATCCTATTTTTTAAGACTGAATCAGTCATCGTTCTCAGCTGTCTGTGGAGATCTGTCCCAGCGCAAGGAGTCTTTCTCCCCAACTTTCCTATGAGGTGCGGGGCTTGTCTGCTCTCATGGCCACCACTCACTTTTCCTGGGCTCTTCTGATATCACAGGTGGGCTGATGCCCCTCAGGCTGGATTCCCATATATCACCTGACTTCCAACCAGGGGCGTCTGGTGCAATCTGGGGTTTGGCCCTGGAGCTAAAAGAGAATAGTGGGCATACGTCCCTCTTCCTCTCTACTTCCAATGACAATGTGACAGTAGTGATGTTATACCTGTGGCTCTGGGTCTTGCCTGGCAGGACCACCATGGCTCCAGGGCAAGCCTGGACCTCTCAGGCTCTACTAGCATGACATTCTTCTGTCCTTCCAGCCTGGCGGTGATGGTCATTGCTTGTTTAACAAGCTCTATGTTGCCTCCCTGTTCCTGTTTACCTGTAGCTTTCTTAGTCCCCAGCCTAAACTCCCTCTATTTTAAATTTTCAAGCAGATTCTGTTTCCTAATTAGATCCCGACTGCTCAACGACTCCTCTCCTGAATCTGATTTTATTTTTTTCTCTAAAATTGTTGCAGAAAATAAGGTTTCCAAACCAACTGCCACCTAACAACAGGATACTTATTATAATGACCTAAAAGGACTTTTCCAAACAGTCGTACTACATGCAGCAATGAGAAAAGTGTGGGAACCTTGGTGGAAGGGGTCACCAATGTGACTTTTTCTTGCATTATCAGCATCTTTCTCCAAGAATGCCATCATATTGAGATGACACAGAAATGTACAGGGCCTGATCTCAGAAAATTCGATAGACAAGTTTTACATTTTTTACAGAGTGGAAAGATGGTCACTTAAAAATGGGAGTGACCATGTATTCACTGGTAAATTCAGTTTTTCCAATGCCATATTGATTGTTTTCACAAGAGACTATAGGATGCAGGCATCATTCTCTGGGGCATTTCCCTAATACACTGAAGACCTGGTCTCTTAAGCTTGTTATAAAAACTGATTTATTAAAATCAGGTGTACAATGGATATGCCATTCCAGATATTGAGAAGTTGCTAAGCTTCTGGGTATCTGAATCATTATATCAGCGAAATGCCACCTCACACATCAGACAACAAAGTCCGTAGATCAAAGATGTGTCTGTGCCAGTGGCCACTGTATCCTCAGGCCCAAGAATGCTGTTTCACAAGTATGAGATAATCAGTAAGTACTTGTTGAATAAAAGTGAATGAATAAATGAGTTGGAGGTTGGGGGGAGAGGGCTACCTGCTGCTGAAAGTGGTCTTTCTTCACCTTCTCATATGTATAAGGAGTGGTCTTTTTTTTTTTTTCCAATATGACTCTTCCCCACTTCATGCGCTCATAGTCACAATCATAAATTGTGAATTTTCAACAGAAGTTTCAGAGAGGATCCCATTCTGTATGTTAAAAAAAAGAAATACAAAACAAAACAAACTAAACAACACCAAAAGCACTGAGTCTTGCCACAGTGCAGTGTATCCTTATTTAACGCCTGACACAAAGTGAGCATTTATTGAATGGATAGCATACACGTTCCTCGAGAGTGAAAAAAGGAAGCCAACTGGTAGGGTTCCCCCCACTTTTTTTCCCTTCTGAATTTATCTCATGCCCTTCTTACTTTCTTAAGAAACTTCAGAGCCAGTTGAAGATGCAACTCTTAACAAACTGAATGACTAATTTTCAACAAGTGGTATCACCTCTCATAGGACTAAACTAAAAATTAAATTTTATGACAATACACTATAACTATGCCTTGTTGATATATGTAAATCAAAGCTTGGGTACATCTATAGCAACCTGGTTGCTGACATCTTAGTTCTTTGTTTTGTTTTAAAATTCACATTCTTTGGGATTTTCCAATGCAAAAGTTCCAACTTTTGCACTGGAAAATTGCACTGGAAATTCAGTAGAAGAGAGGCTGGTATGGCAATGTACAGTTCCTATAATTACTGTTCTTCCTCATTGGTCCTTTTTCAGTCATCTTTTTGATAATTGGTTGAGACCTACCGTATGCTTATCAAGGCCTAACTAGGCAATAGGATAGGATACTGAATTCAGCGTGTTGCGATATCTGCCTGTCAACTGAGGACACAGAGTTTCCTCATCCATAAAATAGAGTTAATTAAACCTGAGCCCTTCTTAATCACAGGGGTGCATTTTGAATGAACAGAATCATATTTTAGAAACACACTGGGCTTCATACAGAAAGGACCTGCATAAAGACAAGCTATTAGCATTATCAGTGGGTTGATTTATTACTGAAACCACACTTGCATCACTGTAAACAACCTGCCTGCTTCTTTTTGCGTAATCCCAGTCTTCATGCTGCCCTCTGAATTGCTTAGCTGTGGTGCTGCAGAGTTGTGTAACACATTCTGAGGATGCTGCAAGATGCTGCAGGCAATTTTATAGAAAAACAAAAATGAGTGATTTTTATACTCTGTGTGTTTCAAAATAAAGTATGCTCATGTACATTCTTTCTTCACTTCTGACCTAAACTGCTTTCACTTTATACACAAATGTACTTTTTTTGAAAAGAAATTATTCCATAGTTAATACTGTCCAACTATTTCTGGTCTATTTTCTCCTTTAAAAAGTGTTTGTTACCATTTTTTAGATAATAGGTTTAATAATACATATTTAAATAGAGGTGAAAATAGCCTAACCTTTGTGAATTAAAGCAGGATAATTACTAATAATGCTTCCAAAAATACATATTGTGCATATGAAAGCTTTTTTGGCATCACTAAATTTGTAGTAAATATCTTCTATAAATTAAATTCATTATCAAAAATACTTAGTGAGCCAGCCTTTAAAATTCCTATTAAATATTTTTGAACAACTTTAATTAAAATCTTTTTAGTGTGTTTCTCTTTCAATGTATGGAGAAAATACTTTAGACTAAACTCTCAAGATTACAAGCCTGTAACAACCATTTATAATCATAGGACTTGAGATATCTGTCACAATTTTAAAGTCATCTCATCTTTAATACAATGTTTCAAGCTGACAAAAAAAATGGAAATGGTTCCAATCAGGAAAATAATATTTCATAGAAACTATGACTTATTCTTCTCACCAATAGTGTTAATCAGATTTCATTTGTTTTTATAGCGTGCCAAGCATTAGCATTGCCCTCAAGACACAGCCCCCTTTCTATGTGTCCTTGGATAAGTTATCTGCTGTATTAGGATAACTTTCTTCCTCAAGATAAATGTTTCCTGATAAAACAATATTATTAACCTGTAACAATTGTGATGTGAAATAAATGCAGTTGTCAAGACGAGTTTGAAGAGGGGGGAAGAACCGCGACAGATTTAAAAACTGCATTATTGTTCCCTGCTTCTCCTAGGTTAATTTATCTTCCCAGGTATCACATGTGATTGAATGGTAGCAAAGGTACCTGCAAGTGGGAGCTGGCGACAAAAGATGTATAAGCATCACACGTGTACTCTGATGCATCAGGGGTACCAATAATACTGTGCTCTAAGGGACCCTGGTCACCTAACTTCATCAGCTGGGGGAGAGTTTAATTCAGGAGGCCAGCAGTTTCCTTCTCAACAAGAGGAGGTGGAGGTGTTTGTGGGTGGTCCTCATTCTTCACTCTGTGACCAGACCTTCACCTTCCAAGGCAACCACCAGAGGTCACTTCTCAATGTCTTTAAGTGAGGGGACACCCCTCCCTGGCCTCTGTAGCAACTATACTGCACCCATCTCATCAAAGCCTCACATCATGGTGAACGACAATTATGTGCCACGGACTGTGAGTGTGTCACATTGTTGCAACAAACACACAAGGTAGTTACTGACATCACCTGCATTTTACGAAGGCAAAAACTGATGTGTAGAGAGATAAAGTAGCTTGTCCACGGTCACACAGCCGGTAAGCAGGGTTCAAAGGTAAGATTCTACCTACTAGACTTGGTGCCACGAGCCTGTCACCAGCCTGTGAACCCCTAGAAGAAAGGGGTTATGTCTGATTTGTTTTTTGTTTTTTCATCCTGGCTCTTTGCACAGTGTATATCAGGTAGACAGTATGAATTAGTTAAATGAATAGAAAGGTGGGATATCCAAGGAGTGACCCCCAGATTCCACTTCTGGTAAAGCTGCTCGACTTCCAGAAACTTTATGGAAGGAAGCAGATTTTCTATAAAACAAGTGCAACCCCCCTGGATGTGGGGAAGCAGGAATGGAACCCACAGCATGGGTTCCATTCCTGCTTCCCCACATCCAGGGGGGTTGCACTGGATGGGTTAGGGAGCGTTTTCTGTCCTTCAGAGATGACCTAAGGAATGGTAAATAGCCAGCACACGTCCATGGTGATGCCCTACTTATGTTAAGTATTCTGACTTTGCTTGATTAAGAAGGCAATGACTTCAAAGAAGAAAAAGGGCAGGGTGAAAAAGAACAAAAGAGAGGAAAAGCCAAGTTTGTGCACGTATAAGCAAAATAGTGTAATCTATCAACACATTGCACAATTGGAAAACACGTCAGTAAACTGGAGTACTTTTTATTAACTGAGTGCAACATAGGTTATGCAAAGGTAGAACAGCAGTGTTACTGGGACTATTAATGATACTTTTTGGCTATTTTAGTATTAACAAATGAGATAATAAATAACTCCAGAGCTATTAGAAATACTCCTGTTCACTATTAACTAAAATTGCTCCAGAAATAGAAAGACCACACCAAGACAAGCCATGCAACTACCTACAGGAAATATATGTAATTTTTAATGTGCATTGGGGTATAGACTGGCAGATGGATGTCAAAGAACTGTGAAAACCAGCTGCGACCTTACCTACTGGTGCTCAAAAACTAGACACTTCAAAGATCTGACGTGTCAAAATTCACTACATGTGAAGAAAGCTGTCCAAGGATGAAGTTGGATCAGGGTTATTGGCCTCACTTTTCAGAACTTCCTTGAACATGTTTCTCTCTTCTAAATCCTCTCTCTGACCCCTTCCACCCTATGGAAGACAGTTCTGGGTTAGAAATATTGCTTTAACGCTGAGAACAGTACTCTATAAAAGTGGAGGACAATCTCTGACTCGGTTCTGGAATTCTATACATATTTCCAAACCATACTCTGTTATATTTTATTTATTGTATAGTCACATCTGACATTTCTGATATTTATCTCCATCAAAGTACATATACTTCTAAGTAAAAGCAAAGGACAGAGAGAGGGCTCCAGTAAATATTTCTAACTCTTAGAATATGCACTAGCTGCGTATTTCTTTCCTAGAGGATCTGTAGTAAACCGTTTACATGACAAAAATGTAATTCACTACAAAATTAATGAAATGCTTAAGCTCCATTAAGCTATGGATTTTCACACGTGTGATCTAGCACTGCATATCATAATTCTGCCTTGTTTAGTGCATAGTTTTATTTCCTTTGGCTTACTATCTTTGCCCAATTAATTCATTTATCTATTCTTGGTATCAAGAGAGAAAAATTACCTGAAAATAAAGAAAAATCTCAACTAAGTCTACCTTTCAAAAGCCCACTTCCCTTTGGTGTTATGGTTTGAATATGCACAGGAGGGTTGGGGATCCGACTGTGTCTTAGAGCCTTAGATAACCGTCACTAAAATAAGCGTCTGACCTGTCTTGGGGACTTCAGAAACACCTACATAGGGAACTCATGCTCATAAATGCCTAGCGCGAGGCTTGACTGAACATCAGCCTAAAAGTGGAATCCGTTGAAGAATTAATGGACTACCTTCTAAGGCAGAAGTGAGCCTTCTCATGGACCTACTGGGTAGGCTTACAGGAATACCAAGCCTTGTCTCAGGCCAGAATGACCTGAGTGTTCACATCTGTGAATCCAGTCTGTCACCTTCTCCTCTGAATTAACAGATGAGAACTATAACTATGGCTGGCAGTCTGAGTGACCATTTCCATTGGAGAAGTTGCACATTCACCACAGCAGTTAACATTCACCACAGCTGTTGGTGTGGGGGTTTTGACATAAGAAACTGGTAACAATAACAACAACAACAACAAAAACAGCTTGAGGAAGCTCCTGCGAGAGCCTGGCCCGGCTGCTGATGGGAGGAGCAGACACCATACTGCTCGCTGCTTCCTTTGTTCTCTCGCTGTCTTTTGCTTCCTGTACCTGTTTACACTGTCACTAACAGGTACACCCTGCCTGTACCTGCATTCTGTCCATTTTCGCCATGATCATCTTGGCCCCTTATGATTCTGTAGGTACGACGCACCGTTCGCTTCAGACTTCTCTGTCAAAATACTCTGCATATTACTTTGGCAGTTCCCCACACTGAAAACATGTGTCTCAGCACAAAGCCATGGTGAGACTGCGGTTTCCCCGTGTTGTGTCTTCCTAGCTGAAAATGGGTGCTGCCCAGTTAATAAAGGCATTTGTACAAAAAGTTTGTTAAAATTTTCAAACCCTCGGGCAGGTATTCGCTTTTCCCAGTACTCTCAGAACTCCCCAGACTGTGCCTAACCTTATGCATAAAATATTTGTGTGTACTTGTTTTCTGTTCCTCTCATGTTTGTGGCTGTTTTTTGTTGTTGTTGTTTGTTTTCTGTATAAATTTTTACAGTGAGCTCAACATAGGTGGAAGAAGTTCTGCTGTTATTCTTAAACTGTTTACAAACATTAAGTAGTTTACATAACATACTATTCGAACTTTTTATAATTTTGTACACTCTATCAAATGGTAGCATTTTATCCCAGTTTTTCTGTATTACACGTGATCCACAATAAGTGCCCAGTAATCATTTACTAATTACCCCCAGGAGGTACCTCCTAAAATATTTGTGTACTACCAGACTTTTAAATCATCTAATTAGCTAATGCCATCAAATATAAGGGAATATATTTCTAACTCACTGTCTTTTTTTGTGAATGCGTATGTGCTTTTAAACCAGATTCACTTGAGGCAGGAAATGAACGGCTTGTCTGACATCTGCTGCTGAGCAATCGCTTCTTGCGATGTCCGTCTTCTCCACGTGTGTGGCAAGATTTGTTTCTATCCACATCCTGCAGTGTGCAATACATGCAGCTTTAAGGTGGCTCCCATCATGTGAATGGATTTGGAAGTGAAAATTGATGGAAAGTAACCGTCACACTTTCTTTTCAAAATATAAGAACTGTATTAAGATATCAAGTTGGGATTAAATGTTGCAACATTATTACTCATAAATGATGTGATTTTGTTATGTTTAACTGACAGTTTAAATATGTATATCATATATAAAATATGTATTATCACTTAGTTCAAACATATATGGCAGTTCAAATATATACAAATATATATAATGTATATATTATATAAAAATAGATATTATCACTTAGTTCAAATATATATGATAGTTCAGATATATATGTATGTGTGTATATGTATATGTATGTATACACATACACATGTATATATATTAATGAAAACCCAAATTTAAGGAGCTATATTTTGGACCTGAAAATTATTATTGTAATGAATATGCCAAATGATAAAAACAAATTGGTTAAAAATTATGGCTTTTGGTTCATAGCAAAATGTAGCTTGGAAATAAAAGTGGTTGTAAGAAATGGCAAGTGAACTGGAAGAATCTTCTTTTAGAGGTTTAGTTTTGGTTTGCTTTGCTTTAATTATTGACTTTATGGCACAGACTCTTTTTCAGGTGACTTTGCTTTGATTTGCCTTGAAACAACTTTGAAGTCTGCTCCAATACTCTATTAATATAAACCAAAGTAAGAAGGAGCACATAAAGATGTTAAATGTTCAAGTGGATTTTGCTTTCTTGAAAGAAGCCAATAAGTTTATTTAAAAAACACTTGATATATCTAGTTAATCCTTGGAATTACATGGCTCAAGTAAAATTAGATTTTTTAAAAAAAATTTCCAAATTAATATGATGCTGAACAGCTGACTTGATGATTGGCGATTTATACCTCTTCTATTTTTCTTTCAAGCATTGTACAAGTTGACTTCCTTCTTTGCTCACCTTTACTCTCCTTTATTAGGTCTTCGATTTAATATTAAAACCTGCTGTAAGTACAGAATGTGTCACATATACATTTATATCTTCATTTCTTTTATTAAAATATACTCCACTTTACCATCCCCTCATACATTTCCTCATTCTAGCAGGTGAAAGGCTGGTCTATTTTCGAGCATCATGGAGGAACATATTTTGGAACAATTCTCTCTTACATATCAGGAAACTGTATAAGGGATATAAGGAGTTGTATGAAGAGTATCAAGAAATCATAGCTAATTTTTGTCCAAACAAAGGGGATCTTTTTGAGGTACGCCAAGGAAGTGTGTTCGACGAGATTCCCCATCTTGCTCTTCTTCCGTCTTGTTATCCTGCTAGTGCTGACGCAGCTACAATTCTCCACCGGCAGCTTGTAAACAGTTGGGCTTTTTAGCAGAATAATGAACGAGAAATAAGATATGAGGAAAGAGGAATACATAAAGCTAATGTTTCTCTCTGCAGATTTGGACAGATTTATATACTGTTTTTCCTTCTTTTTCTTATTATATAACTTTGTGAAAATACTAAAAAGTCTTTCCACCCAGAGGCAGCCAGTCCGAGGCAGAAAGCTATAGTTCCAGTGAATCTTCTTTAGGACCTTTATTTTGTCCCATTAGCTCTGTTGGGTTTCCCCCACTTATACTCTAGACCCAGGAAAAGGTCGCCTTCTGCTGGCTTTCAGGTATTGCTCCTTTCACATGGCAGCTGCTTGTGAACTGGGCTCCTAGGTTTATCTGGACAGACATTGCTCACTGATCCATTGGTTTTTAAATTAACCACATCCACGAGTCATAGTAAGCTTTTTGGTCACTTAACTAAATAAGTGAGCTAATTAAGCTAAACTAATGAGTTTCTCTCTTTCTATTTGAATAATGGCACATAGATAGGATTTCAATATTCAGAGATATTTTTCAGATTGTTTGAGAACTTAAATGTATTCGTGCAGGGTAGATTATATAAATCCACCAATCTAATATTTAAAAAAATATGCATAAAGTCTTCAGAGATTAGCTTTTTTCACAACTACTACTGTGCACCTTATTAAGCATGGCTTTTCTGAAAATTAAGAACCTAAGTGCTTTTTCTTTAGGTCAAATCACCACAAAAAAAATAACATACTTTATTGTGGTATTTTCCTTTTGTAGTTCTCATTATAACTTTGACTTCCTCTCATTAACCTTATAGGATAACAAAATGTACACTTGTCAAAAACAAATGAAATAAGCTGTTTTGAACCTCAGATAAGATTGAATTGGGTCACTTACTTCTGAATCAAATGAAATTTACTTTGACTCCATGCAAACAGAGGCCCACTTGAATGCCTAGATCCCGAAAATCCCTCCTACATTCCCAATCCCTTACTCACCACTTCTCAGATTTGTCTACTGAGCATGAAGTATGTGAACTCACTACCAATATTATTAACTGTATCCTGAAGATATATTTTAGTACTATCACTATTAACGTATATGCTTTATGAGCAGTGACGTGAGAATAAAAGGGCCGCAATTAAGCTAAAATGTGAAAATGAGCTACTTCTGGTTTTCTTAAGATGGTGCAGGCAAATATCTATTTTTAAATGATTAAAGATTCCTCTTGAGAACAAAAACTAAGTACTGGTACAGTGAAACTGCCAGGTACCATTTTCCAAGGGACCTTTGTCCATAGTAAAATGTGAAGTGACTCGATTTTACAGAGCATATGCCTTGGCAGATCACATGAGAGCAAAGCCAGCACAACAATTCCTCCAGAAAAAGTTTATTAATACCACCAGGCAGTAGACAAGCTGTCACCAACGGGGTCATTATAATGCCCCAGACAGAGTATCCTGATAACTCTGTTTTATTCCACTGGAGTCACTCTGTGCCACTTCGTGATTGAGTGTCTCCCTTGAGTTTAGAAAAGAACTTAGTTCATATTACCACCGTAAACTCAATACCTGGACACATCACCTCGCACCAATAGTAGAAAATGCAAATGACAACACTTTGCACTTTTTAGAGAATGTTCCAGGAAAGACTGTCAAAGTGGTTGATAAACCAGGACTGTTTTTTTATGACGGTAAACAAAGGCACATAGTTAGATAATGGTGCCTCTTAGTCAACAGGCCAAATTATAAGAGGTGAGCCAGAAAAATAAAAGTATCGAAGTCTTGTATCATGACAAACTGGCGTTAACTTTACAAAAGTATTCTTTAAAAAAATGAAAAACATGTGAAAACCTGATTTTTAATTTAGAAGAGACGGTATCATTTTCTCTAAAATGACAGAGTGATTTAGTTACCAAAAAAAATGTTCAAATGCCAAACATCAAAATCTTTGGTTGGTATATGATGAGTCTAATCTTTTATTTTTATCCAATTTATTTTCAAGGTGGGAATCTCATTTAATATACAACCTAAAATTGAGAGATAGTGAATTAGACTGTTCTATAGATTTCGTCAAACCAGAGCCTCTCTAATCAGGAATTTTCAGTCAGTAAAACAGTGGTTAGACAAACTTTCTCATCCTCCAACAGTGTGTACACATGTTCTCTAAGAACTTATTCTTCATTCAGCAAGCAAAGAAATGATACAAGATGGAGCAAAGCAGATTAAAGGCAATGTTTAAAGGTAAATAAGAGTAACAATAAAATTGTTTAGGAATAGTGTCCCTATATTGCCGCTGTCCTAGAGTTTAGGGATTTGTTTATTTAAGTGAGTGTTTTGAAAGGTTAAAGAAAAACACCCAGATGGATAGATACATTAGAAGAGGAAGCCTGTGCAGACTTTTAAAGCCTGAGAAAAGTAAAACAGCTACTGTGAGGGCCTGGAAACAGACGCCATGCGCTCCACTCTCAAACGCTGGTTGTCACCCATTGTTGGCATCACGTCACTCGCTACCTTCTGGTTAGCGACAGGTTTCTTCCTTGCTTTTTTCTATGTTAAATTATCATTAATGTCATTTTTCTTCAGCAGAATTTTTTTTTCTTTTTTGGCTTGCTTCTCAATTTTAATTCTGAAAAGTTTTTCTCCTTACTTCTTTTCAGTCCTCATACTTTTCAATCTACATAGTTTTACTATAAAATAAACATCTATCAGCTTTCTCGGGAAAGTTATAATCTGGGGAATCAAAATCATGTGTCAAAAATATTTCCCTTTCAATATCTTTTCTCAAATGAAATATATTTAATATATTTGACCTGTGGTCTTTTCACACTCTCCTTTTGCTGTGGCAGCACAGGGATTCAGATAATTCTCTGTGTCTAGTGGAATGAATGTGAAACCAGCAACGGCTTTAAGTGAATGACAATCTAGTTTCCAAAGTCCTGTATTCCAGGTCAATATTCCTATGAGGAGTGTGGAAGGGATTCTTTAGGATTGATGGGTTTACATATCTCTTCACAATGAAGAGCCAAAAAGAAAATGGTTGGGGGGGAGACACCCACTGAGCTGAACAGTGTGAGCTATAGTGTCTGCAAACACTGGGGTCAGCAGAGAAGGCTTATCAAAGCTCAGTCTTAAAAAAGTCGTCATGGAGGAGAGAGAAGATACGTTTTATAAGTAATAATGGATGATGACTCTTTATGCTATAGATCACATAGAGAAAGTAAGGCCTGAGTTAGACATTTTTACTAAAAGAGATGCAATCTTCTCAGAGTATAAACTTTGAGAGTCAGCCTAGTCTCTATAATAACTATGGTTTGTTTTTTTTCTGCATTTTCTTATTAAATTGGGCGGGGGTGGGTCTCTATCTCTTTTGGGTAAGACATTAAACAAAAAGTGAGAATACAAAAAAGAAAAAAGAATTTTTTACTTCCAATTCTTTGGTAATAAAGAGGATAGGAAGTTTGACAAAGTGCTGGTTGCTACATGCGCAGTTAATAAAATTACTGACTACATTGACCATCTGTCTTCAAAAGTGAAGCGACTACCAAGAGAAATGATCACCCTCGATGAAAGCTATGGTCAAGGGAGAGCTCAAATTTGATTCACCATTTTCTGCCATCAGGGGTCATCTTCAGTTGAAGATGAGAACAACGTTAGTTGAGTAAACTGTTACTGTCACTTTTTTGTGGCTTTTCTGTAACTTTTAACTTGTACTTTGTGAAGAGCTCATTTGCGATTTTAATTATAAGTGGTATCATTAACTAACTATAATAATCACATATTTAGTCATAATAGTACCAAAATTTGTATTTTGTACCAATTCAGATCTGCTGGTAGCATTCACCAAACACTTCACGTATAATGCCATTTAATTTCCACAACAACTAGAGAGATGAGCAGCATTATTCACATTTTACAGATGACCAGGAAACGAAGGCTCAGCAAGATTTGCAATTTCAAATCTAGGTCTGTCTCATTATACTAAATTATCAAATTATCTTCTCTCGTATCTTTAATTACTTCCCTTTTAATCTAGAAGTATATGAAAGTATCTCTTATTTCTTAACTATTCAACTGAAACTTGCTTAAAACGAACCTGTAAGGCTAGGACCTTAACTGATTAGTGAATGGGAGAAGAGGAGGAGTTGAAGGTCTGGGGAGCCAGTTTAGGAATGTGGCTCCCAGACTATGGGACTAGTCCTGTATTCATGGTATAGAATTCCTTAAGTTGATTGTGTGGTATTTTCGAGAAAATAACTCACTGAAGTCAACAGCTCTAGAATCTCATCTGTGGAAAATGGGTATCTATGAGTTGCTGAAATATTCAGAAACTGTTAAGACACAAAACAAAATAATTCCACCTCCACTCTGTCTGTGAGACTGACATTTAGGAGTTTGCCACTCCCAACCTTTAAAACACAAAATTCTCTTAGGAAAGTTTTTAAAAATATTTTGCATATTTAGTATTCATATCAATGAAATTGTGAAACCATTTTTCTCTATCTATCTAATAATATATGATACCTTCAATTTATATTCAAAAGTCATTTTTGAATTAAAAATGGAAAATAATGACTTTTACCTACCCATATTTCAGGAGAACAGTAATGTGTAAGTGCATTTTGACATCGAAAAGGCTGCATTTGGATCGACATGGCTCTAGGCTTCGTGGTAACCGCCACATCCTCTTCACACCTAAAAATAGCTCTCGTCTTTCCAAATGGGTACCAAGCCCTCTGATTTCTTAGAATTTGTTTTTCCCCCTACTTACATTTGAAGCCGCCCACCCATTTTTAGTCTGCTCGTGGCTACATGGCAGTGTTCTGCAGAAACGCTCATTCATCTTCCCTAGGTACCAAAGTTCCATTGCTCCCGTTACAGGACGCCTTTGATGTGCACACAAGTGATGGGGCAAAAACCAAGGCCAGAAGGGGTTTGAGCATGCTGGGTGTGACATTAATGTGCACTTTGAATAATCATCTCAGGATACGTATACAGGATGTCAGCATATCTGCTTCAAAAGTGGGGGAAAAAACCCTACAGTCAAGCAACTCATTGGTCTAAACAACTGACTTGGAATTTTTTTTTCCAATTTATCACTGCTCTGTATAGCATGAAGAGAAGTCAGCCTGAGTATAGGCATATAACCTTCCCATAAATCTTAATATGTACACATTCAAACAACTGCTCATAATGAAAGGCAGTGACCATTAATAAACATTTTGATATTTGTTTTTATTTCTTAAAATATTTGGCCTTCCTAAAATAAATATTTTGGGGTGATTCTAATAATATTTCTATTGTAATGACTTTCAGTTTGAATTAGAGTATGTGTATAAAACTTATTTCAGATTGAACAATCTATTAATTTTGGTCAAGCAAATCTACCTCCACTACCTAAAAAGAGTTGAAAAAATTGGCATTGCTACTTTTAAAACATTTAGAAAGGAAATAGCATAACTTTTAGAAAATGTTTGATTTTCTTCTATTATTAATGCAAGAAAAAGATTCAGGATTGATCATAAACATTTTACAAATATAGCATATTCTGAGTTTTACCTTTAATTCTCTTGATTTAGATAAAATAAGGCCAAAATATATTGAAATGACTGCTTACCTTGGACATAACTTATCTGATAACCTACTGACAACTTTATCACATCCATTGGATAAGAATGTGAGAAGGAATCTGTTATGGGTTGAACTGCGCCCTCCTAAATTTCATATGTTGAAGTCCTAACCTCTAGTACCGCAGAATGTGACAGTATCTGGAAACAGGATTGTTACAGGTTTAACTAGTTACAATGTGGTTATACATCATGGACCCCTACTCCAATATGACCAGTATGCTCATAAGAAGGGAAAATTTGGACATAGACTTGCCCGTAGGGAGAACACCATGTGAAGATGAAGGCAGAAATCGGGGTGATGCTTCTTCAAACTTAAAGGATGCCAAAAATTGCCAGCCAATTACCAGAAGCTAAGGGAAGAGCCATGCAATAGGTTCTCCCTCATGACCCTCAGAAGGAACGCCTTGATCTCAGACTTTCAGTCCCCAGAACCATGAGACAATAAATTTGTTGTTTAAACCACTTAGTTTATGGTTCTTTGTCACGGCAGCCTTAGAAAATTAATATAGGACCTAATATGAGGAAATTCATTCTCCTCCCGTTTAGAAAATCTTACTTTACATATTCTACATAATTATCGTCAGCCCCTTCCTTATACATTGAAAAGTCATATATAGAGAGAGAGGATATAAGACAGACTGGTTTTGTCATATTAGGACTTTGTTGTGACCTGGACATTCTGACTTGCACAGGAACTGAACCATCAATAATGTCACATCATGGTTCTGCACATCTGCTCTTGTCTTTGTGGTCCCAAAGTGTTACCAATAGTCAATTTAGTCTAAATCAATTTTTCAGTATTTAGCAATGTCATCCATACCTTCACATATAAGTTGAGCCTCAGTTTCCTCATTTGAAAAGAGCCAGTTACATTAATGTTGTCCACTTTATTGTACATATTTTACCTCATGTAAAAATTTTTTTGAAATAAAATTAAGTGACTTGTATTTGATTTAGTCCACTGGGTAAACACATGGCAGATCTTCAGTATTATCGCAATCACAGCTTTATTGTTTCAGTAAAGTGTATGTGTTATGTATATTTTAACGATTCATCTTTAAAAACCTTTTATCATATGAACTAACACGTAAGTAATCTCTCCTTAGTCTCTTTAAAGATAAGAGCTTGTTAAATGACTTGATGAACAAGAATCAGTTTAAAAATTCAGTTGGCACTTTGGAAAATGAAAAGGCATGTTTTGTTAGTTTGCCTGAGAAAGTATTTCTCTTCCATTATTTTTCATTAAGCATCTTACTTTGAGGTAATCACAGGTTTACATAACTATAAGAAATAACACGGAGGTCCTAAGAGCCTTTTATCCAGTTTCCGTCCATTGGTAACGTCTCCCAGAACTATGGTGCAAGGTCACCACCAGGATATTGACATCAATAGTCAAGGTACAGACTGTCTCCATCACCCTCAGGATCTCTCATGATGCCCTGTGTGGCACACCCACCCCTGTCCTGTCCCCTACTACTCCCTTTTAACCCATGGCAACCACCGATCTGTTTTCTATTTCTATAATTTTCCCATTTCAAGAATTTATAGAAATGGAATCATACAATATGTAACCTTTTAACATTGGCTTTTTTATTCACTCAACATAACTTTCTGAAGATTCACTCAGGCTGTATGTATCAATAGTCTGTCTCTCTCGCTTGGTAGCAATTCATGGTAGGCTATGCCACATTTTAACGGTTCGCTCCCTGTGGGACACTGGGTTATTTCCAGTTTTTGGCCATTAGGAATGCAGACACCATGAACATTGTGTACAGTTTCTTTTGTGAACCAAAATTTTCATTTCCTTGAAATAAATACTCAAGGGTGCAACTGCTGGGTTATATGGTGGTCGTATCTTTAACTGTTTAAGTAACTGCCAAACTCTTACCATGAGTGATACAAATCAAAATCTCAGTGAGATATCATTACAAATCTATTGGAATGACTAAAATAGTGACAGCACACAATGTGAGGGAGGATACAGAGGACCTTATCACTCAGATGGCTGGTGGGAAAATGATGCAAAAAGTCACTTTTAATCTGTATTTCTTGTGGTTGGTTGTTCTCCACTTTAGATTCACCACTTGGGATCTGCTTGGGTAATCCAGCTGCATATCAGATCGAGGACAACAACCTGCAGCCGAACCTCATTACTCGTATTCTGGATTTGTGACTTTGCCTACTCTCTGCAAATTATTTCTAGCCCCCCAAACCGAAACTCACAGCGCTTTTGTGGTTTTTAGGGAACATGGGCAAAGCAGCAAAAAATCTGAGTCGCTGACTGTGCACGTGCCCAGATGAGGTCAAACGAGGTGACACTCTGCCTCCTTATTTCAGCTCACATGGTAACACGTGTCCTCTGAGGTTTACTGAGTGCTACATTTATCTGTTTTGTATTTATTCCTTGGTGGCTTCACTGTTTAAAATGGACCCCAAGCTTAGTGCTGAAGTACTGTCTAGTTTTCCCAGGTAAGAGAAGGCTGTGATGTGCCTTATACAGAAAACGCATGTTAGGTCAGCTCCCTCCAGGCATGAGTTATATTACTGTTGGCTGTAAGTTCAATGCTAATAAATCAACAATATATATTAAATGAGATGTCTTTAAACAGAAACGCACATAAAACTAGGTTACGTATTGATCGGTTGATGAAAATATTGTGACTAAGAGGTTCACAGGAACCTAATTCTGTATTTCCCCTAGGAGCAGTGGTTCAGTATTCTGTAAATCAGAGTTCCTGGAGACTTTAAAGAAGAACATAACTACCAGAAATAACAAGAATTGACTGTATTTGACTGTACAAATGAGTTACAGTTAAGTAAGAACAACAAGGAGAACTTTCCACCCAACCAAAAGCATTCCTTTCTCCCCAAAGCTACTCTTTATCAGCACCTGCTCTGTGCAAAGTACTTCAGTAGTATTGTGCTGAGTGTGCACGCTTGGTTGGGGGTGCCAATGGCTGAAGGGAGGAGACAGAGGTGAAAATCGATGAGCTGCTTCTCCCTTCTCAAGGAAACAAAAGGAGTTGGGGGCAGGCAAGTAATATTTACCAGTGGCCTGAGCTTCGTTTACAGATGGCGTCATCCCTGTGGCAGCCATAGACAGTTTCATGGCAGTTTCACAGAGGCACAGTCTGAAGCTCCGACTGGTTAACTTGTCGAAGACTAAAACAGCCAGGGTAGGGTACAGCTGAAGCTCACATCAAGTTCTGCCTGGAAACAAAGCTGAAACACTTTTCCATACAATGCAGTTTTCTAAGCGTGTTGGTTCTTCAATTTTATGGCATAAGAATGGCTAAAGATGATTGTTTAAAAAAGTAAGCTCCTGGGCCCCACTTTCAAAGACTGATTCAGAATTTTGGGGAGGAGATTAAGACTCTACCTTCCAACATTTTTTTTTTTTTTACCATACTTAAAAAAAAAAAAGGTATTTAAGGTATTCACAACGAAGGAGTAAAGAATACAGATATGAAAATAAAGTGGAATAGAAAAGCAGGTTAAAACAAGTGCAACTGTAACAAAAATAGTCATTTTTTCCCTCCGATTATAACTAAAGTGCTGTCTCCCATGACACATTTCATTAAATGTGTTTAGGGGACAGTGTGATTCTACTCTGAAGGTAAAAGCACTGGACTCCAAACAAAATGTTTAATCTTTCCTCCAGTCACTTATTCCCCAAGCGAGTCACTTCTCCTGTCTCTATCTGTGACCACACATCTCCGTGTGGGGGAAAAGTCCTGGTGTACATCCATTTTCCAATGCAACTGCTAGTAGTGTCTCATGTCGTTTTCAAAATATCATGATTTGAATGATAAATATTATTGTGACTTTAATTAGAAGCAAGACGAGTGGCATCTGAAGCATGTACTTGTCTTAAGGTCTATAATGAAATTAAAAATTCCATATAAGGGATTATAGTTTATATATTTTCATGTATTCTTAAATCAACTAATCTTGCAAACTAACTTACTTATTTGTAACATGTAGATTAATTTATGTATTCCATCAATAAATAATTACTGGGATGTATTACTAGGAGCAGAGGCCCCTTAGCTGTCAGTCCACCCAGTGCTCTTTCTTTCTGTTTCCCAGAGGGACTGGCCAAGAATCTCTAACATGTGTTGTTCTCCAAATCTCTGGGTGAATCCAGGGTGAGAGAGGAGACAGCACTGCCTCTAAGATTCAGTGATGCCTGTGGTGAGCCAGATTTAAAACAGCAAAGTGCAGTGCCTTCGGGCATCCTTGGCTTCGGGAAGACAGAACTTTTAAGGAGTGATCCAACTAGATCAGGACTCCAGGCATGAACGCCAAAATAGTGAATCTTTCCTCATCCACCTCTGGGTGGTGAGGTTGGGGGATAGTCCCATATTAGTCAAGTGGCTTCCAGGGTGAAGATGCCATCAGGGGTTCCCCCACAGATTTCCCAGTGACTGGTCCTGGGGCTCTCTGGGGCAACAGTATGCAGCATGAGGACAGTAATGTCAGTGGCCAGAGCTAGCTTCTGAACCTACAGTTCCTGAAGGTCAGAGCTGTGATCACCGATTTTCAGCCGTGACCGTCAGATTTCTGATAGTTTTGTTGGCGGCAGCAGTGTGAAGCACCACCTGCAGTCTGTTGCTCTCAATGGCATTATGTGATTTAAATGGTTTATGCCACTGAAAAATTTTTTCTCCTGCCACATAACTCCAGTACTATATTATGCAATTGGGAGAACACTATTTTTTCCCCACTGGTGTTGTGGAGGTAAAAAAAAATGGTACTTTTCCCGATGGTATCAAAAAGTATATTATATAACCTACATTGAGACTTGATAATAGCGTGAGAAGCAAATAAACTTATAATGATAAATGCCAATAACATAAAGAATTACTTCAAATTGCCATTATTTTTTAAAGATAAGCACACATTTTCATGTTTCTACTCTGAAAATAATTCCTATAAAGTAGATAAAATACAATTTGAGTTTATCTTTTACTCCACTCCAATTTTTAGATCAGTTTACCTTGTTTCAATGATGTCAAAGGCAAGAAACTGGTAAACAATGACTGAAATGCACAAGTTAATCTATCACTTTAAGAATCATTTTTGGATTTCCATTTTTATAAAAGTCAGAGGTTAATGAGAAATAATCTTCTGTGTCCTGGGAAATTTCATTAATGTATCTATATATCTAAAAAGGCTATAAATTCGAATCTTTAAGTGAATATTTTCAAAAACTTCAGTTGAAATTTTCATGACTATTAAGAAAGATTAATGTTATATCAACAAGTTTTGTGTAATAGACAAGTTCTAAAATTGTTTTCATCTTTCTCATCGTCAAATGTAGACTTTGGCCCACTAACCTGGGCATCCAATACCTATATCTGTTCACTTCAAAATTAGCTATAATTGCCATAGCCCAGAAGTAGACCCAGGTAGAATTGTGAATTATTACGACATCATACTTAAATAATTTTTAAAAGTGATACGCATTCTCACTTATGAGTTTAATCATTGCCTAGAAATGGCTAAAGCAAATTCTAAAATTCTGATTATGCAGACTGGGCCATTTAAAGACTTTAGATCAATTGACTACATACACTACTATCTAGTAAAATTAAGTACTTAGCAGGACTTAATTCAGGTTTTTTAAGTAAATGTCACTTTTCTCTCTATATAGTTCAGCCTCTTTCCCCCCAGTATGGGTGCTCTCTGCTCCTTTGTTAAACTTTCTTCTCAGTGTGCTCTCCTCCTCTTGGTCTTCTTGGTGTTAAGATATCCTATCTTTCTCATCAGTTGTGAAAGAAAAAAAATAACCAATTCAGGAAGACTTAGAGTCTCAAATGTTATCACTTGTGGCATACTCTACACGTCTTAAAGATGGCAGCTAATAAGACAGCAATACTCTCCCAAAGGGAATGTGTTCAAGCTAATGGCCACCACCAAACTGTGTCTTTTCAGCTGGCCGTGCAATGTGATCTGTTGAAAATTTTCATATTTCAAATATCTAGCTCGGATTGGAGCATGATCCTTTTAAAGCACAGTTTGGTTAAAATTCTCATAATCCTCAACCTTCTGAATTAACGATATTTTTTCATGCATGGATAGAAGAGGGTGGGAAGAGAGGAAGCTAATAATAGCTCTGTTATAACTTTGTTCTTCTAGAAAATAATATTCATCTAGAAGGTACCTTAGGTACTGTTATGGGTATATGTTTGATGAATCTCAAGGGAAGGGAAGATAGTTATTGGTGCTATTCAGTACGATTTAGTGTGTTGAATTCTGTTAAGATAATTCAGACATGAGAGTTTGAACTCAAGTCGTGGCAGTAGAGGTGAAAAAAAATGGGCAGATCATACAAATATTTAGAAGACAGAAATCCTAAGATTTCAAAATGAAGATGACATCTAGAATGAGAAGTAGGAACTTTCCTCCCCCATCTCATAGTTCTGCCGAGTTTTCAAGTAGGTAACTGCATAGATGGTTAAGAGCATTTACAGGACTAGAAATATGCAAAGGAGCAAAGGATATTTTTGGAAGGTGATGGTGATTGTGGGGGAGTACCAATGATGGAAGTAAAAGAATTCTTTATTTGGACATACTGAGTTTGAGGATCCAAGTGAAGTACAGTAGGCAGTTGGATATTTTGCTCTAAATATCAGAAAAGGCACAAGGACTAAGGATGGGCATTTGCAACGTTTCTCCATGAAAGTCAACAAATAGAAGGAAATGCAGGGCTTATAAAATCTCTTCTGCACCTTTAGATAATCACTTTGTCAGCTTAGTTAGCCAAATGAATCTCTGAAATAGTTATTGAAAATATTTAAACCTTAATGTGTTTTTTAAACAAAGAATTCAGATAGGGATAATTTTTAGCTGAGTACGATACGTAGCCAAGTGCAATATAAAGGTTAAAGCCACACCCCAAGTATAAGAATTTGATTTTTTTTTTTTTTACCCTGGGCAAAATATAATGATCTATTTTCAAATAATGTGTGTGTGTGTATGGGGAGGGATTGAGTTTTATAAGCATATTTTAAAGGCTCAAAGGGCTTATGAACATCAAATAGTTCTTCAAAAACAACAACGTAGTGATTGAAGTGTAAATGAATCATGAAATATATGGATTAAATATGCCTGGATTTATTACAATAATTAAAAATTTAAGACTTGCTTTGGGCAAAGTATGACTGAGGTTTTCTACTGAACCTCAAAACACCCGGAAACACTGAAACATTATAATACCAAATCTTTCCAAGTTTGTAAGTCCTGAGATTTCTATAGATCACATTACCTATTTTTCTTCAGCAATATATTAACCCTTCAATTAAAAGGTCTAAAATATACTATCTGGGAAGAAATAACATATTCCTTGAAAATTCAAATAAAAGTGGGTTTGCTTACAGATAGAATATAAAAATAAAAAGGTATTTGAGAAGAATGGGATTTGTTTGACAAGATCTGGGCATAAAGTGAACTAAACAAGCTATAACAATGGACTTTATTTAACTGGTTGGACAAGTGTTAGGCTTAGTATTGAAAAGATACATATTAACAGCAGATGTAGCCAACAAAACACAACTTAGGGATTTTAGTTGATTATGAACTCGATAGAAGTCTACAATAGTGCTGTGATTTATTTTTATCTTGGATTGGATAAAGAATTAAAGCTTGTGGACACTCTACCCCATGCCAGTCAATCATGCTTGAGTATTGTGTTCACTACACACTTTATAAATTTGTCTGGAGAAGATTAACCTCAATCATGAATGGACTCTGATCAATTCCTCATGTCGAAAAAACTGAGCAAGTTCAAGAAGATAGCAAGCTCTGGTGGGACATAACTACCTGAAAAATGGCTGGAGGGGAACATCCTAAGAAGGGGCAAGATTTTGATTCATAACAAAGAACTTTCTGTTGATTAGAGTCATCAAAATCAGGCTGACACTATTACCTACTACTCAAGGAACAGAGATTCCCTCTAATCAGAGGTCTTCAAATAATGTGGGTTGTTGTAAATATGTTCATTATCACCTAGAAATTAAAAAAAAACTCCCTGAACAATAGTACACATGAGTACTTTTCCTTATATGAACTCAAGGCAAGCTTCAGCTTCCTCAAAGGAACACATCCTTTCCTCACTGCCCTTATTTTATTCACAGTTAAGTAGACTGTACAATGTCCAGTTGGAAACTCTATATATGTTTTGTTGGTCACACTATATACTGTGCTTCTATAATGCTTAATATGTATTTATTACTTCCTTTATTTATAATAATTTGTTTCAAAATCTACTGAGAAAGTGAATAAGGATTTATGTAGTTCAATTTTGTACTGATAAGACTTTATATAATTTCTAGCATAGAGATCCTAAAATTGTTTAAGAACTAGTGCGTAAATGAATGTATGAGTGAAAAGGCATCTCACACATTTATTTAAATGCCCTAACAAGAATACCAAGTTCTACAGTTGCATGGAAAAAAACTGTAGGTGAAATTTCCTACTGTAAGACCCTTGACAATTATGGAATATCTCTAATGACAATTCTTCCATTATACTCTGCTATGAAAACCTGAAAACAAATGTTAGTGAGTGTGCAGAGGAAGGTTAGGTGATTCGTTTTGTTTTCCTACCTGATGAATCACAAATATATAGTCTAAATTACTAAGTATTGCTTTCAATTCCAATTATTTCTTTTTTTGTTCGAATGAAGAACTGATCATATTCCAAATTAATATTCAAAAGGATATTTTGAGAGAAATTAGGTACAATAAACCTCTTAAGAAGACATCTAGGAAACACTTATCTTATTGGAATAATCTAAAGAGCAGACAGAGAATAGAGTCAATCATAGCACATACGCCTTTGATAAAGAGGTCTTTCTCCCTCCCATCCTTCTTCTGTAGGGATATAAAAATAAATCGTTTTAAGTTTTATTTTGAATATACTGCAATGTGTGAAATTTTTAACCACCTAAACATTTCAAAGGAACTCAAAGAAAGGATAACTACAACACAAAGAGAAACCTTGGCTGGTGGAAAGTGGGGAGGAGAAAGGCCTCAAGCGAACCAGAAAGTGAGAAACTGTTCTCAATTCAACTGCTACACAAATTACAGGGCAAAATGCTCAGTTCCCACTGGGCAGGAAAACATGTTTTCCTTTACAAAATATTTACCATCTGAAGTCTTTTCTAACTAAATAGCCACGTGCCTTGTTTTCTGACACATATTTGTCTATATTTGACTTAATCTTATATTTAATATGTGAGAGGAAAATTTCAGTACCTCTAGGTTTTATATAATAGATACAAGTTTTACGTAGTCATGAATCTTGCATCTTCTTCATTTCCTACACATCTGTGCTCAAATAAAATCATTAATTTTATTACCAAATAATCTGTAAAAAACATGTAGGATTTAGTGTGAAAAATAAGAGATTGTATATACTACATAATAGCATGAATAATTTTGAAGTCAATTAAAGCAATCCAGTAGGTCTGTTTTACTTAAAATTACTGTACTACAGAAGTTAATAACAATGCTATGAACTTATTTTAAGCAGCAACTAAACTGTAGCTACATTATGTAATAGTTGCTGTCACTTGGAATGGAATGTTCTATGTCCACACAGACCCAATTTTTTCTATGAACAAGCTACTGAACAAATTTATAATACTGCATCTATATTACTTTTGTAATGAAGGTTTATGAAAACATTATTTTGTATTCCATTGTGAATCTCCTTTATAGATGGTTACATTGTTAGCTAATTTGATTGTGTTTCTATATATGAGTGATATGTGCTTTGATCTTTATTTTTCTATGTATCTAGCATATTCTATTTACCTTCCTATATATTTATGTGTCCATTTCATTCACTCTCAATCTCATTTGCGGTAGCTTGAGAAAATAAAATTAAACTGATATAGCAATTACATTGTTGGAAAAGTAGAGATAGAACAGTAAAAACATGTTTGTTTCCCCAGAAAGGAAGTTATTACAAGTAAATATGGTTCTTGGAGTCTGTACTATAGTTGAAGGTCATGTTCATTAACATCATATGTTCAGCAGGATAACATTCTATCAGTTGCTCAATAGCAGGACAGCTTTCAGGCTTTCAGAACTGTAATAAAATGTTTCCTTGTGAGTTCTTACAACTGTATCACCTGATGATGTAATGATATGTGGGCTCTTTCAATGAAATCCCTTTATCTGATGATATTTATACAGCTATTGAAAATGCACTGAGAACACAAAATATAAGAGAATGGAAAATATTTTTGCAACATAGTGCTATGCTCTGAATATTGCTAAATTAAATATATAATTTTTACAAAATTCTTTATATTGGGAAGTCCAATCTATTGGGATATTCTGAGATTAACATTCTGCATTTCAGCTTTTAAATAGGGAACAGTCATTACTACGTGACAAGTATACCAGTCCTTGCCATTTTCTTGGTTCTAAAAGGCCAAGTGGGTCATGAAAGGTATGAAAAAGTGGGTAAAACTTCAAACATCCCATTTCCAGGGTGTGCACGCAAGCACACCCTCTAAGACTGTGCCCTCACCCCTCATCCCTCCCAGTGTTTAGCTCCTTTCCTCTCCATGTGGGATGGAGGCGGGCCTCCGCAGGCCACAGCGAGCCCACCCAGGTGGTATGATGGAGCCCACCCAGGTGGTATTATGGCTGAGACTTGGGGAAGAGCCTCTTGCTCTGAACTCTCAGTTCCATTTGGTCTCTAACGCGAGACATTCTTCACAAAACCTTGAAATCTACAATTAAAACTAAAGGTGAAAACACAAAATGACTCAGAGGAAGCAACAAGTAATTTCATTTCACATAAAGATGTAAATAGCCCTTGAGAATAGGGAGCTTTTTCTGAGAGACACCAAGTTAAATGGGAAAGAGTAAAGTATTTAGAGTCAAAGTCATGATGAGGTCAACTCTCCCATGTGCCACTTCAGTTAGCCCTTCTCCTGTCCAAATTTCAGGTTCTTTGTCTGTAGAACAGGGATAATAATACTAGAGGAGTTTTAAAAGCTCAAGGAGATGAAAGCTCTTAAAAACTCTAAAAAGCTAGCTCACTTGTATTTAATTTCCCAGCTTCTGATACCAATTTGAGAGTTTTTCAAGACACTAGGGTCCTAAAAAAGTGAGTAGAGTGGACAGAGAGGCAAATTCTCTAAAGGATGGGGGTGGGGGCGGGGGAAGGGACAAAGAGAGGAAGCACAGACATCTTTGTAGATGGTTCTACTTAATGATTTTCCTAAAGCACTTGAACTGCTAACTTGCTACAAGAAATTCCATACAACCACTAGCAAATGGAAACATTTATCAAATGCTGCCACCAGAACGCAATGCCATCCAGCTCTACCTTAACAAAGAAGCAGAACAAGTCTGAATGGCAAAAGACACTAGCTTCTATGGCATGGTTCAGAAGTAATGAACATTCAGTCATCTGTTGTTTACAAAAATTCATTTCATTAGTTTGTAACATAGCTCTAATGCGGGGAGCATGAAACATGCAGCGTGCTGTGTATGGAGAATTAGTCTAGTTTAACCTCAAATCCACTCAAGTCCTACCAGTGTCTAAATTTCCTGAGTTATGATACTCAGATTTATCTGTGATACGAATTATGAGTTTCACTAGTGATTTGTTTTTAACACTGAAGTCGATGAAACTGAAGAGTGTGCTTATACATATGTAGGGTACGTTCACTTTAACACAGCTGCAATGGCCAAGGTATTGGCAGAGGGCAGATGGTGACAATGTAGACTATGCTTCTCAAACTTTAACATGCAGAACAATCAGCTAGAGATTTGTTCAAATGCAGAATCTGGTTCAGAAGGTTTGTGGTGCTCTCAAGGTTCTGTTTCTAATGTGCTTTCAGGTGACGCTGCTGCCACCAATCTAGGGACCTGTATACAGGTACTCCTACCTGGACAGATGAAGTGGGAAAGCTGGAAGGAGAGTAAACAGGGTAAGGACACAACTGTGAGTTGATAAAAAAAAACAATGACGCATTGGCCCACGACATACATATGGAAGGGTTGCTTTGAGCAAAGGAAACAAGATCACAAATATGTCACATAAAAGTTGAAAATAATCACACCTCTGTCTATACAGATGGATAACACTGATTTTTCAGTTTACATATATCTAAAGACATATTTATACAAATGTAAATATAAATATTAAAATGTGTTGGGACATTCTGTGAGTATATACCTACATCAATGTGTAGACGGGGATGCCTATGTGTGTGTTTCCACATCTGTATAACAAACATTCAATCACTTTGTGGGAGCCAGTCCACACCAAAGCCACTGAAAAAAACACTTACTTGAGTAGACTCCCCACCCACCGTATGAATTACATACACACGCAGACACACACGCACACACACACGCACACACGCACACACACACACGCACGGAGTTTCATTCCGATCGCCCTACAAATACATGTGAGGATAAACACAAACATAACCAGGTAAAATGAAAAATAATTAAAATCAACACTACATTCAACAGAGTTGCTTTATAAGTGCTTGTTCATTATACATAACTAATATAGACTTTTTATTAAAAATTATTGGGGGTGATACTGATTAACAAAATCAAATGTTTCAACTCTATCTATCATTCAACAGTAAGTCGTATATATATTGCAACAGACTCTTAATTAAATATTAAATGTAATTCAGCTACTCATTTTTTATAAAGGCTGTAATGAAATAATTTTCATTATCAGCACAATTTCTTGCCTAAAGTTTTATTTCAATAATTTTAATGGAGTATGTTTGAAAAATAAGGCATGTGTACCTTTCTTTTGTTAGATGCAATTAAATTATTGTGGATATCCAAAAACAATAAACATCTCTATCTGTTGGTTGGATGTGTATGCATAATTGAGTAATTTAATATTATTTTTTACGTTTACTGAATTTCTGAAAGAATGAGAAACAAAAAGTGGCTGTTCATTAAATGGTAACTATATCCTTTTGTTGTCGTTATTTCAGACTTTTAAAAATTCTTTCTTCGAATTTAGTTTTAATTATATTATTCAAGGCAGCTTAATCCAATCCATCCTAATAAAAAATATTTAATATGTTTAGGACACAGTGTTTAGAGTTTAGGCAGGACTTAGATGATGAATAAAATGATACATCCTAGGAACAAAATATTTTAGTAACATGGTACATTAAAAGTGAAAAGTGTAACTGCATTAAATGATGCATAAATGTGTTTTAAAATGAGTTTCCATTTAATCTTAACTAGTTTTGAACATCAAAATTTGTACTCTAAAAATCACAAGCAGTCAGTAGAAACTTTGGGATAATCTTTAAATTTGTTATCAATGCTACAGTTTATTTAAAATTGAAGAAAATGTTTTAAAAAGTTTAAAAAAAACCACGACTACTCTTCAATATTATTACCTACCACTAGAATAGTAAACTGAATAATTTTATTTCACTCTCTTTATTCATAGAAAATAAATGTATTAAAAGTTAAACTCTGCTAACATGAATCAGAACTGAGATATCCATTATTGAATACTTAGACTATATTTAGTGAAAAGTTTGTCAGTCGAGCTCACTGGAAGTTCAACTCCACAAAAACAGATACTACATCTTATTTCCATCTACAGCTCCATCTCAGAGAACAGTAACTAACCAAGTGCCAAACTGTTACTGAAGGGATCAATGAACAAATCAATGTGATGGATTCAATGTGTAGCCAGATGTTGGAGGAAGTTCTGGAGTCAGGGGGAAATTTTTTTTAATGTTTAATGTTAAAATTAAAACAAAGCAAAACAAAACAAAAAAACAGCAAGTGTTACATATTTACTATGATCATAAATCAATTAATGGTACAATCTTTATAGGAAAATATTCCAAAATATTAATAGTTGCTTGAGGGGAAAGAAATGCAATATTATTTCCCACTCCCACTAAATTATACCTTGGGAATCTCTAAAATTTATTTAATGAACACATTATTTTGATCATGAAAGTTTTTAAAAGCAACCTTTCACTTTGTAAAATAACTAGCAATGTGAATGACTGTGGCTACTGATCGGCAAAAATAGGCAGTTCAAAGATGCAGGAATTTGAGGGAAGAAAATGGACCTTTCCTGTGTTTCACTGAAGATACTTAAATACATTAATATAAAATGAGAATTTTAGTGGACTCACAGGTAGCTGTCAGCTGTGCCTGTCTGCTGTGGCTGAGAACAAAGATGGGAGCATGACTTTCTGGATTTGAATCTTGCTTCTGATTCCCACTGGCTCTGTGAGCCTGGGAACCCAAGGGCTCACTCTGGGTTTCAGTTACTTAAACTGAAGTTACTTGAACTCTCTGTATTTCAGTTTCTTTATCTGTGGAATAGAGGTAATATTAGTACTCACCTCCTATTGTGAGAATTACTAAAGTTAATGCTTGTTCAAGTACTTAGAACAGTACCTGGCACATGTTAAATGCTACATAAGCGTAAGTTCTTACTGTTATTTGCTGTGCCAGAGACCGCAGTGAAACAAACAGACATACACGTCTCCATCCTGGTCTTTTAACTGCACCGAACCCCCTTCCTGTCTAGGACAACCCTTGTTTTGCTCAGTGCTGTGTCAGGTTTGGGACAGCTAATATTTCATTGTATGTATGGTGACCAAGCCTGTATACTCTCAGCAATATGTTTATGAATCACTGAACCCCCACACGGGCTGAAGCCACCCACAAATTCCACGTGCAATAACCATGAAGGTGTTGTGGTAAGACCTGCAGATTCTTTGCTGTGTGTGAGTCTGCTCTACACACAACTACTCAGAAAAGCATTTCAGGTATTTCTGGCAGCAGAAAAAAATGGGCTATATCACCAAAGCACATTTTCTATAAAATAACCTCTCTCTCTCTCTTTTCTTTGGTGAAAGGTACATATTTTATCCAACCAGCAATATCCCTGTTTTGGGTTGCAAGTAGATTCCTGGAACCCAGAAGGCATGGGATACCATCTCTAATATATAGACCAACATCAAACCTATCAACATCTTACATCCTCTGAGATTCTCCAGGGTCAGTTAAACATGATAGCTGCTTACTACCACCAGAGAGACAGAATATTAGTTCCCCAGTCTTTATTAAATCTTTTATATGTTAATAGGCAAAGAAAGCATTCTATGCCCTTTAAAGTAACATCCCAAAATTTGCATCCAGATACCAGAATATTCCTACTCAGTGCAGAGCCAGAGCAGAAGAGAAACACAGGCCTTCATGCACATCTAGTGAAAATTCTTCCTCTTTTAGCATTGAAAACAACCTATAGAGGCAAGTGTTGAAGAAAAGGGTACCAATAAAATTACCCAGTCCTCCTGATCCATGGTAATGGTGGGTATCATCGCCACTTTTCTCTAACATTCAGGGCAGAGAAAGGGATTTGTGATGAGCTCCAGCAAATCCAGGGTTAACACTCATGCTTCAGGAGGGACAAAGGCTAGGTAGGTGTCGGGACATGTTGGTCTCCAGTGCCCTCTGATGATCGTCCCACAGCACCTTCCTCTCCTTCCCCACTTCCAGTGAGAAATAGACGAAGATACTTAGAAAGTAGGCTCAGATCCTCTGAGCAAGACATTACACTTCAAGAATAGAAAATAATCAGAGTAACCATTATCTCAGTTCTCCATGAATTTAAGATTCCAAACAAAAGGCTGTTATTCTCTAATTTTATATCTGAATTTTGGAAGGAAACATTGAGACTGTGGATCTTCAATGATCAGAACTTTTTTTTAAAAAAAAAAAGAAAGATCTCATCTCCTTCATTTAAAATATCCTGGTGTGTGTGTGCACGTATCGTTTATGAAAGTATACTTCATTTCACCCTGGGCTTAAAAATTAAGTATTGTTTTTGTCAGGATCAGGAATTTTATTCATTTTAGTCTGTCTGTATATAATGAAGAATCTCTACCTAGATACCAGGTTTTTTTTTTCTTTTTTCAGTCTCTTCTATTGCCTTGAAAGGGAAGTTTAAAAAAATTGTGGCATTTCATCACTCAGCCCTCAAAGCAAGAGGTGAGAGACACATACGGTATTGCTTTATGACAATCTCCACTGTGTTTCCACTTCCTGCTCTGCAGCCATATGATCGAGCCTCTGCCTTGGTTCTCGGCTTTGTTTCCTTTTAAATAATACACAGAGGTTGGCTATTCAATAACTTTTTTTCTCTTCTTTGAAATCAGTGCTGTTTTGATATTGAGCACATCTAATCTTTTCACTGCTCTGGTTAGTTTATCCCCTTTGAACTAACCCGTCTTCTTCTACTTTCTTATACAGAGGCATGTTAGGCAACATGTAGAAAATTAATAAATGCCTGTTGACAGGTATAATGATCAGAATGCTTCTGGTGACCACATTTATATTTAGAAAGCCTACTAGGCTGGACTTAAATCCCAGTGCTAAGAAAGGACCTTATATTTACTGTACATCTAGAAATAGTTACACTCCCAATAATTAGTCTGATAGTTTTTAGCTTTAAAAATAACAGCAACATGGCAACATACTACAATTATATTTTCCTAAAATAAAATCTGCAAGAAGTTTTAACATCCTATTATTTGAATTATTGTGGGCAAGAATCAAGCACAGGAGTGCCTTCACTTAATCTCTGATAGTCTATGAATCTTTGAAATGTTTGTATTGTTGCTAAATTTAATATCATTTAAATAAATGTATTAATACTTATTCAATTAAAACAAAAACTACTTCTGAAGAACGTATTAAATGCAAATCACTTAAAAGCTTAGAAGATAATGGAGCAATTTTTATGTAGCAGCATGATATACTGTGGGAAGAGGAATATGGCAAGTCCACATGTAACTATAATTCAAAGTCTACTATTAAATAACCACAGGAGAAGTAGGATCAAAGAGTCTGAAGTGTTGAATGAGTGAGAAATCTGGACTCTAAGTGAAGTTTTCTCGTAAGTTTATACTGTGTTTATGAATTATAAGACTAATTTTAAAATAGCTCTGAAAATATCTTCAGGTAAATTGAATATGTTAAAATAAGCTTAAATTCAAACTGATTACACAAAAGTATCTAGAACACTGGGTTTTTTTTGTCTTGTAAAATAGTGTATTATGTTACTACTCATCTAGTTGGTTAATAGCCAAAAATCTCAAACAAACATTTCCCCTAGGTATGCTTAAGAATGAAAAAAGAAAAAAACAAACCAGTACTGAAGATGGATTTTTCTAAAACATATTTTAGTATTTGACAGATTAGGTAATAGACCTTCAGCCAAAAGCCTGCACATTTTATTCATTTTTATTCCATCGGCTCCTTCACTGTTTCATAAATTATTTAGTTAAATGACATTTTTGACCATGTTTCTTAAAATGCCATTTGATTGTAATTTACTCCAGGTTTTCATAACCCTATCAGTATATATAGAGAAATTTGTCTTCATGGGTCAACAGTAGTCTTATTATTTAATCTCCTTTTAACAACTATAATTTCATTTTGATGTATTTTTAGCATATTATTTTTTTAGGAGAGAAGTAGATTCTGCAAATTGAATCCCAGTTGCAACCTACCCTGTCCCCATCCCACATCTGATTAAAAGAAAAGTCAATCATTCTAAGAATACACATCTGTTTTGGACTCAAATGATGTAAAGTAAAAATTATATTTGTAAGTATCAGCTAGTCCACATGATCAGCTTTTTAACCTGCTGCCAAGCAACATAAATATGTTTTGTCCTTCAAGGGTTTGGAAGCAATACAAAAAATATTCTAACAATCTTCTGAAAAGGAAGGAAGGAAGGAAGGTGGGAAGGTGGGAAGGTGGGAAGGGAGGGAAGGAGAGAGGGAGATACGGAGGGGAAAAGAAAAAGCATGACTAAAGGAAATAAGTAGTATGTCTACATTTTTCTTGCAAATATTTACCACAAATTTTTATATTTTAGTCATCTTCAGATATGTGACCTTAAAAAGTCACTAGATATTTTTAGGATCTGGTTCGATCACCTCTAAATACAGCAATTTCAGGTGGTCTCTATAATCTCTTCAAAGCCTAGAGGTCTGATACTGTATGATTTTTACATCAAGTGAATGCTACATTGATTATTAAACCAATGACTTAAGAACCAGATGAATCCATGTTATGAATTATGTACATGGTTACAAATCATCAGTAGAGTTTTGGTAGTAAGAATTTTATGCTATATTTGGAGAATTGGTGATCTATGAAGAATATGTCAAAATATTTAATGAAGAAATATATCTCTTGTGCTGAAGATTTTACTGTCTTGGCAATAGGATAATTAAAAAACAAAAACAAAAACAAAAAAAAACCACCCTACAAAATTCAGATCCTGCAAATGAAAAAAATTAACAAAACAGTCTTATTATGAGACCTGATTCTAAGTTACATTGAAACTGATAGTCGGATAAGACAATAGCCTAAAATCTCAGTGACATTGTCACATGTTTCCAAAAATGCAGGAATTAGGTATTAGGCAGATAAAATTCAGAGAACTCACTAAATTTAAAACTTTTCAAAGTTAGCATTCTAAATGGATTTAGCAATCACCCACTTAGACTTAGCCAATAAACTAATATGATAATCAGCCTCAGTGGCTTTCCCTCTTGCGCGGTTTCCCTTTTTTTGGCCTTAATAATCATTCCAATTAGAATTTCGGTATTATCGAATAAATTAGTAATGAAAGATTGGGAACGATCCTAACCTTTGTGGCAAGAATATCAGTTTAAATACATTACACATTTTCTAGATCATTATTTTTGTGGAATTTTTTACATTGGTGCCTGCAGAGAAAAATGCCCTTGTTTACTAAAATATGAACAATCTAAGAATTTACTAGAGATTTATATCAAATTATATTTATAGTTTCTATAAAACTAAAAATATATTTATATCGAATTATGAATAACCTGTATGGGAAGTAGATTATTGGTATCTTTTTCAATGCCATGTTTTTCAATATTTACTTCCCCAGTTTCCATTGTTCTTATGCTTCCCTCAGACTTCCATTGTTAATACTCCAATGCATGTTGGTTGGTCTTGTGAGTTACGTCTTTCTCTATTAATTTGTTCACATTAAAGCAAAACTTCTGGAGGTTTTGCCCTAGAATGGTGGTTTTTAGCCCCAGAAACTAATCATTGGCTAGGTGACTTATTAGACCTTGGCGAATGGACAAATGTCATTTCATGCCACATAAAAAATACAAATGAACCACCAAGAAGAGATGTAACAAACTTTGTAAACTTGACACACCCTCTCAAACAAATATGAGACTATAATACATATTAGATTCAGAATTACTGAACCCCACCCGATCTTCCTGTTTTCATAACTTAAAAAGGTAATGTGTGAATCTGATTTCCCCAAATACAAAATAATTTATATTATTTAAATAAGTTGCATGATTACCTATGTTACATTAGTTGATAATTTGTTTTACATGGACTACAAATCTTGGACATAAAGTGTTTAGATAGTTGTACTCATATGTTCCATTTTTTTTCCAACATTATTTTAAACTCATTTTATTCCTCAAATTTAACTTTTTAATTCCTTCCTTAAGTAAACAAGTATTTATTTTAGAATTTTAGCCACTTTTTATACTTAAGTTTAAAATAAACGAGGAAACAGCACACACCAAAAAAGCCTTATTCCTCCTTTTTGTAACTCAAAACAGTTGAATTTATGTATCTCCCAATGTCTACAATAAGTATCATCGAAACGTACACAAGATTTTCAGACACTTCTAACCAAGAACATGAAAGGATAATGAAAATCATCTTGAGACTGTAAACATATTATCTTTTACCACAAACACTTTAATTTACTACCTGGTGATACCAACCTCTGAAACAGCCATTAGTCTCTCAGTTAAAATGCAGCCTTGCACATATATGCATCTGCCCTGCATACTTTTTTTTAATCATAAGAAGTTTAGCTATCATTTTTAAAATAGATTTCTTACATATGTTTGACCATTCGCCAAAGTATTTAAATAAAATTTTTAATTTAAATAAACAAGACACTGAAGTTTTAAATAATTATGTTGGAAAGATAAAAAATACTCCTTTAAAATTGAAGATATATCCTGTTGCCATCCTTGGGTCTTATTTAAGAGATGCAACAGCAGCACCATGCAGGAAGTAAAGTTTGCTAGTTTCCCCATGTAAATGACCTTGATTCAGAACTTGGTGGGCTATGTGATCATTCAGAGCATGAATTACCCCCACACATCTAGTTCAGTCTGCACAGTTTAAATATGAGATTTTTCTAGCTAATTATTCAAGGTGTTGCCTGAGACAATTTAAGCTTAGCAAATATCTGTGAAGAGTTAAATTTTCTTTTTCTCACCTTCGGTTATATATTAATCTCTCAGTCTTGAGCTGCTGATCTGCTTAAGGAAGACTGTTCTTCCTACTTAAGGATACAGGTTTAGGCTCAACACTTTTATGCAAGTGAAACTATTGCTATTCACAGTCCTAAAAACTGTCTTAACAGTTATTATTATTTTTTTTGAACTGTTTTATCTCCAGTACAACAGTTTTTCCATTCTTTCCTATTATCAGCTAAAGATAAATCTATTCTTGAGATCTGTTCCCATAACAAAAATGAGGAGATTTAACTTTGGCCAAGAAGTTAAGCATTTTGAAGAGGAAGATGGAGAAGTCAAACTATTCCACTAAATGGCTCTCTGGGGACACAGCCTCTTTTTGATGCCCTAATAGGGTTCAATAGTTCTTCTGAATTTCTATGGGAGATTTGTGGGCAGAACTAAACCAGGAAATGGTCGCCTCCAAACTTTGAAAGTACAAGGGGACAACAGTTGACACTTTCTACTATGTCATTCTGCTGACCCTTAGGCTCTGCTTTATTTTTCCTAAATGAATCACTCTGCTGCGGTTTTAATTAAGAAAAAACATGGTTGAGGGGAATGCTAAGATCAAGGAAGGAGTGAACTAAAATTTATACAACTGGCTATCTCATAAACACAAAGATTTTTTTTTTCTAGCATAATTCACTGTCTAAATTAAAATATATATATTTTTAAGGAGAGTAAACAATTGTTTTAATAGAAATGTTGTCATTTAAAATCTGAAAATGTTCACTTACTAATTTTATCAGAAATATGAACTTACTTAAGTAATAATCATCCCTGATTGCCAAACACTGCCTGAAGTCCGCTAATCATTTGAAAAATAGTTTCACTTCCTTTGAAGCCCCCGTTTTCCTTCCTGCGTACTGTGATGGAAATCAAATGGAGCTGATATTTTCTTAGAATAATAAGCAGATTTTAAAACTTTAAGTGGTTTTGTACTGATAGTGATTTACGTGACTATTACAGCTAAACTGATGCTTCTAGAAACTGAATTTGTGACTCTTAGAATTGTGCAGACTATTTCAAAGGCTTGAACATGTGTTGGACAAAAAGATTATTTCTAGGGAGTTTGTTTAGATAAAAATGTGTTAAATATTGTAATAAAGATTCACAGAGAAATTGAGTTAAATTTGACACTTTTTAATAGTTTAATAGTAAGACATGAGTGAACCTAAGAAACCGGGAGAGTTGAAACTACTTTGCTCAACAACAGAAGAGAGGAAAACGCAGCTATGGCAGAAAATGGACTATCAGAGTTGAACGCAAACATGGGATAGTTGTAAATGGGTTTAATTGATTCTAGGAGATTGCCTCTGAGTCTGTATCAACTATTCCTGTAATAAGTTAGACATTAAAAAATAGTCTTGTGTCAATGTAATTGATGGATAGAAGCTAAGTAATATCATTTATTTTGGGGGTTTCACATATTCAAGGAAATTTTTCATCATTCAGGCAAAAGGCTGATTTCAAGAGACTTAAAACGGCGTTTACATTTTCTTTTATAATTTTTAAAAGTTAAGAACAGCAGCTGCAGAAAATATAAACCAAAACTACATTTTAAAACCGTATATATGAACCTATTGTTTCCTTTTTTTCCCTCTCCTCTCAATTTCGACCTGAGGTGAGTGTAAATTGACTTCTGGTGCACAAAGTCAGATTGAGATAAAGATGTGATAATAATGGAGCTTTTATTTATTATTATTTTTAGCCTAATAGGAAAAAGATACTTGTTTTATAACAATGAAAACTGAATCGGTTTGTGATGCTTGTTATTGGATCATTAATTATATATTCAATTTATCTTTCCATCAAATACTTTCTATACAGTGCAGTGTTAGAAGCTGGGGACAAAATGGAGGGAACACTGACATTGTGGATTGGTAGGCAAGGAGTCCAATATAAATCAGTGAGTGTTACATTCGTAAATCTGACTGATAGAGGGCATGCTATTTCTGGTAAAGAGTGGTGGGAATCACAGAGCTCTACACTCGTAGAAATCACTCGCTCCAAACGCCCATTTTACAGTCAAGGAGAGTGGGGCTGAAGAGGGTCCTATGTCCAAGGTTACACAGTTCATTGATCATATGCTGGTTAGTTCTTAAAGCCCAGTGCTCTAATGTGTAAATTACAGACAGGTATTTCTAAATGAGGGAATACAGAGGAGTCTGATTCTAATCCATACTGCCTTTTCTAGCCTCTTGTGCACTAGTCTCATCAAATACTTCTACCTCATAAGATTTTCCTTTTTTTTTTTAATGAAAATAATGAAGAATGATTTCATGGTGGTTATTTTGTTTGAGGGAATCAACTACTTAGCATGATGGACAGTGGTCACATGAATTTGTTAAAACTGCATATTTGAAGCTTTAAAACAGATAACAGCCAGAACTGCAAGGAAGTAAAAGAGCTCTCTCAGCCGGCATGTGGCTAGGAGAGCACGGTGCAGCGGTGTGGACACCTGCCCAGAGGGAATCTGGCCTGGGAATGTGATCAGGGAAGAGGGCAGCAGTGGCACAGCAGCCTCCTAGATATGGGAACAGCGGGGTGTCCCCATCCATCGAAAGAGCAGATTCATCAAATCGAAAGCCCTATTGGAGGGCCAACCAGAACAGTCTATTCAGGGGCTTCGTGAGCCTTTTGTATTAACATCACATTCTACGATGTATAAACAGCTTCACCTATGTGATCTCATAGCGTACAGGATTCCCACAGTATTTTTTTTTTTTCTGATCTGAGAATCTAGACAAAACCAAATATGATCATTTAAGTAGAAATCACTCGATTTTCTTCTTAAGAGTAGCAGATTTTAACTATACTCATTTTTTCCCCACCACTTCTTTGAGTGAGGAATTAAGTTATGCCTCTACATTTAGAATTACAGCACATCTAATATTTGTAAATATTTTGAGTAGAAATTGAGAGAATGCCTAGTTGGTATTCCTGATTCTCAGACAACCTAATTAGAGTTTTGGGACCATAAACTCATTTTCCTTACACAAATGACACTTCTGCAGTCATACTACCAACTACTTGCATCAAGACCCCATGACTACACACACATCCTGAGTGAATCACACACAATTTAATGTTGTGTGGCTTGTTGGTTTATGATTTGTGTTAATGAATATATTTCAAATTTTTTTGGAAGAATTCCCACAAAGAAGAAAAAAAAGTCAATTACCATTTTAGTTTTGTAAAAATACTATTTTGGAGTGGAAAGCAGATTGAAAATTAGAATTCCCAAAGCTGTGGTCCTGGGGGGACATGTCTGCTGAAGTTGGAAAGGCCTGTGTGGGTACTTACGCTGCTCTGCCAGGGGCCTGGAGGGCTGACGTCCTGAGTCTTCTTGATGAGCAGTGAAGGCTGTTTCATGAGGCACAACAACATTATTCTTAATTCAAAAGCTGTGGGCAGAAGCAGAAGCCCAGGACTAATGTTTCCAGTGTTAATTCTACAGTTGTGGCCACGCAGACTAAAAGTATTCTCTTTGAGAAAGCATATTAATTTTACTCACAGATAAAACATTAGAATATGCTAGTTGATCGATGGGGTGAGATTAAAAGGTTTCTTTTTTGAATCATCAGATTGAGGTGTATGAGGGAGAGAGTGTGTAAGGCTTTTTCAGAAGAACTTGCTAAGGTGCTCAGCTCCCAGCATTTAAAAAAAATGATGTTGATACACTACCTTGATTTAAAGCATTTCTTTGCAGACTCTAGTTATGGGATAGGAGGAAAATAACAGCTACTATTACTACAACTGATTTGTTATGATTCTCTTCACTGAAATTGGGACAAAATTTGCACTGTGTCACTCTGGAACTGGTTACTTTCTCCTATCAACAGCAGAGAACTTAGTCTTAACCACCTTGCTTAATTTAGGTCATGCCCCCACCCTCAACCATGTGATGGAAAAGCAGAAAGGAATAGCTCCAGCGAAGAGCTGCGGAAGCAGTTTTCTTGGATCGTCCATCCTCTTCCCTTAATGCATACCTATTCGAGCAAAATAAATCACTGTTCCCTTATACAAATGCTATGGGCAGGTGGGTGTGGGTGGACAGAACCCTTTTTTTGGTTTCCTCATCATCCACTCAAGATGAGGGAGAACTGAATGCCAATTGTAAGTGTACACAATGTACATTTTTAGAGAGGAGAAAGAGGTATGCATATATGTGTTTAAAGTGGTAGCACAGAAAATAATTTCTGATATACCAAAATACTCTTCTCAGTTAACTATCATTTAGTATTTAGGATTCTTTCTGTTTGTGTCATTGTTTTTTCCTCTTTCTCCAGTTTTTCTTTTTTTAATCACCCCTTACTGTTTCCCGATTAGCTCATCGGAAATATAATAAATGATTTTTTTTTTCGGTAGAGAAACACATGAGATTTACATAACAATTTCTCAAGGGGAAAATGTACATTTTAAAAATAAAGAGGACAGTCAATGCTTTCGAAAAATAGTCATTCTTCTCACTACAACAACAAGAGATAAGCAGGAAAGATCTGTTATTCTCAAAGACTATGAAACTAAGATATATGGAAAGATGACATGATGTGTTCTGTTTATAGGACCAGAAATTGCAGAACTACATAGATCTGCATCTAGTTATAGTGACAGGCAAAGCTAGTATGTGATAGTTGTAAATAGATTTAATTGATTCTAGGAGATTGCCTCTGAGTCTGTATCTTAACTATTCCTGTAATAAGTTAGACATTATAAAATAGTCGTGTCAATGTAATTGACTAATAGAGGTGAAATAAAATCATTTATTTTCGGGGCTTCACATATTCTAATAACAGCCTATACAACTTAGTGCCCCCTGAGTCTCCCTTTCAGTGTAGCAAGGGCCTGCAGAAACAGAAAATGAACACTGGACCTTTGAATAACTAGAATTTATATACTGTGGTTCAGGTTTGTTACCTTAATTCCAGGAACCTAGTATTAGAGGGATACCAAGGAGACTCTTTAAATTTTAAAAACTTTTCCCCATGCCTGATAGAGATGCAAATAGCTTGCTCGTTCCATTTTATCAGACTTTTTAAACAAGTTTACTAAAGCAAAATCATTCTCTGGCACTAAGACAGCTTACCTGCTAAGCTTGACATTTCTATAAACAAATCAATATTTCAATAGCCTCCAACTATAAATCTGATGTTGATTTGAATTTCTAGAGAGTAATGAATGATCCAATTAGAAAACAAACAAAAAAGTAAAAAAAAAAAAAATAATTAGAGTGTTTATTCTTCCTTGATGATAAGGAGTCCTTGACAAGACAGAATGCTGTTCCCTAGCAAGCCTCCTTCTATAGGTGTAATTGATCTTGGAAGTTAAAGGTTTGTTTGCATTTTTAACATTGGGAATTAAACATATTGCTTTGATAGAGCTGTTAAGTGGCAGCTTACCTAACCCAATTTATTACTCCTTTGTGTGTGAAATATGCAAAAATGTTCTGCTAGGTAAGATATATATTTATAAATGAGCATAGACATGATAACAAAATACTCAGCACATTCCCTGCCATCTATAGTAGGATCCATTAACTGTTGAGTGAATAATAAATACTGTTGCTCTTATTTTTATAAGTTTTTTTCTTTGGGAAGTCAAGAATTTGATAAACATTTAGACTCATTTGAATGTTCTATTCTATTGGAAATTTATCCATTCAATTTCATCCATCCATCTCTCCATGTGTCCATCAGCTTTGCTATCTTAATTCCAGGAATTTGCATTCAAAGGGATGCTAACTCATTTATTTACCCAATTAATGTTTACTGTAACTAACATGATAAAAACTCTGTGGAACATACAAAGATGAGACAGAAACAAACCACAATTCTTAGCCTATTAAGAAGAATTGGTTAAAATACTAAGGCATACCAAAATCACTAAGGATAAAGTGATAAATATTCAGGAGAGGTGCACAAGGTATTGTGTACGTTCATTCATTCCTACTGGATAAACCAGCAATTCCTACAAAGATGCTGAGCTGAAATGGTTCAGTAAAATTTTATCATGTTAAGAAAGTAATGGTCTGATTCACAGGTATGCGGAAAAGCATCAGGCAGGAATGGGCCAAGTGCAGAAGACACACTTTTGTGTGACAGCTTGCCTGAGACATTAGGAAAGCAAAATGTATTATTCTTAGAAGCCATGGAGGCTAGGTTAAAGATTGTTACTCCACACCCCACTGTGATTTTGAGCAGGGGTTCAAGAACTTCATATCTTGAAAGTCTGCACAAAGAGCAATGTGTTGTGAGCACCTTCAGCTGGGGAGTAGTTGAAATTAGAACAACGGAGACTCTTGGAAAAACCAAGGTCAAGGTGCTGAAAGGTCTGAACTGTGGAAGTTGCAATAAATGCATAAGAGGGGGAGATGTAGGAAATAAAATGAGATTAAATTCAAGAGACTTTCATTTACTCAACAAACCTAATTTTCAACCTGATTTTCAGAACTATACAAGGTGCTGTGGACGTTTATATAAATAAAGAATAGTATATAACATATGTGTTATATATTTGTACTTTCTATCTTTATACCAGCAAAATAAGTGCACAGAGTAAAGGAGATGGTAACCTTAGAGACAGGTCTGAGGTTTTAAGTCTGGGTGAGGAAAATGATCTCAAACAACTTAGTTTGATCAAACACATAGGCTTGGGAGGCAAAACCACCTGGACGGAAGGCCCAGCTGTCCCTCCTGAGCTGTGTCAGGTTCGAGCAGCTTAAGCTTAAACCTCCCTTAAGTTTCTGTTTCCATTTCTAAACACCAGGAACTGTAATGTATCCTTTCCTGTTTGTGGTAATACGATGCATGTAAAGTGCTTAGGACAGTAGCTGGTTAATAAGCAATTACCACTATAAGTAATTTCAAACAGTAAAATTAGTGGCAGAGCATTGGGAAATATGGACCCAAAGAAGAAGAAAGAATCTGAGAACTGGGTACTAGGATGCTGTTTGGAGAAGTCACTGCATAGGAATGTGGATGACAGTACCCTGCCAGGGGCACCTGTGAAGAGGAGGGCCAAGGACACATTCCTGAGAAATACCTGAATTTTAGAGGTGGGAGGAAGAGCCAGGAAATGAGTGAAGGAACTGGTAAATATGAGAGACATATGTATTTCATTTCCTTAAGTTTGAATCATTTTGTTCTGTTTAAGAAAAAAATGCAAATTTGAATTTCAGGAGCTTCATATTTGACTTAACTGCAGCATGATTTGAACTGGCTTTCTTAACAATCTTATTTGATTTGAGCACTTCATATTTCCCTCAGCTTAAGAATTTAAATGTGAGAATGGCTGTTTGGGGGCAGTGCCATGTGACTAACTAGATCTTCACTGGAGCCTTGTTACAGAACCTAATTTTAAACCTGACTGACTTAGTGATGTAACAAAGTGCCTCTCAGAAAGGTCAAAACTGCAGTGTATGACACCTTACCTCTGCCATATTGCTTTTTTATTTGTGAAAACTTACATCTATGAACACTTACTCATAAAGATGTGACCAGATGTGATTAGTAAAGAGAAGTGTCTGGATGATTATTTCCCATCATTATAGGTGAATGTTTGAGAGAAACTCAGTGTGATAACTCTGGGACTTAAGTGGCAAAGAACTTGGGTCCTCGAAACAAAGCTTCCAAGCACAAGTGCCCACAGCAAGCTCGGTGTAGCTGAACTTCTCAGCATAAACTAGAGCACATGTTCAAGAGCACAATCTGCTTAGGTCACAGAGTTGCAATTAATTTCAATTTTTTAATGTAAAATTGTTTAGTTACTTCTTTACAAAGAAGAACCCTGGAATCTATGGCATTTAGAGTAATAAAGATAGCAAGTATCTGCTTTAGGAGTTTAATAAAGATAGAAACTACATAGATTAACCACACCCAATTTCCTCTCTTTCTTAAATACAGGCACTTATCAGAGACAACTAAACAGGAGACTAAAAGAAAAATTAGTAAACTAAGATGATAGAGCAGCAACTCCTAGCACAGACAATGGTTTAAGTTTTTTCCTGACGTAGTTGCAATACGGCATTATTTATGCTAGGAATACATTTTTCTTGAGTCAGAACTTCCAAGTTAAATGATTTTAAGAAAACAATAACATGACTTTTAAATAAGTGATATGATATAAGAAATGTGATATATGGCTAAGACATGGGATTTCGTCCTCAATGTATCCATTGTATATGAGTCTCTGTTGCTTTTTTAAAAAAGATATAAAAACTTATGGCAGTAGAAACAGCTGTATTTTCTCTAAATTTCTGAAGTGTCCTTTTGTTTTTAAAATTACTATTCATTCTACATAGAGTAAGATGAAACTGGAGCTAAAATAATGCAGCTAGCCCAAAAGCGTCCTCAAAAAAAGATGAGGCAAATAAAGAAATATTCTTAAGAAATTAAGTTCCGCACGTATTTTGCATAGTTGAAACAAGCTGACCCCTTTTCGTGGTCAAATAAAAGCTTTAATTCATTTAAAGCGATCCTTCTAGAGATGAGTGATCTGAAAAGACCACCACTGAACAGATAACACTCACTTCAGGGTTTGACTGTTACAGGTGTTGAACATTCAGAAGACTGACTTTATTTTTCTTCAATCTTATATGGAGAACAATGGACCATTGGTTAAAACACTACAATCATCCATGGATACTGTTTCTCTCTCAGTGTCAGAGCTTACTGCTTATAACTGAGTAACAAAGCATTAATTTCACATAATATTGCCCCAAAGATCTAGTTCTGAAAACTATGGGGCTGGCTAAAAAATGGATGGATATCGAACTAAATTAAGTCAGAACTACATGGCAATTTGGTCATTTGAGTGATATTTGGAACCATATGGATTTGGGTTCATATTCTAGTCCCTTGCCTGCTTAGTAGCTACCTGACTCTTGAGCTGTAGTTGATCTTATAGGGAGCTGTGAGATTAAATGTCTGAGGCACTGAGCCGAGTGTACAGCACCCAACATAGTGCACATGAGGGCACTCACTTGATTTTATTGTCTCTTCTTTCCTTTTTGTAGAATTCGGCTTTATGGAATTATAGCAAGAGACAATTTTAATGGGTTTTGTTTCTACAAAACATTCTCGCATGAACAAAAGAGTCTATTATTGACTCGAGTGTCATCATAATGGGACCATGAAGTAGATTTTCTATAGTTAAAAACACTGGTTTTAAAACTATGGAAAGTCATAAATGAGTCATGGCAACTTTTGACAAAAGCACAGATTATACAGAAATGTATGATTCATCTGTATTTTCCTTAAACTTTTATCTGGGTAAAAGAGAAAGCTGTATTGATTTGTACATCTCCTTCTAGGATTATTAGAGTATATTCTTTAACTATGAAATTTATATTCAAAATAGAGGTCTATACCTGACACAAAATTTCCTACTTCAAATTGAAGGAGAAACCTATCACAGTTTTCCTATTTTACACAACATCTATAAAAAGAATGGACTTTATGATCTGAAAAAAAGTTCAACAGAGAATAATAAAACATACCTGCAATAAAAAGTTAAGCTCATTTGGCAAAAAGTATGTATATACAGAATTTTTACAAAAAAAGATGCTTCTCTCATTCCCAAGTCCTCTCTGTTCAATACATATAAGAGAAAATGGGCTCCACTTAGGATGAACATTTGTGCATTTTTCTTAAAAAATTAGAAAAATGGTGATACTTTCAGTTGTTCCTAGTTTTCTCTCCATTTTGTGAAATGCCACAATGAATAAACTGGCACATGCATCACCCGTTACTTTTGTGAATGGATTTATAGGATAAATGCCAACAAGTCTGATTGCTGAGTCACTGGATAGAAACTTTAAATATTAGAAGGCAAATTTCTCTTAAAAGCTGCACTAATTTATGTCGCCACCGAAGGCATATGAGCATAAACATTTCACCACATCCTTACCAACATTAGATATTATCGACCCTTTTAACTTTGCCAATCTGATAAGTGGTAACAGCATTTTGTTGCTATAATTTGTATTGCTTTAATTATGAGTTAGGTTTAATCTTTTTTTCATGTGATTATTAACCATTTGTGTATCTTTTTATTTCCTGGATTTTACTTGCTCATAAATTTGGCATAGTTCATGATCTAATTTCATTTTCCTAATGATCCTATGATACAGGTACTATTATTATATACGTTTTAACAAAAAAATAAATCTATTGGGTGGTGAACACAATGCAATATACATATGATATAATACAGAATTGTACACTTGAAACCTATTTAATTTTATTAACCAATGTCACCCGAATAATTGTAATAAAAATTAAATTTAGGCATAATAGATATATAGTATCATGTTCAGTATGACCAGACTGATATGTGGTAGAGATGAGGTTCATACAGGAGCTTGTCTAACACTAAGTTAACTGTCTAAACCACATGGCCATATTGAGTCCATCTCCTGCCTATAGGGAGAATCATGTGGCTTTTGTATTTTTATTTCTACCACTCTATTTCAATCACTCAGACATCTAGTCAGAAATTATAAGCACCTATTAGGTGCCTGCCACTCTGACAGTTTCTGTATCTACAGCAATAAAGAATTCATAATTAATAAGTACATTAATAAATATATATTTTTCTCTTGTGTAACAAAAAAATTTGAGTTACATTAATAAATATATATTTTCTTTCTTGTGTAACTCAAAAAAATTTTTACAAGTAATTACAAATGTGACAAGTACAGCAAAGGAGAATTACTTGGTGCTACATGTGTGAATGATGGGGGCTGATTGCCATCATATTAAGGAAGCTTTGCATGAACATAACCAGGGTGCGTAATTTGTATAAAATACTTTAGGAGATAAAAGACAGATGACAAATGCTACAGTAAAAATGTCTTAAGCATTATATTTATTCTTACAAAAATACCTTCATCTACATTTTAAACTTGGTTTTGGAAAAATCTCTTTAAAATGTGCAAAGACACGCTATGTCAAAAAAATTTTTTTTCTGACAATCAGTAAAGAGTGGGTAGGAGGACTGAGATTTGCATGAAATGGAGAGAGGTCAACATTTGTATTCTGGGATACTCAAGAAAGTGATAGATGGAAGAGGTTGTTATAACAGAAATAAACCAAGGATGGACAAGAAAAAATCCATATTTCTTTACTCACTCCTCACTAATTAATAACCTACATTGGCAGATATTTTTTGGAGAAATTAACTGGCTCAGTAGTGTAGTGCCTTAACTGACCGAGTTAACCAAACCAGAAAATAGAACACTAATCAGCTTTAGAATTTTGAACAGTTCTGCATACTAAATTTAGTTTCATTAACTGTAAAAAAACAGGGAATGTTTTAATTTCATAGAACACCAGTGGAAAGAAATTTATGATCTATCAGTTGAACCACAAGAACTTGTCAATATGTGGCCATTTACAAAAGGTACAATTTTATATGTCTTAAGTATGAATATAATATATGTACAACAAACATAAGTGCTTTTCCTATGTACTTACTCGCAGGTGAGTGAACATCTTTACAGGTGATGCAATACTTCTCATAAACCTATTTCTGTCATTCACATATGTTAAGAGAGTAAGAGATTTATAAAAAAGAGAAGCAGAAGAGATAAAAATGCAAATACTTTAGAAGTTTGTAACTCGATATTAAATACTCAAGTCATGAAATGCATACATTTTTTCCTCACATAGCATCTCCTGCAAATAATTAAAATACAGGAAACATAAATGAGCCAAGGAGATAAGCAAATAATTGCTGTTGCCTGAAATGTAGCATTCTGTAGTTTTACTTAGATTTTTTTTCATTATTAATTTTTGGATTTTTTTCCTCTCAAAAGTAGTGCATTTTAAGAAAAGGGAAATATGAAAGAAAAATTTTAAAAAATATTTATAATTTTACTGGATCTATATTATATTATATACATGCACATATGCATATATATGTGAAACATATGTATATAACATATGAATGTTTATGAATGTATATCTAGATATTAAAATTTTAGTCTTAAAAGTGCTACATGGCTTAGATGTTCATTAACTTAGGTACCACCTTCTTTTATGGTATCAGATTGCTTAGAATGCTCCCTGGTAATGGAAAATAAAGAATAATTTAATAATATAATTTACCGACAATTTGTTTTTATTGGAGTATGGGTAGAAAGCTGTTGAAGTCCATCAACCACAGAATGTCCAAAGAAAAATATTACTTCTATAGGAGTAGATATAATAGAATCTTTTAAACCACGAGAAGATAGGTCTCCATAAAGCGTAATTTACAGACTTTAAGAACTGCCTGATATGAACCAGCTATTGAGCTCTTACTTTGTACCAAGGACTATTCTAGGTGCTATGGAATGAGACGAAATTTTTGCTTTAGTAAAAGCTTAATTAGTTTCCAGCATATTTCCCTACTTCAGTAAAGTTACAAAGAAATCTCTTTTCCATTTTGGTATATTCTAATATAGGCATTGCTTCTCTACCATACAAACAAAATAAGCAGATATGCATAAAGATTTATTGAGCCTTATGCCATAGTGAAGACATGAAAAAACAGATATAAAGTGGAAATACAGACAATATCTAAATAATAAAGTTTAGGGTCAGAAAAAAACATCTGTTGGAAGTTTTGAGTTTCCTGTTTCCTGAGATTCAGACATTTAAAAAATGTATCATTTGACTGTATCAAATTTGTCTTTAATAGCATATTTAAACATACTAATTTTCCAGCAAAAGAATGTTTCAATTTTTAAAAATCTCTAGATAGTTAATTTATTACACAATTAATTACAAAATCAGTTACTCTTACAAAATTAATTTATCATAAAACTCACATGCCTGAGGTACTCAGATTAAAAACTTTTTTTTTTTTTTTAGGTCAATAACTGAACTAATGGCTACTATAAAATCTATCTAGAAAATTCCCATCAAGGAGACAAAAATGTCAGAGGGTAGGGTAAAAGTGGTGATTTTTTTTCCCCAGGGCACCCGACAGAAGCCTAATAAAAACTTAATTCACCACTGTTCCGTTCTGGCTCACCATATCCATGAAGCACATATTTTAAATCTAAGAGAAGTTTTATAAATATCACAAATGCAAACAAAACACACATGAAAATTTACCTTTTAAAATAAATATTTAACTTCACATGAGTTAGCACTTTTTCAATATCTGATTACAATTATGGAATATGCATTTATGGACATTCATAACAAAGCCTCTTTACTTTGGAAGAAGGAAATGTGACATGGGAGAAATAAGTACTTAGGATTTAGTTAGATCTCAGGACTAATTTTGGGTCTGCCACTTATTGAGTCTCACCTTTAGATAAGATGCATTTTTATTTTATACATTAAGTTTTACAGATTGAGGGAGAGTGAGGAACAAGAAATAGTACCCAGAATTCAACGGTTTTTCACAGGTAGGGGTAGTATCAAAACCAAAAGACCCCTCCGCCTTGTTTATGACCTCCCAGGACTGAGTTGTTAAGCAAAGAAATCGTCAGTAATAAAGTCAAAAATTTACTCATGTTTTCTCAAATCAACCATATGTAACAATTTAAATAGTATGCACCTTTCTGGGTAGACCATTAGGCTTAGGACATATCCATTTAAATTTCTTGGTGAAGTTCCAACAACTAAAAATAAAGAAATTGAGCTAAATAAACTGTGAGTTTCCTTCCATCTCTAAAACTCTATAATTTAATCTATAATTATAAACTATAATTATGAATATTATAATTAAAATTTTATTGTGAATATAATTATATCATTAATTTATTGAGCAATGGTTAATTTCTATTAAAATTAAAAATTTTCTTATTTTTCTTTATTTGTTATATGTTATTTTTCTATTCCATATTTCAAACAAAAATATTTTAAAATAATATTTTTAAAAATCGGGGAATCCACGATCCAGATTAACAACTATCCTATTTTGTTCAGAATTGTAAAAATACATTACAGTGGCAAGTAAAAACTCCTTACATCACTGTAGCCTACCAAGAGGTTATTTTTGGTGCTATATATTGCTATTACCATAGATATTCTTATGTTCCTGTAACTCATAGTATATAGAATGTATAGAAGAGCCTTGTTCTATATTTCAAGATTTCATGTAAATAGTATTAGATCATTTTTTAAAATGTTTCTGAGATAATTCTTATTCATATAGTAGCTCTAGGTTCATCTTAATTACTATGCGATATCTCATTGTATTGACATATATGAGACGATTTAAACATTTTCCTGTTGTTGGACAAGTACATAAAAAGTGCCAATAAGCTGACCATTAAACAAGAGAAAGGCCCTGATTTTAGGGTGGGTAGAGGTTCTCTCTCTTTCCCTCCAGACTACTCTTTCTCTCTTTTAACAAATATAGAAAACATACTTATACTTTAATAAAATCTTTTCTAAAGCTAATTCTTTCTAATTAGAATGCAAATCAACAATAAAAAGTCCAATTTAACTTTTTTTACTGGATTATTCTTTTGGTGTCATATAAATGAAAATTTTTCCTAATCCAAAGTCATGCAGATTTTTCTCCTACGAGTTCTTTCATAGTTTTATAATTTTAGACTTTATATTTAGGTCAATAACATATTTTGTTAATTTTTACATGTGATATCAGAGAAGGAATGAAATTTTTTTTGCATATACTAATTGAATAACCAATTATTACAATATTACTTGTTGAAAGGATTATCCTTAGTACACAGAATTGGTTTTGTAACTTTGTTACAAATCAGTGGTCCAAATAAATGTGGATCTACTTCTGGACTTTGATTCTGTTCCACTGATTTATTTGTCTATCTTTACACCAACACCACACTATCTTAATTACTGTAGTTTTATCAAAATTAAGACTTTTCTTCAAAAGATCCCACTAAAGACTAAAAAGTCAAGCCACAAACTGGGAGAAAATATTTCCAAAGGATTAATCTGATAAAGGGCTTGTATTCATAATACATAAGAATATCAAAACTCAATAATAATAACACATAATTCAATAAATAAATGGAGGAAAGATCAGAACAGCAAAAAAATATATACAGATGTCAGATAAGCACATGAAAAGATGCTGAACAGCGACTTTGGTTTCTGGTTCAGCACATGAGCAGCTTGGAATTCATCACTCTATCCTAACGACAAGTACAAAGCTGAATCCAGTCACCTGGGGGTCTCCCTCACTTTTGTTACTTTTCCGCCCAAGAGATTGACCAGGTTCTCACAGAATATTAGAGGAAAATGCCTTCTTGTTTCCAGCAGGAGGAGCAGAAAAGTAACAATTTGAAATACATCTGAGAAACCTGTTCTGTTATTAAGCTCTGCCCTCAGGAAAAACTACATCACCAGACCTTCCTGCAGTTTTGTCAGAGCCTAACCTACCCGGGGGAAGGAAAATATACAACTCTGGGCTTCCCAGTCATGTTCCAGATAAGGGGGAAAAATATCTGAGAATCACCAGTCAAGTTCACACTCCAAGAGCACAGGCTGAGCCTAATTAATCATAGGATTATAGAACACTTCTACTGCCCATCCCTCACCACTTCATTATTAAAGGCCTATTTACCAAAGTTCCTTCACCCAATATATAAGTATACCTTTCAGCAAAAAATTGTAAGGCAATTAAAAAGGCAAAAATACAGTCTGAAGAGATGCAACAAACGTCAGAACCAGAGTTAGATATGGTAGGTATGTTAGAATTACCATTTAAAAAAAATTATGATTCACATGCTAAGTATTTTAATGGAAAAAGACAACACAAAAGAATAAGATGAATAATGTAAGTAGGTAGAAATTCTATGAAAGAATAAAAAAGAAATGTTAGAGATCAAAAACACTAAAAAAGAAATGAAGAATATGTTCAATAGGCTCATTAATAGATGGATACGAGCAAGGAAAGAATCCCTGAGCTTCATATATAACAACAGAAACTTTTAAAACTGAAAACTGAAGAAAAAAAAAGACTAAGAAAAAATACGGAATATCCAAGAATTGTAGGGAAACTATAAGAAATAGAACATATGCATAACAGGAATACCAGAAGGAAGAAAGGATGGAAAGAAGGGCAGGAGAAAGGAAAGAAGGGAAGTAATATTGCTTAAAATATTTCTTAAGCTAGCGCTCCCCAACCTTTTCAGCACCAGAGACCAGTGCTCCGGTGTGTATCTAATACCTGATGATCTCAGTGGAGATGAAGCAGTGATGCTAGAGCTGGGGAGCGGCTACAAATACAGATGAGCTTCACTCACTTGTCCGCCATTCACCTCCTGCTGTGTGGCTCTAACAGGCCATGGACCAGGCCTATCCGCAAGGCCTGGGGATAGGGGACCCCTGTTTTAAGCAATAATGACTGAGAAATTCCCCCTAAACTGATGTCAGATACCAACATGGTTCCAGGAAGCTCAGAGTACACCTAGCTGAGTAAATGTCCAAAGAATCTATCATATTCAAACTTCAGAAATTTGAATATATAAAAAAATATGGAAAGAATCCACAAGGGGTGGGAGAACATCTTACCTATATAGGAGCAAAGATAAGAATTATATTAGAATTCTCAGAAACCTTGCAAGAAAAAAGAGAGTACAGTAAAATGAAGTGTTGAGAGAAAAATAAAAATCCTAGAATTCTGTACCCTGCAAAACTATCCTTCAAAAGTGAAGGAGAAATACTATCTCAAACAAACAAAAACTGAGGAAATTTGAGAGGCAAAAGATTTGGAATAGCCAACTAGATATTAAAAGGGGAAGAAGAAAGTTAGAGTACTGACACTATCTGACTTCAAGGCTTATAATGAAGATACAGTAATCAAGACACTGTGGTATTGGTGAAAGAACAGACAAATAGATAAATGGAATGGAATAGAGAGCCTAGAAATAGATTTACATAAATATAGTCAACTGGTCTTTGACAAAGGAGCAAAGGTAGACTTTTCAACAAATGATTCTGGAAAAAATTGGACATTCCCATTTGGAAAAATGAATTTAGACACAGAACTTATACTTTTCACAAAAATTAACTCATAAATATAAAACAAAAACTAGAAACTAACATAGGAGAAAATCTAGATGACCTTGGATATGGTGATGACTTTTTAGATACAACACTAAAGGAATGATACATAAAAAAAGTAAATGATAAGCTGGACTTCATTAAAATTAAAAATTTATGCTCTGCAAAAGATATTTCAAGAGAATGAGAGAAGATGAGCCATAGATTGGGAGAAAATATTTGTAAAAGACACGTCTGATAAAGGACTGGTATTCAAAATATACAAAGAATTCTTACAACTCAATAATAGGAAAATGAACAACCCAATTACAAAATGGACAAAAGATCTGAATAGATACTTACCAGAGAAGATATACAGTTGGCAAGTAAGTACACGAAAAGATGTTCAACATCAAATACTCCCTCATCATAAATCTATCACCCATCACACATGCTGGTCTTAAATAATTTATTCCTTCTCTGTGAATTACAATGTGTCCCCTCTGACATGGTGAACATTTGGGGGACATAGTGGTCATGTTGTCTTCTGCTTTGAAGTTCACAGAATGTTCGAACAATGACTGAACCCAGTAACTACTTGAGCTTGTTAATTTTAATAAGAATAATATCAAATGTGTATAATAGTGCTGGGTATATAGCAGGCACTCATTAAAGGTCAATTTCCTTTCCTCTTAGTGTAGCTCAAAGCAGATAAGGTGTCGAAATTGATTGTGGGTGATGATTCTCAAGTGCCGCATGAGCTCTAATGAACTTTCCCCAAACACCAATTCTCATTTCATTTATTTTGTTAAAATCTAATCAATAATTATAATAGATAACCTAGAGGTATCATACACAATCATTGGAAAAAGTTTGTGGATTGCATTTTGAAACAAATGCATTTTTGTGTTCAGTGTTAATGCTTTACAATTTTGTCATATTTTATTTCAGAAATATATATTTTAGTATAATTTTGTTTTCCTTTAATTCATATTTAAAACTGAAAAAATTTTAAAATCTTGACATCCCCAAACTGTGTTTTGTGAATGAGTTCATCAAGTTGTTAATGAATATTTCCTCCAAAAAAGAGGTACAGTTTGGAAATGTTGGTTTAAGAAAGTTTTTAATATGCTCATGTGCATCAAGAAGCTTCAGGAGTGAGATGTGAGAGACGTGAGATTCAGTTGTTTCTGATTATACATGGCAATAAAACCATTTGTTGTTTAGGCTTTTTTTTGAACATCTGTTAATATTTCTCCTCATTAAGAATGCATTTTGGAAAGTAGTGTTGTAAAGCAATGAATTTTCTTCAATATACAATGCAACATGCTTTAATACAAAAGAAGTTTAAAGAGTTCATATTGCCACGAGTTTTTAGGGAATGTAAGAAATATGAACAGACTGGATAATGCTCATTAAAGGAGTCCTGTATCATTGTCTGGCTGCTTTGGGTATGAATATAAACCACTTGCATAAAGGATTCCTCATCTAAATCAGATACAGCTTTCTAAGTGACTAACATTTAACCACCACATCATTATCTTCAAATGAGATGATGATACTTTAAAATTTTAAAGTGTATGGTCCCTGAAACAAATGTGGGGGCCAGAGAAGAAGGAAATGCTGAAAATTCTTAAAAAGAAAAGTAGTCACATTGACACAGGCTTGTCCCTGGCTCTGAGGGGAATGCTCATTCCATCAGGTACCATTAGTTTGTGTGGTTTTGATGTGGCTTCCTCAAATGACACTGAACTGAATAATAATATATGAATTTTAGTACCTTAATATGAGAAATAGGATTTTGCCTATTTATCTCTCTAAATAATCTAAAACAATGATACATATTAATCATTTTTCCTGTCCCTCAAATCTAGCTGAATAATGATTCCATTAGTCACACTGGGTAGAACAACAAATGATTATCTCCTTGGAGGTTTTAATGCATAATTTACAAAAGTAGGCAATAAGTTATTATCTCCCAGAGACTGCTGTCAAGGAACCCAGAGGAAGCCATCCACTTCATCTCTATTCAATACATGGGACAATTATAGCATTTTTTATTATTAAATAAAATATTTTCATTAACTCCTTTTCTCACAATCTGATGAGATTTTTAAATGCCTTTTTTGCGTGTGATTAAACTGTGGTCTCTTGTTTCAACAGTTCTTACTTTTTGTCATTGTTGTTTTTAAGTTTTTAAACTAGAATTTTGAGACCCAAATATCTGTTTTTCACTGTTGATGAGTGGTCTATTTAGAAAGTTAGAATTTGCTTTAGAAAAGATTCTTCTAAACTGTTTTTGAAAGGTGTCAAATAGAGTGATGTCAGAAAATACTGATTTTAGAAAGATGAATACAGCTTATGATCTTGATAATTTTAGTGAAGTGGTGGAGATGGAAATCAGATTGGAGAAAGCTGAGAAGAAAATGGTAGAGGAAAACTGTTAAGAGTGAATAGGATATGAAGAGAAAATTGTATATAGTTAACTCTAGAGATTTTTTTTTTCCCCCGCTAGGAGTATAGCAGAAAAATGGCGCTAATAGCCAGAGAAAGTAAGTGTTGTAAACTATTCTGACTGGTGAATATTCAGAAATCCTGTGAGCCAGTTGTGAAACCACTGGTAGCTTGAAATTAGTCTTGGTGTGCTACTCATCAACTGTTACAAATCAGAGACTCCTCTTGTATTTTTACCAGTACACCCACTGGCCCCATAAACATATTAACATGTTTGAGAAAACATAACAACATATTAAAGTTTCCGAGAAGTCCTACAGTTAAAAAAAATAGCATATGTATCAGACCAAATATTTTCCAAATTTTATGGAGAAAGGATTTCTTACTGGAAAAAGAGGCAGTATTTATAGTGGTTCAGAACCCCAGCTATGGAGCCAGACCACATGGGTTCAATGCTTTGCTGTGCCATATGCTGAGACAATTATCTTACTGCTCTGTGATTTACAGTTGTCATTTGTAAAGTTATATAAGGTATGTAAAGATACAAGTAAAGTATGTAAAGTTATAAGAACTCGATACCTTTCAGAGGAAGATAACAGAATTTACAGAATACTGATAGTGTGTCATCCATAAAGTCCAGTATGCAATCAAAAATTACGAGACATGAGGAAAAAAGAAGACAGGACAGACACATGGTACAGAGAAAAATTAAAAGAGACTACAAAGAGCCTAGATGTGGGAGTTAGTAGACAAGAACTTTTAAATAACTAATGAATCTGTTAAGTCTAAAGAAAGAGATAGTGTTATAGTGGGTGATTTGAATGTCAGAAGAGACTTGGAAACTAACATGTAAATAAAATGGAAATCTTAGCATTATAAAAGGCAATATATGCAGGTAAAAGTTTATTGGATAGAGTAACAGCAGACTGAACACAACAGAAGAAAAAAGACACATACTTCTAAATAATTTATCAGCGAAGACATCACAATAGAATAGAAAACTCTGAATTAAATGATCATGAAAAAAAAACATGTTAAAAGTGGTAGGATACAGCTAAATGGGTCATTTCAGCAGAATTTTAGGTTTAAATGCTTATGCTGGAAAAGAAAAAGTTTTAATCAATGATCAAAGCTTCCACTTAAAAAAAACTAGATAAGGAAGAACAAGTGAAACTCAAAGTGCATAGAAGAAAGAAAACAGTAAAGAACAAAGCAGCAATAAATGAAAGAGGAAACAGAAAAACCATCAAGAAAAATATTTAAATCAAAACTTGTTTTTGCGGGGAGGGAAAAGATTAATAAAATTGGTAAATCCTTAGAAAAACTAACCAAGAAAAGGAGAAAGAGTACAGTATCATGAATGAGATACTGTAAAGATCTAATGTCAATGATTGTTAACAGCTTAGATAAGAGAATAAATTCCTTGAAGAGCATATCATACCAAGAGAAAGACAAGAAGAATTATAAAATCTGAGTAGTGCTGTATTTAGCCAAGAAATTTAATTCATAGATAAAAAAAATCTTCTCGTAAAGAAATCCAGAGGCCCACATGTCCTGACTGGTGAACCGTGTCACATGTTGAGCTAAGAAATGTTACCAATTCTACATAAACTCAACAAACAGAAGAGAAGGCTTACTTCTCAAGTTGTTTCATGAGGCCAGGATAACTCTAATTCCAAACCTGACATGCCATTACTGGAAATAACCCCATACCAATGCCACTCATGAACACAAATGGAAAGATACCTCGCAAAAACACCGTGACTGATGCTGGGCACCCAATGAATACGAGGTTAAAAATCAATCAGCATGGTTCCTCACTCTGAGGTTTCTGCATTGGTCATTTTCTTTCCAAAATTATACAGCTTTTTAGGTCTATCCCTATTTTCTTTGTGAGCCCTATGTGAAATGAGTGGCAATGAACTGACTACACACTGGCCCTTTTAAAATTAACTCTACCTAGGCATTCAGCTGCTTATGTAACCAACGTCTTGCTCCGCTCCCATTACTAACTGGAAATCAGATGAACATCATTTTAATATTATGTAATATGTTTGTCTGAAGTCCTTAGGCATATGTACCCAAACTATCAGCCAATGAGTCTTTTTAGGTCACATTGCCACATGAGAAAGGTAGTGAATTCTACCTACTGGGCCAGGTTCAGGAGCTTCAAGTGGAAAAACCCCACAGGCTGAGGCAGTTTTGTCACAGTTATCCAGGGCTGCAGAACCTACCCTTCTGAAGCACATAATTGTGAAACACAAAACCAGTTGGTGGCAGGAAGGGGCCAAGCCAAGTGAGAGCATCTGGCCATGGGGCCACCAAGCGCCGAGCCAGGGCTAGATGCTGTGCTGACCTACTTACTCAGCAATGTGCTATGCGGAGTCACGCCCTCCAGTCTCCCTTTAGAGAAGGCTCAAGTACAACTGGATTCCCAAGTGACATACAGCTCCTAATCCCCCTCAGGCTAGGTGGTTTTCCAAGCGACCCAAGCTGGTTGGTCATTGGAGTCATCAGGGTGGACACAAACTAACAGTATCACTCGCATTTCTCTCTTGCCTTTACCTGTGCGATGTCTACACAACTTGCAGGTGGCTTATAAATTTAAAGGTGTGTTTTACCAATTAAATTGGTAAATCAACGTGTGTGTGTATGTGTGTGTATAATAAATTTATTGACATTCCATTTTATAAGTCATGATTTACAAGTGACTACCTTTTACGTTACCTTAAAAAATACAATAGCGACCCTTAGCAAGTACACTTAAGTAATTGATAACCTTTACATTTATAAATATAAATATTAGACAATTATTTAGTATTTATATTACTAAAGAACCTATGTTTTGGGGGTAATGAGCTGCCCAAACTATGGGTCTTGCTATATACAGGTGAGGGGTGGAAAACAGCAGAGATTGCTCAGAAGGCCTGGTTTAGTTCATTCAACACAACTAGCTGAAATTGGCCACTGGACACTGGGACCCAAAAAGGACCCAGAAAGGTCACAGAGTTGCCTGGATGTGGCCTTCCCTTCCTTCCTTACTTTTTTTTTCTTTTTTTTTTTTTTTTTTTGTGAGCATTATCAGTGTGGGGTCTCTTTCTCAGAGCTCTTTCTATAGTGCATCTAACTGATCTATGGCTACCGTAACTGAGCATCGCTCCCTGGGAAAATTCAAGTCATGACATTGTTCATGCCCTGCTACTTCTCTGTCAAGTTTTTCCCCTTGATAAAACATATTTTGTGTCTGTACCGCATTAGTGTGCTACAACTATCATAACGAAGTACCACAGACTGAGTGGCTTAAGTAACAGAGAGTTATTTTTTTGCAATTTTGGAGGTTACAAATCTGAGATCAGGTGTCACAGGGCTGGTTTCTTCCAAAGCCTCCCTCCTTGGCCTGCAGATGGCCATCTTCATGTTCACAAGTCATTCTTCCTCTTGTGTGTCTGTGTTCAAATTTCCTCTTCTTATAAGGACAGAAGCCATACTGGATGAGGGCCCGCTCTAACAACCTCATGTTAACTGAATTACTTCTCTAAAGACCCTGCCTCCACATAGTCACATTCTGAGGTACTGGGCATTAAGATGTCCATATGTAAACAGCCCACGTGGTCCTGGTGATGTGAATATCCATGCCTCCTTTCTAAATAGTAGACAAGTATTTCTGGAATACCATGTTCCACTTATGACTCTTGTTTTTTTCTCATGCAATATTACATCAATTTCATATTGACACTCAACTTTATACTTATTTGTACCTTATCTCCAGAACTGGTTTGCAAATTCCTTGAAGGAAGAAGCATCTATGTTTAAAACTAGTGGGTGCATGACAATTATTAATTATCATAAAACAATAACTGAGAGAACAAAACCTAGAAAATTATTTTTTCCATCTCTGTCCATAGGGATATAAGAAGCATAGTGTCCTTTTAAGCAAACGATTTTATAATGATTAAAAAAAATGGATAGTAATTTGAAAGCATCCTCTCAATAATAAAATAGACTTTTTAAACAAGTAGGTAATACACTCATTTACCCTGACCTTCTTTCCTGGCATGTTATAAGTTATGTCCTTTGCCAAAGAGTGGCGTACAAAGAAGCGAATTGAAAATTCATCATTTTCCAGTGTGGTAAAATTCATGTATCCATTCAATAAAGATTTATTGCTTTGCGATGATGTGCCAGGTACAGGGCTTGGTGCCGCTGATACATTAGTGAACAAGACATAGATATGCTATAGAATAGTAACTGAGTTTAGATTTTTACATCTCAACCACTTCTGTGCAGATTAGCATATGAATGAACTATACAACTTATTTTCAGTCACAGTTTGGTCTGGTCTTTGATATTCTTCCTCTACCATATGAAATAGCTTTTCTTTCATAAGCAGAAGAGGAGCAGAATGAAATAGAGAGCTCTGATACTCCTTGGCCAATTTCTTTATAAAATTACATTTGGAAATATCTATTTAATTGGTCCCTCCAAGGCCTGTAAGCTGAAAAATTTATGGGCTCCTGTGTGGTGACAGAGTGAAAAGTGGTCCAAGTGATTTTTGAAAGGTGTCCACCAAAATAAATGAGTTTTACCAGGGATATCTCTGTAAGGTCTGCTGACACGTGGGGACTCAGGAATTCAGGGATTTACATCCCATTATACTCAGGACGCCCTACTGTAAGAGAGCCATATGACATACTATGGGTCAATTATGTTTTCCATGACATTTTATAACCCGAAGTAGAAATTCTGCCCTTCCAATGGTAGATGCTCCGGAATAGGATGCTCAGGAGCTGTTTGATTATAGAGAGGGAAACTCTTATGAAATCGGCAGCGATGGAGAATGAGGTCCACACAGAGACCCTGCATCACACTTGGCATACGAAGCTAAACCATCTGCCATGTCGTCTCGACCTCCGCAGCTGCTAGTTTCCTGGTTCAAGTCACTACTGCCTCTCACCTGCCTACTAACTGATTTCCCTGTTTCTATCATTGTCTCTTCAAAGTCTCTTTTTAATAGAGTATCTAAAAATAATCTTCTTTAAAAGTTTAAGTGAAACCACATTATCACTCAGTTCAAAACTCTTCAATTTTCCCCATTTCATGTGTATGGAAAGCTGAAGTCTTCACCAGGGACTACCAAGCCCTACTCTATCTTTCCCCATCAGGTGGAGTGCAGAGCCTACAGAGGAAAGAAGGAGAAACTGAAGCCAGAGGCAAAACGCGGACTGATAGAGTGCTGCTGTTCTGAGGACACACCAGCCACACGCTTTATTCTCCTACTTATCCAGATGCTCTCTCTTGGCTACTTCAAGTGTTTACTCAAAGGTAACCTGTCAGCAATCTCTGATCTGGCTATCCTGTTTAAAATTCAGTAACTGCCAGGTCCTTCTTATCCTCCTTCCCTGCTTTACTTTTCTCTATACCAGTTTCATCACATTCATATGCACTTATGTACATTTTTAAAATTAAATTTATTGAGGTGACATTGGTTAATAAAATTATGTAGGTTTCAAGTGTACAATTCAATAATGTCATCTGTATATTGCATTGTGTGCTCACCACCCAAAGTCAGATCTCTTTCTGTCACCATTTATTTGACCCCCTTTACCCTAATCTACTTCCCCGCTCCCCTCTTCCCCTCTGGTGACCACTAAACTGTTGTCTGTGTCTATGAGTTTTTGTTTGTCTTGCTCATTTCTTGCTTTCAGTTTTAGATAACACATGAGTGAAATCATACGGTTCTCATTTTTTTCTGTCTGACTTATTTTATGTTGCTTAGCATGATTATCTCAAGATCTTTCCATGTTGTCACAAAAGGCACTATTTCATCTTTTCTGATGGCTGAGCAATATTCCACTGTAAATATATATACCACACCTTCTTTACACAATCATCTTTCAAAGAGCCCTTCAGTTGTTTCCATGTCTTGGCCACTGTGAATAATGCTGCAATGAACATTGGGGTGTATATATCTTTACAGACAAATGTTTTCAAAATTTTGGGATAGATACCCAGAAGAGGGATTGCTGGGGCATATGGTAATTCTATTCTTAATTTTCTGAGGAACCTCCATACTGTTTTCCACAGAGGCTGTACATTCTTAGTACAGTTCAATATTGTGCAATCTGTCTATACTATCTAGAACATAAGTTCCTACCTCCAGTGTCTAAGCCAGTGCCTGGTAGAAGGTAGTTACTTTAAATAGTTATTCTGAGTGAATGAAAGTCATAGGCAAAGCTCTAAACTATATTAGAATAACATCTGGAGAACTAACAATTAAGCTTTGTAGCAGTACTCAGTCAAAGGTTTACTGTAACCATGGCCACGGGACTGTTGGAATTTTGGTATAAACTGGTGGTAAGTCAGAGATATGAGCTTAGAATCAAAAAGCACTTAATGTTAGAATTGCAATTTTGGGTAGAATAAAAGTCTAGGTTGGGGTATTTCAGGTAGAAAGCTTTAAAGTACATTATAAGTTGTCACTCAATTAATCGTTTAAAACCATGTTTTATAAATATCTAAATAAGAAATTAAGTTTTATACCACCTTCCTCTGACACACAGTTGTTTAAAATAAACTGGAGTCCTTTGGGGGCATCAAAAGATGGTGAATATCGGGTTTCCTCGGATGAGTTCCAGGCACAGCCCTGCATCCAGCACGCTCACAGATCTGCAGAGGTGGGTGTCACTCTGGGGCTTACCATGAACTAGGCTTTGTCATCACAGTTGCAGCTTTCTTCATTTCTAAGTCTGCACTGATGCATCGTTTGTCACTTTGAGCACGGAAACCTCAACAATTTCTATATCTTCGACATGAATTGCACACAACACAGAGAGACATCGAGGCGAGGGAATGCTTTGTATTTTCCCTGAAATGACCTCTCTTTTCTAGGATCATGTGGCACTCTGTCTCTATAATGACTGTTCTCATCTATGTCCCAAAATGCTTTTATGAGAACACATTCACCCTGCTCTGCCTTTCAACTGAGAGAGACCAATACAGTTCAACCTCGGAAAGATCTCTCATTTCCTAGAATCCATAAATCTCTGTATTATTAGATCCTACATAACAGTATCAGTTCCATCCTGAGCGTCAATGACCCACATATGACTACTGAACTATGTGATGACAACTGTCATGTGATTTTCATTTCACAGAAATGAGACCATCATTCATTCCTAAAGTCAATTTAAAAAGCCTATAAATTAAACCACAGTTAAAGTTATAGAATTGAGAGGAAAAAATGATATTAAAAAATAAAGTTTCTCCTCACACATTCATTTTAGGAATTCTTTTGGTATGACTTTAAGTGATCGCTTGTATGCTCAACATTCTTAAGTCACTTTCCTCCCCTTATGGTTTTATTCATCGTAGTATCTTAACTGGCCTCTTAGGCAAAATTCATCCTTAAATTAAAAAAGAGAGAGAGAGAGAAGAATACATGAAAGCAAATGCAGTTTAATATTTTAGTTAAGTGTTAAAAATACAATAAAACCTTGATATATAAGTTACACTGTGTAATTTTTGCTTAATAACTTTAATTTTAGTCACTGAAAACTGTAATTGGTCGGAATCCACACACAAAAAAAGGTATGAACACTAGGACAAATTAAACACTAAAACAGGATTTAGCTTTGCATTTTGTCAGCTACTGTCTCCAGACTCCTTAGGTTTAGACCCTAGAACAGATAACCAATTTAGGGATCATGCAATCGTAACACGGCAAGCAATTACTCAGTGTCCATTACGTCTCAGGTGCTGGGACTAAGCAAGATTCGGTTAGTGTCCATTTCTTGGTAGTCCAATAAAATAATCTGTGCAATGTGCTTCTGGGGGCACTGCTGCAACTAATGGGAGCCTGTTTAACCTTAGCTGTCATCATTGCTATTGCAAAGCCATAAAAGTCTGCCCTGGTCCATATGCCCAGGGCTTAATAGAGAAGAGAGCCAACCAAGTGAAAATCAGACTATGTGTTTAAATAGAAACCTGGAAAAGACACGAAATGTTATTTAGTCTACCAGCAGTCTTCTTTATGTTCTTATTTGGGTTCCATGGGAATGGATTTCTGTGTGGGAGCTTTGATGCTTCAACTGCAGGGAAATATATGTATTTTCTTTGGCAAATTTTAAAGAGAGCCATAGAAGGCATCCAGACAGATAGGAGCAATTACTAGAGTAGAACTGTGTGATGAATTTTATGTAACCCTAATCCATTTTTACATCATTTCATATGTATAACAGTGGCAATAAAAAAGAATATTACTGGTTCTATTTTCCAGAAATTTGTGAAAATCTAGTGGACGCTGAGGACTATTATTAATTGATCATGAACATGAATGGGTGCATACTAACGAAAGGTAATATAGATCCAAAGTGCTGTCTCAAAAGCACAGAGTAGATTATCTAAGGGAAAGGAGGGGGATGGTGGGTGCCCTACCCTTGGTATCTGAGAGTGTTCCCTCCAAGGGACTGGTAGTAGGGACTGGTCATTTAAGGAAAGTCAGAACTGAAATCTTAGATCACGTCCACATTTTATTAGTCCAGAGAAGTCATAATTATTTCCGCAGTAAGATACCAAGCCTCCGACACTGACAATAATTGTGTTTGCTATTTTCAATGAACACATTTTTCCCAACTCTGTTTTTCTTTTTCTAAATCTCTATACATTCTGTTTATTGTAACTTTTACAGATATTAATGAATCTAGTTTTATTTAAGTTTAAAAAGTTCTTATTTTCATTTATTCTACATTTCTTCCACACTAATTTCAAGGATCAGCGTTGAGTAGGATTTTTGAATTTAATAAATAAGTTCAAATACACCTTTTCTTTTCTTTAAAAAATAAACCTCTCTCTCATTTAAAAAAAAAAAAAGGAAAGAAAGGAACAAGCAAACAAAACTTGCTAAAGTTTCCCTTTACCATTAAAATAAAGCCCAACTTCCTTAAAATGGTTCCTCTGTGTACCCGGCCTCTGCCTGCTCACCACTGCTTTCTCTTCCTCACTCCTACCACACAGCACCTCCCCCAGTGCAGCACCGAGGATGCGCAGGCCCTAGCCCCTGGTGGTGCGTACTGCTCGAGAACTGAATAAGCAGCTGCTTTCATCCTATGTCACGTAGCTCATTCTCTACTGATTTTACTGATATTTATAGTCTGTAATGAATCCTATAAGTTTACTAGCCAAGTGGTATGTATATCTTATCTGCCCTGCAACTATAGTTATCTTTGAAATTTTAATGATTGAATCTAAGATTTGGAGGAGAAATCTCTGTCTTTTCTACGTATATACATCAATACATCTCCTTTCAGCTTTCAGCCTATACAGTTACTGTTTTGGTTTGTTTATCGAATACTTCAGTTCCCTCTCCTTTTATTTGTTTGTTTGTTTAAAACACTGGCATTCTTCTATATTTAAAACATAGATATTTTTATATTATTACAATAACATATATCATTTTATATTATAAAATGCCATTTTTTAATAATGCATGCAGGTGATTTACAAAGAAATAGCCTCAAGTGCTAATTAATAGCAAACATAAAATTTTTTAGAAAGGCGAAATGACAAGTTCTCAGAATAGGTATTATTTTTTTTCCTGTAGAAGTTTCAAACTTTGTAGCAAGAGAGAGCCACTGCTTGGTAGAGAGCGACCCTCAAAAAGATGGATCTCCCTGTTTAGATCCTTGCATTCTCATAACTGTCACCCCCAGAGCCGCTAAGGTACACTTGAAACATAAAACTCAGATCACTGTCCTGCTTAAAACTTCTCATGGCTTACCAACATACGTAGAACTAAACAAATAATAAGTAAAACTTTCACATGCCTTACAAAGTCCTACTAGGGCCAACGTGATCTCGCACCTGCCTACCGCTCCCATATCCTGCCTGTCACACCCTGCTTGAGCTTACCAGTCAGTAAGCCCAGTTTGTACTTACCTTTACACTTGCTATTTCCAACTTAAAAACATCCCTCCCCTCTTTTCCCACACTTTAATTCCTCACTGCATTCATGTCTCTGCCAAAACGCCTTTGCCTCAAGAGGCTTTCTCCCACCGCCCCATCTGCATCACTCTGTTTTCAGCTCAAGCCCCCATCACCTCCTTCTCTCCAGCACCCCTTATTAATCTCCCTCATACAGCTCACTGCTGGGAAGAGAAAGGTGAATATGTCCCCCTGAGCATCCGTAGATTTGCATGTGTGCATACTCAGAGCTTGAAGCTAGCCAGCTTCATAGATTACGAAGTCATGTAATTAAGATAGTTTACTGATGAGAAAACTAAGGTTAAAAAAATAAGTAAACTGAGTAGTTACACATTTATCAAGCAGTGCAGCCTGAATTTATATGCAGTTTTTATGCCTCCAGAATCTATGATTTTCATGTATTATGTTGTCTTCCAAAAATGAGTTGCTGTTTTTTAGAGCTTTCCCTATTAATTACTGCATACAAACTAGACAACGCAACTGGGGACAGGAACCTATGTCCTCTGAGAACAAATGTTTTACCTTGAGCAAGGACTTGCTCAGATTAGCCCCTTTCTCTCTTCCTCTCTCTCCTCTCCACCCCCTCTTGGCTGTGCTCTTTTAGAAATTATACAACAACTCACTGAATTTTGGATTCACTAGATATAGTGAATATAGGTTATTTATTAGAGGTATAATGGACACACAATAAGTTGCGTGCATTTAAAGTTAAAATTTTGGTAAAATCTGACAATATATACCATTGACCCTTGACCAACATGGGTTTGAACTATGCATGTCCACTTATACACAGGTTATTTTCAATAAATGTAAAGTTGACCCTCCATAATGCTAGGTTTTGCATCTGCAGATTCAACCAACAGGGGATCAAAAGCAGTATTTTCCATCTGTGGTTGGGATGCAAAGGGCAGACTGTAATCATCATTCTATGCCATTTTATAAAAGGGACTTGAATATTTGTGGATTTAGGTATCTGTGGGGTCCTAGAACCAGCCCTCTCCCTATCCTCACCCCACCCCCCGCCCAGATACGAAGGGATGACTGTAGTTAAATTTTGGGGAAGTTAAAAGTTACGCATAGATTTTCAACTGTCCAGGGGTCAGTGCACCTACTCAAAGGTCAACTGTATGTATCTCCTCATGAAACCAAAACGATATCAAGCTAGTGAACACATACATCATGCCCCAAAGTTTCCTCACGCCCTTTGGAATATCTACCTGTCCTTCTCCTTCCCAAGCAAATACTGGTCTGCTGATCACTGTAGATTGTTTGCATCTTCTAAAGACTTATATGAAATAGAACCTTCCTGTATGTACTGTTACATGGCTTCTTCTTTCCTTTAGCATGATTACCTTATGATTCATCCACGCTGTGATGTGCTTCAATAGTTCTTATTGCTGAATACTCCCTCATTGTGTGGATATATGCAATGTTTCTTCATCCTTTTGCCTGTGGGTAAACATCTGGGTTGTTCCCACTTTTTGGCTCTTACCTTAAATCTACTATGAACATATGTTTGAAAGATTACGGATGGACACAGTCTCTAGGGAAAACACTCAGGAGTGAGATGACTAGATCATGGGTGGGTATACATCAATCGCTTTAAGAAATGGCCCAACTGTTTTTCTAAAGTGTTTGTAGCTTTTACATTCCATTCACAATCTAGGAAAGTTCCTGTTCCTTCTCATTCTTGCCAACATTTGGTATGAATAATATTTTAAATTGTAGTTATTCCGGCAATGTAGTTAAAGCTTGCTGTTTTCTGTTTCCTCAGTGACTTACGAAGTTCAGCATCAAGTGCTCATTTGTAATCTCTATACCGTCTTTGATGAAGTGTCTGTTCAAATTTTAACCCATCTAGTTGAGTTGGTTTTTTTTCTTATTATTGAATTTTGGCTTTCTTTATATATTTTACATATTATGAACACAAGTCCTTTATCAGATATAGGCTTTGTAAATACATTCTCCTAGTCTGTGGCTTATTTATTCATTCTCTTAATGATGTCCTTCAAAGAGCACAAATTTTTAATTTCAATTGTCTATTATATCAGTGGGAGCATGCACTCGATGTCACATTTAAGACACTAAGATATTCTAGGCTTGAAAGCTATTCCTAACACTTAAGCTTCAGCGCTTGCCCACCTAGCATCCATCCTCCTTAGAGCAACATTATTATTTTCCGAGCCACACACTGTAGTTTCTATACAATCCCAAACTAACAAGTCTGAGGTAGGAAATAAATAAATAAAATTGTCAGAATTAAAAAATTTTTAATCATGAAGTGTTCTGTTTTTTCTTATAGTTAACTAATTACTGTCCCTCTTCCTAAATTCCAATTATACCAAATCTTTCCAGAGCATAAATTCATTAAGTTAAATATTTGTCTCTGAATAGCAATAAATATTATAGAATGTAATTAAATCAGAATTTCCATATCACATGAATTAAATCTTATTTCTCTAAATCTTAATGAAAAAAAGTATCACAGAATATGGCCAATTATATTAAAAGGTAGATTAACGTGTACATTTATGTGTCTCTGGAAATCTATTTAGTGCAATAATAATAGTTGAGTATATTAAATTAAAATAATCAAAATACTTGCAATACATTAATACAATTTTGGTTAAAATTGTTCCAACGACTGAAACATACTTATAAGATAGTTATGCCACATTGAAAGCGTAGAAACCTCAACAACAGATGAAATATAAGTCTGAGAGAAAGCTCTGGTATTTTCCCCCCTATTGCTGTGTGTCATTTAATCATGGTTCTAATCGCTGCAATCAAAAATGTACATGACATACCAAAAAGTCTGCATTAATGCTTCCAGACTCATATCAGATAATGCGCTTATAAAAAAACCCCTTTCAGCTACTTCCTGTGAACATTTGTTGTGCTGTTTATCAAATAGCTCCTTTAAGAGAACACTCTTAGTTTTAATAAATCAGTTTTTAAGTATCATCTCTGTTTAGACGTCATCTTCTGTCAGTGGCTGTCACTGATGATAAGACCCCCAGAAAGCGAGTGCAGTAAGGAACAGACTCCGCACATCTCAGTTCAAATTTAACACACAGTCTATTTCTTCTCCTTACTTGCTTACCGACTTCAATTGTCACACCTATAGTCATGAGATGTCTTTGGGGAGCTTTTGGGGGCCACCTTAGATAAATAGATGTATTTCAACTCATGGGAATGGTGCTTTCTAAACATTAGAATTTGGGATGTGTTTCTGTTTTATTATAGTAAAATAGAATATGGCCTAAATATCATCTTCTAACCCAGTCACAACCAGCAGAGACAAAAGAACAAGTCTGATTTTAATGCTGTTTAATTTTATACTTAACAATACAAATTTAGTACTTTAGTTTTTAACAACTTGACATAGAACAGGTGTTTTTCATGTAGAGAAAATTTCATGCAGAGAAAAACTTATAATTTAAAATTAAACTTGATTGACGTTATCAACATAAAGGGATTCTCAACTGAAGAAGCAATCTTATATTTTCTAAATTCAGAAATCGGTTTTTTCCATTCAGTTATTGATACTGAAATGGCTATTTACTCACAATATTTTCACGCATATTTATGTTACAAATTGAGAGACATGTTCATGGCTTACTGAATTAAAAGACTAGTGCATTCAAGGACGGCCTTAAAATCTAGATGTAAGTTCTTTCTTGGTCCTACTAGTCTTAATTTTCCCCAGTCTTGTTTAGAAGTTCTCCTTCCTGAGAGTAGTTTTCTCTCCATTAATGTCACATTCCATCAAATAGTACTTCTATTAATAACTCTGAGAGCATTTTGACGGTGGGGGTGAAGATGAATGCCAAGGTAAGGATTTACCTTGCTAAAAGGAATTATTATAGAATGCTAACTGTAATTAAAAAGCTTTGTAAACCCAAATTTGGCAGGCTTGGCATTCAAATAAAATCATATTATCTTTAAGTGAATGAGTAACTTAGAAATTATCTGTTCAACCAAGAAAGGGAGAATCCCCTGAGGGGGTTCATATATTACTGTTTATTACATGGGCAGAATTCCACGAACTGCAACTGAACAGGTAATGTTTGTAGAGAAGAGAAAATAACCAGCAGTCATTAGGCACTTAGAGTCTAGAAATTAAACATTCCACACCATGATGGGAAGGGAAACACTGAGTGACATATATTACAAACACCTAGCCATTTTCTTCTCTTAGAATATGCTTACTATTATGTAATACTGAAAAGACAAAAATGGCAAAGAGGGAAATGGCATTTTTCAAGGGTATTTATCACTGGAAAGCACTCACCATGACTCCGGACATTATCAACTTTTTAAAATAAATAGTGACTTGCAGTACTGACTTGGCACAACAGGATTGACAGAGAAAATGCAGTGTTTTGGCTGTCTGGAGCCATGGACAAGAGCAGAACCCATCTTATGCCTGTTAGAAAGTATTAACTGCCACCCACTGTGTCCGCTGGGACCCCCTCCCACAAAGCACTGAGACAGTCTTGCCTTCCATAGAGATGGATCCAAATACTCTAAAATGAAGATTTTCAATTGAGTTTCAGGTCATAACCTAAAAATATGCTGACTACCCAATATAAAAACGAAAGTAATTTACTTGATAATGAAGAATAGCAAGTATTGGAACAAAATTCAGATCAGATTAGAAAGAACTATGGTTCTTTTCATTGCTCGCTCGCTCTGTCGCTCTCTCCCCTCTCCCCACCACACACACACACACACGCACACATCTTGCAAAAAAAAGAACTGAATGTGAAAAATAATTTTAGAGGCTTTGCAGAAAAATTTTAGATTCACTTCAACTAAGAAATGTTTCAACTCTACAAAAAAAAACATGTTAAAACATGCTGGATGCAGGATGTACAAATTCAATTTCTATACCTTATGAAGTAACTGGTTAATTTATTTATAAATACCTTATTTAAACAGACCAAGTTCATGATCGCATTGATGTTATGGCTCAATAAAACTTCTTATTCATCTAAAATGAATGCATTGTCCAAGTATGTTGGCTTATTTCCACCAACACTCAGCGGCTAAATTAACTTCTACTTTCTCAGTATTTCTCTCGTTTATATATGATGTTCATTTAACACTTGTCACATTACATTTCATTATCAGCAATCATAAATGTATTTGTTTTCCCATGGACTTGGAGTATATTTGACTCAGGCTCCCTGTATTTTAGATACAAAACTAGCACAAGCCTTGACTTACAGGATTTTTTTCAACAAAATTTTTTTGTCAAATGTCCTCTACTTCGTCCCAGCAAAAGTCCGTCTTTTTTCTAGTTTTATTGTCCTACAGATCTTTCCCCTGAAATGCTTCTGAATGTCAAGTAGTTGGTCAAAAGTGGACTGTGCATGGGACTTAAAAATCAGAATTAATATCTACATTTATTGTTTTTTAGATGTATGATCTTCAAAAAAATATTTATGTAGGTCTCTTTTTTCTCATCTATTACTTGGGTATAATGATAGTAATTATATGTTGTGAGAATTAGCAATATATTGTATATCAAAGCACTTTATTGGCCAAAAATCCCATATTAAATAAAACATTTTATTTATGCTGTTGTTGTATCAGATTACATTCGATTTTGATGGAACTAATTGCTATATGTTTTACTATTCATTTAAATAATATCTTTTTCTAAGATGTATATTTTCTGGTATTTCTATGGAAAGAGCAGTGAGAAAACCAGGACTGCAGAGAGAGCTTATATTAAAATGTTCCCAGGTGTTAACCAAAAATAATTTATTTTGTTTAATTTAATTTGCAAACTAAAATATTTCTCATTACTGATCAAAAGTTTATCGTAATTTGTTCAAGAATGACTGTATATTTTTATACATCTTTGTTGATGGGTGTCTATGTATGTGAACAGTCTCTAGGACTATTTTTGCACCATAGGCAAAATTAAGTAAAAAATAGGACAATTATTATGGTCCAAAAACTCAATACTATTTATCTTTATTATTAAAATGTCAAGGACAGGAAAGTTGTTTCAACCCCAATTCCAAGTTTCCAATTTTGCATCCCATCCAAATACCTACATCTAAAACTCTGCATCTAAAGCACGTTCTGCATAGAGGCAAACACACATTCCCTTTCCAGTGGACTCTACTATTCTGATATTCTAAAACATACACATTTGGAATTAAATGAAAAATATCTTCAGTTCTTTGAACTGTGGCAGCTAAGTCCATTTTTTTTCATGTCCTATAAATGAATCCCATTAAATTGCTGAAATGGTATACAGTATTTACATGCATTTAAATTCACTATAAATATTTACAGAACTTTAAGATGAATGCCAGTAATGTAAGCTAAATATGTCTGACCACAATCACTTTTCATGAGCAAATGGGTTTTGCCAAATGGCATTTTTTTTTCAAAACGAAGTATTTTGGAATTCTGTTCAGATGACAGCAATATGTAGATAATCACACTCCACAACTGTTCACATAAAGTTGAAGAAAACTGTCGATTTTTAAAGAGATTCACTGTTCCATATCTGGGCCTTTTATGCTTCTTGATGTGTGTTCTTTAGTATGCCTGTTTTTTTTGTTGTTGTTTTTTTTTTTAATGAGAAAAAAGAACCATGGAGAGTAATAGAACTGTGAAACGGGAAGCAGGTGGTGAATGAGGTTAAGGAGTGTAAGATACTATGGCGAGAACTTGAAGACTGGTGATTCTTATGCTATTTTTAGCAGAAACTTCTAGGAAATAAACTGCTTCCAATAGTTTCCTAGAAATTATTTTGATTGCAATGAGTTTCTCACTGTGACACAGTGAATTTTTAAAGCTTTGACTATGCTATACATGTCAGTAAATCTCCCACATGGAGCCCCCAACCTCTCCTAGTCAGGTCAGTCTATACTGGTAATAGCACGCAATGTCAAGTTTCTCTATCACAAAAGCAATGAGGCTTATCATCATTGCCATGCTTTTAGTAACATCACTTTTTTAAATGGCCTTTTCACAATGTAATCTGTGACCTACACAGAAAATGTGCTTCTTTGAAGGCCGTATTTACATTTTGACTATGAGTCAACTCAACATGCTAAATCGGAAGTAGCCAAATTATATGACATAGACATTAACCAAATCTGCAAGGAAGAATGAAGACACAGTTGTGAAGAATAACTCGTAAAAAGTTTGTTGTACATATAATTTATGATTCTTTGCACATGGGGTTTAGGAGAGGACACTCACATAGATTTGTTTATCTGTATATTTTATATTCAATACCTAGTCTATTAAGGAGACGAGACAGTTTTTCAATTACCTGACCACAACAGAACTATATTCTTATTCTTTGTCCAGCACTAATTAAATACATGAACTTGGAAAATCCATACTGACTATCTGGGCAGAGTTTCCCAATCTGAGTAACTGGAAACACATCTAGGCTATTCCTCGGATCCCTTCCACGGGGGACACGATGATTTTAGTTACTTGGGAATGTTATAAAGGCCCATAAGTAAGGACTGACCTAAAGGCCTGAGTGCTAGACTTCTCTGTTATACCAAGAGATGTTCTACATGTCTTAGAAGATAAGCTTCCCAGAAAAACACACTGTGCTTTGCACATAGTGAGCATTTTAGTAAATATTTATTAAGTGCATAAAATATCTGTATCTTTGTGTAACAGATATTTGTTAATTTAAACATTAAATCATGGGTTTAGAACATATCAAATATATATTGTGTTGTTTTCACAAAAGATCTAAAAAGAGCATGTAAGTTGTAATATACTAATTTATGCATTAATGACTTTGTATAAGAGACAGTATTTTCCAAAGAATTTTAACAATTTAATTAAAAAATATTAATCATCCCACCAAAGGTAAATTAATAGTGAATAAAATAAGGTGAGTGGCAAGTAGGCTGCAGAAATATTTGAAAAAAATATATATTTGGCCATCCTTCCTTCTAACAAATAAACATTTGGTTTCCCCCACCAATAAAAATTATGTTTCCAAACATAAGTAACAAACAAATATGTGGGTTGATATTCTACATCTGAAAATCCCATTTGCACTTATTAAAACAATTGTTTTATTTGGAACATTTGTTTTGCTATCACAGTTATATTCTCAATAAAACAGATCTAGAAGTTCAGAGATGCATTAAGTGCATTAATGTTTTACTAATGATCAGAAAATCAAACAATTTAAGTCCTTAAAAGAAACTGCCAAATCTCCCCATTTTACTTAAGATAAAGAAACTAGTGCCTTGCAAAGTTTGTTTTTCCAAAGTGGCAGAATTAGTGACAAACTTAGCACCAGAACATGGTTCTGCTTTTGACTCTGTGTGTGTAGATGTTTATTTATTTTTCATGATTGCACTGGGTGCCTATCAAGTGCCAGGCACTATTCTAGCCATTTGGGATATACTGATGCACAAAAAAGTCAAACATTTCTGCCTTTGAAGAGCTTATATTTTAGTGGAAACAGAAAATGAAAAAATAAATTGTAAGTTATAATACATACATCAGTTTGGCATGTTAGGAAGTTATGTATGTTACGAAAGGAAAAATCACAGCATGGTCTGACGCTCTGGGAGGTGAGATGAGGGGAGGGGTAAGATTTTGAATTACGTGTCCTGGATGGTTCTCATTTAGACAGTGACATTGGAGCAAACACATGGCAGAGGTGAGGATGTTAGCTGTAGAAATCTAGGGGAGAAACTTTCTCTGTAGAAGGAATAGCTAACAAAAAGTTCCTACAGAAAGAGCTTGCTTGATGTGCCCCAGAAGGTCTGAGAGGCTGGAGCAGAGAAAGTAAGGGGAAGCAACGAGAAGACGAGCTCAGAGATTTCGGGCAGGACAGGCCAGTTAGGACCTAATGGGCATTCAGGAGCTTGAGCTTTTATTCTAGGAGCCTAGGAAGTCATTTTAGCTCAGGCTTTTGAGCGCAAGAGAACTTGATGTGACTTGATGTAACAAGAGAACTTGATGTGACTGAAGACAAGAATTGAAAACATTTTCTATAAAGAGCCAGATAGTAAATATTTCGGCTTTGTGGTCCGCATGTTCTCTGTCAGAACTACTCAGCTCTGCCACCGTTACATGAAATCAACTACAGACTAATGTAAAGAAATGAATATAGCTGTGTTCTAATAAAACTTTATTTACAAAAACAGAGGTCAGGGCAGATTCGCCCTATCTCTCTGGCTGCTATGTTGAGAATGGACCCTAGGGAAGTGATAATGGACTCAAGGAGATTATTTTGTTTCTTTTTTAGTAATCCATGAGAAAAATGATAATATGTACATGTTTTCCTACCCATTATATAATGCATTTCTAGTTAAGTCTCCTAACTTCCTCAGGGGCTTTTAACAGCAGAGGTGAAAGAGAGAAGGGGACGAGAGAAGAAAATATAATTTTCTGTAATTCCTTTTTGTATGGCAAATAAATGAAAATAAAATGCTTTTAAAAAACCTGGAATATTAGTAATTTAATTATATTAACAAGTTAATTCACCCCACAGTAGGTAGGTGATTTGGATATGGTAACTGTTTAAAAAATAGTTTGTATGAAGAGGAGAGAAAAATGCACATGAAAAAGTGATCACTTCCGGGTCATAAGTAGTTTAATACTTAAGTATCCGGACTAGATTGTAAAGAATTGTAGAAGTCAGAAAAGTTTACTTTGGCTGTGTGGTGTAACATTCTTCCTTCCTTTCCATTTCTAAGAATGGAAGTTTTAAGAGAGTGAAAGCCTTTTCCTCCAGCTAAATAAATGATCTGCTCATGAAATCTAATATGACACTTCCAATTATATTATGGCAACCAGTAATGCTTTTTTAAAATCTTTTTTTAAACATTGTTCAATTACTTTGTTAAATTCCTTTTGATTATTAAGGCACAACTGACATACAACATATTAGTTTCAGGTATACAATATAATAATTCAATATTTGTATATATTGTGAAATGATCACCACAGTAAGTCTAGTTAGCATCCATCACCATATATTGTTACAGAACATTTTTTTCTATGATGAGATCTTTTAAGATTTACAGCAATGCTTTCAACTGAGTGATTTTTAAATGCAAATCACAGCAGCAAATATACAATATTTTGAAGTGTGATGCTATAATGATAATTGCAACTTGGAATGATGAGTATTTGAAATAGTATAAAATTGAGATGATAAAAATATTAAATTGTACAAAAAGATTAATTACAACTCTTTATTCTTTCACAATAAAAAATTGATTTTTTTCTGATTACCTAAATGATACATGCTTGTTGTAAAAAAAAAAAAAAAAAAAAAACTTCAAAAATACATAAAAAGCTTTAAAAAAATACATTTTCCTGAATCTTTATCACCATTTTTAAATCAATACCAATACTGGCCATTTTTAATGTATATATTTCTATATACACATATATTTATTTTCCTAAGTTGATATATCACACATGAAGATTTTTTTTCCTTCTTCTTCGTCTTGATCTTATTCTTTCTATAATTATTTTTCTTATATTTCAATACTACATCCCATTTCAACTAATCATATTTGGCAATTATAGTTGAAGCCCAAATCTGTCTATGCAAAAAAAACTACACAGGAAATGTTACTATGTTTTTTCACTGAATTAAAAAACTGATTAGTTGAAAGGAGTTGAAGAAAGCATATATTAATTCACTAATGAACAACGAAATAGCCAGTCTGCTGTCATTCAGAGACTGGATAATCATTCTTCCAGCTGTGGAGGGCAGGTCCACAGATCCTGTGACCATCAGGTCTTTCAGGTTTGATGGTCTTATGCTGACTGTCTACTCTGTACAGTCAGCTTCTTATTAATCCTGACTCATCTTTTCTACTCATACTTCAAACAAGTTAAGTTCTTGGTAACTTAGACTTACTAATTTGAAAGGTATATTAAGCTGGATGTGAACTAGCTTAAGTTATCTTTGGAAAGAGTTGGTTGAGTTCTTTCCAACGTCAACAGTAAAAGTTCAAATTGGAAGGAAGATTTAGACGACTTTAAATAACAATAGACTTTGCGTGTAAGAGAGTGTGTGCATGCGAGTGTGTTGCTACTAAAAAATGAAAAGTAGGGTCCCAAGGTAATATGTAATCCCTGTTGCCATGACTACCGACTACTGCTATTATGCCAGTTTAACACTTAGCGTCCTGAATCACAACGTGTAACTACATCCTACTCCAGAAGCTTCACCTCTTGCCACAATTCCTATAAACATAAACATATAACTATCTGCTTTTATAAAATTGAAATTAATCTTACTTCAGACACGTGGGTAAAGATTCACTTCATCATTAAACGCCTTTAGTAATGTTTTAAATCCCTCACCTGTAAACTGTGAGTAACCTCTAACCTATATAGCTATTGTAAAAAGATGGAGATGGGATATAAAGGACAAAGCCAACTCCTCTTACAAGGTAGTGAATGAAGAATATCTGTTTTTGTGTGATGCTACAGGAGCTAGGTAAAAATTTATAAGAAAAGAAAAATAAAGTCTTTTGTGTATTTTTTCATTATCCTTAAGGTAAGCAAGTAAAAGTTAGCCTGAGAAATGAATGCCCCTGAATGCGGGATGGGTTAATGGACAGGTGTATCTGCTCCCCATTCTCTGACCCCTGGAGACTTGTCCCTATCTTTCATCACAGTTTCCCAATGTCTTGCTTAGTCATGATGGCCAAGTCAGAGACCTAGACATCATCAGTTAGGGCCCGAGATGTCTGTCATTGATGGAAGTCTCATTCTTCAAGTTCAGCATAAAGGGATGGTAAAGTGACCATTCTTGTCACCAAAACTGGCAGTTAATGAGATGTATCTCTTCCATCTCGACCCAGAAAAATGACTTTCCCACACCAATATTATTATATAAAGAGATACATACTGTTTAGTCCTTAACTTTCACCCTAAATCATATAATCTGTGTTTGTTCACATGTATTGATGTCTTTCTAATGATAAATGAAACATTAATATAATATACAATTTTTTTGTAAACTAAAAAACTATGTGTGTTCCACTATTTATCCAATAATGCTGTGTATGAGGTTGTCTGAATTATTAAAAATCAAAGGCATTTATTAAATAAAAAATTCTTTAGTAATATGATCAACTTGTTTGCTTATATGTTCTAATTTTATGAATTACTTTGAATAATGTAACTGTACATGTTTCAAAATTCAAAAATTTTGAGTTACTGAGGCAATCTATAAGACCAGTTTATTATATTTCTGTTTTATGATTAAATGCTTTCTAATTAACATAAATGATATGTCCCTTAAAATCATTTTTATTTCTGAAAGAGAAGAAAAATAAAATGAACACTCTTTAAAATAAGAGAAAATTGATACACTATAAGGCTCTACCGTACATTTTGGTAAGTTAATCTCAACTTAAGGTAGCACCATGGAAAGAAAGAGAATCTGATACAGGGTAATGTGAGAAAGGAAATAATTGCAGTATATGTGTTCTTAGTATTGGAGGGATATTCTAGGTAGAGTTTAAACCTAGAGTACTTTTCAAATCTTTTTTGCATCATTTCTGTAGCTCATAAAATAATAAATTTTGTAGCATATATTTTCAGTGATGGAATAAAATTCCTGTATTTGCAGAGACCTATCAATAGCAAAATAAAAACCATTAAGAAAAAAAAATTGGTACTTTTTAAAAGACTGAACATTGAGCAATGACAGAGAAAAAATAAGAAAGCAAGCTAAGAAGTAATGAAAATCAAAAGAGGGATGATTCGTTCTCTGCATCTAACTTATTTAGATTTAAAAAAAAAATTACCAGTCTAACACAAATGAATGTGAATTAATTATCTGGAAGTAATATTGAGTGAAGGTTTCTAATCCAAAAAGGTAACTGTTAAACTGTCATCTGAATTGCGGCCATCTATATGACCCCTCTTCGCCATCCTCACCACCCTCCCCTTCTGCCATCATCCCCACCATACTGACCCTCCTTTTCTCCACCACTGCCACCACTGCCACCATGACCACCATCGCCACACCCATCTTAGCTGAAATTGTTTTTTAAAAAAATAAAATTTTTGTACAGAACAAGTTTTTAAAACTTCCCTATGGATCAACCAATTTTACTGATGCCCCATAAGAAAGAAAATGTTGGGAAAATCTCACCCAGTTTTAGTCGCATGCATGTGTGTGTTCACAGTAGTTCCCTCTTAGCCGTGGTTTCCTCGGTTTCAGTTACTCAAGGTCAACCACAGTTGGAAAATATTAAATGGAAAATACCAGAAATAAACAATTCATAAGTTTCAAATTGCACACCATTCTGAGGAGCGTGATGAAGTCTCACGTCATCCCCTGTCCCGCCTGGCGGGGGTGAAGCACCCCTTTATCTAGCACATCTGCCCTGTTAGTCACTTAGTAGCCACCTAGGTTATCAGATTGGTTATCAGAATGAAAGGGAGAAAGACCACATTCACATAACTTTTATTATAGTATGTTGTTCTGTTTTATTAGTAGTTATTTAGTAGTTACTGTTGTTAATCTCTTACCTGCACCAAATTTGTAAACTTTACCAGAGGTATGTATGTATAGGAAAAAAAAACTAGCATATATAGGGCTCAGTACTCTCTGTGGTTTCAGGCATCCACTGGGGGTCTTGGAATGTATGCCCCGTGGATAACAGGAAACTACTGTATATATGTGTTTTATTAACTATTTGGAGTTTCAAATATTTTATCATATTACGTGTGTTCAGTTTTTCTCGACTAATTAATGAACCTTCTTGACTAATTAATGAACCTTTGAGGAACCTCCACAATGACTCCTCAGTTGAAGTCATTAAAACACTAGCTTTCGTTAGTAATGCATACTCACTGTGGCAATGACCAAATTTGGCAAAGAAAATTGTACTCTTAACAGGTACTGCTTCTTTTTGGACTGAAAAATTTAAATCATCTCAAAATTTAAATAAACCCAGTGGATTCATAATGAACTCAGAGACCTTAACATCCATATTTTATATATTTTAAAGTAGGTATACATTAACTGTATTAATTATTTTTGCCTTCCTTGTGTTTTAGTACAATAATAGTTAAGTTGGTCTTTAAATGTCAGGTAATTTAATTGAAAAATGCTTATTCTGAAAATTGTCTTATTTATAGTCTTGCTTTGTTCCTTAAATAACAAGATTTTATTCCCTTTTCCCATTTGTATACTTAAAAACCACAAGGAAAGAATTTTGTGAAGCACAGAATTTCTATTATGCTTTAAGGTTTAGACTTTGTTTAGAAAATCTGAAGAATTTATTTATTTTCTGAGACTTTAATCTTTTTGATAAGTGAAGTTCATGGAAAACCATGTAATTGGTACAGAACTTTTCACTTGAATTGAATCGCTTAATCCTTCTGTACTAGAATACTTCTGCATCTTGCCTGGAGTAAATTAGTTTCTTTAGGTTAAAAAAAAATCCAGGAATTATATTTTTCAATTTGAATTTCACTTAATATCAAAGTGGCTATAATTAATTCTTTTTTTCTGATGATCTGAAAAGCTGTAATGAGAAATTACAAATAACATATCAAAGAAATTTCATAAAGTATACCTGATAAAAACATTTCAAGTGTGAGGTACTTTCTTTTTTCACACTAAATTTGATTTTATAATACATAAAAGGCATACAATTAGTGCCATCTAGTGCATTAACCAATCATGCTAGCAATCTTATCAATTCATCACATGCCTTGCTTCTCAGAAGGCATTTCGTAAAGTCATACAATTTCTCAAGATCATTTAATTTGAGTTAATATTAAACAGTTGATTTAATTTTAGTTAAACACTAATCTATTTACATGTTACAGTTCTTAAAGAAAGTTCAAAATTCAGATCATTATTTTCTTATCATTATATTAATTGATTGGAATTTTCATTGAACATTCTGTGAGCATGACCTACACATTTACTCTGTGCATAAAACGGAAGAAATCACTTCTTTAAAAATATAATTTGCTACAACTGGTGAGTTCAACAATTGCCTGTGCTAAGTTAGCAATTATATCTTAACAGCAATTCTCTTATGCAGGTATTTCCCCTGGTTTCAAAAAATATGAATATGTCTGAGGTCAGTGCAGGAGATTTCCTTCAGTATGCCCTGGTATTATGAGTTTGAGGGGAAAAAAGAAGAATGATAAAATTCCATATACTGTACTTAAATTAGCCATGGGCTCTCCCACAAACTTTGTCTCTTTAGTTCAAGAAACTCTTTCGCGCATTGAAAGCCTGAGAAAATTTTGAGTCAGAAAATATGATGACTTAAAAAAAAAAAAATCAAGTTGAATAATAACAGTGACTAACTAAGCACACAGAGACCGCCCCCCATGAAGGTTAGTCACCATGAAGGAGAAAATTCAGTTCCAGCCGCATCTCATCTGATAAGTAACCTCGCCTCCAGGCAGATGGTGAACTTGCACATGGCTGGCTACTCCACGTTCGCCTTAGTTCCTCTCTCACAGCTTTTTGGCTCTCGGCCCCTTCATGTTCTCCTTCTCTTCTTTCAACTACTGCGCCCTATCCTTTTATTTCCTTTCTTCTGACCTGTAACAATGTCAAATCAAGGAAGGGAGGAAAGTTGGGAGCAATAATGTCAGACAAGGTGACCTGCTGCCACTTACAGTCAGAGTCTGATAAGTTAAAAACAACAAACAAACAAACAAAAGCACTGTGAGAATTATTCAGAATGCTCTCATTGGGTTCTTGATCCAAACCAAACTAATCCTCCTAGTATTTGGCCTTGATTTCCAGTTTCAATTTAAGTCATCCCGCCAACTAATCAGGACATGGAATGATCCAAAGGTAGCCTGTTAGCCGCACCACAAACCCAGATTTAGTCATTTGTTCAATAAGTACTTATATACGATGGGCACTACTGTAGTCGCTGGGATACAATTTAAAAAAAAATGACAAGTCTCCTGTTCTCGAGAAGCTTACAAGTACCAGATAATAACAATAAAAAGAAAGAAAGAAAGAAAGAAGTAGATAATGTATGATAGCAGAAAATATCATGAAGAGAAATGTAACATAAAGTAATTGGAATGAGATAGAAGGGTATGGTCTTCTTTGAATAGATTACAAGTGATTCAGACAGAAAAAACTGTGCTCCATAAAGAGGAAACAGTGGATGCAAAGGCTTTGAGATGCAAACAAGCTTGATATGTTTAAGAATATTTGGGGGGCAGGTAGGACAATATCAAAAGACTTATGTCTGCAGAGGTATAGCAGTCAATAGGTGTTAAGATAATGTGGGATCTTTGGGGCCATGCAAAAAAATTGTATATAAATCTGCATACGATGGAATATCAAGGCTTTTAAGGAGCAGAATCTCAAGTTAGAAAGTTTCCAAAAAAATAGTGCTAAAATGGATTACAGAGGATAAATAGGGAGACCAATTAAAAAAAAAATGTAAAAGTTTGCACAGGAAAAAACAGAATATTCAGGTTGTATTATTTGAGATTCATGAATTGGGGAATCATTTGTAGGAAATGAGAAATAGTAAAACACACACACACACACACACACACACACACACACACACACGGAAAATGACAACAAAAGAAATTCCTAGTCTACGATTTTATCGACACATACATATATATTCTAATGTCATTTTACATATGTGATATTTTGATTTATAAGAAGAAATATGTATTTGGTCTTCCTCCACTTTCAGACACAAAGTTCCTAAAACCCTTAGAATTTCTTAAGTGAAGAGAACTCTAAATGCATCTTTTGTTATGTTGATGAGGTAACTTCTGAGCCTCAGCTAAGGTTAGAGGCTGATTGCCAGGAGAACCAACCACGTGATCAGAAGGTTAGAACTTTCAGTCTTTCCTCCCTGACCTCTGGAGAGAGGAAGAGGAAAGGGGCTGGTGGATGAATCAATTGCCAATGGCTAATGATTTAATTCATCATGACTCTGTAATGAAGTCTCCCTAAAAACCCAAAAGGAGGGGGTTTAAAGAGCTTCTGGGTTGGTGAACACATGCAGATATGGGGAGAGTGGCGTGCCTAGAGAAACATGGAAACTGAGCCCTTTTCCCATGCCTTGCTCTATGCATCTCTTCCCCCAGGTCGTTTCTGAGTTATATTCTTTTATAGTAAAACCGGGGATCTAGTAAATAAAATGTTTCTTGAGTTCTGTTAGTCACTCTAGCAAATTTATTGAACCCAAAGGTGTGCAGTGGGTGGGGAGACAGGATATGGGAACCTCTGATTTATACCACGTTGATCAGAAGTTGTGAATAACCAGAAAATCTACTACTTTTGGGTGGCATCTGAAGTTGGGTGGGACAGTCTTGTGGGACTGAGCCTTTAACCTGTGGAATCTGACATTTTCTCCAGGGAAATAGTGTCAGAACTGAGTTAGATTTTTTAAATCTGACACCAAAAGCAAAAGCAACAAAAGCAAAAATAAACGAGTGAGACTACATCAAACTAAAAGGCTTCTGCACAGCAAAGGAAACTATCAATGAAATGAAAAGGCAACCTAATGAAAGGAAGAACATATTTGCAAATCATATATATGACTAATTTCCAAAATATATAAAGAACTCATACAACTCAAAAGCAAAACAAACAAACAAACAAATCCAATTAAAGATTGGGCAGAAGATCTGAATAGATATTTTTCCAAGGAAGACATATAGGTGGCAAACAGGTTCATGAAAAGATGCTCGAAATCATTAATAAGCAGAGAAATGCAAATCAAAACCACCAAGAGATATCATCTCACACGTTAGAATGGCTATTACCAAAAAGATTAGACATAACAAGTGTTGGGAAGGATGTGGGGAAAAGGGGACCCTTGTGCATTTTTGGTGGAAATGTAAACTGGTGCAGTCACTATGGAAAACAGTATAGAGGTTCTTCAAAAAATTAAAAATAGAACTACCATATGATCTAGCGATTTTACTTCTGGTTATTTATCCTAAGAAAACAAAAACACTAAATTGAAAAGTTATATGCATTCCATGTTCACTGCAGCATTACTTATAATAGCCAAGATATAGAAATGACCTAAGTGTTCATCAATGGATAAATGAATAAAGAAAATGTGGTATAAATATTTGATGGAAGATTATTCAGCCAGAACAAAGGATGTGACAACATAAATGGACCTCGAGGGCATTATGCTAAGTGAAATAAATCAGACAGAGGACAAATACCACAGGATCTCTCTGTATGTGGCACACAAATATAAAACTTAGTTCATAGATATAGGGAACAGGTGGGTGGTGGGTAAGAGAGATGGGTAAACTGTTGTTTTTCTTTTCAGTTTAAATAAATTGAATTAAAAAAATAATTCATCGTATTGAGATCAAAAATCAAAAACACTGGTAACCTTCTTGACAGTTTCAAACCTTTCTATTCTCCCTGCTAGCTGGAGCCCCACTCTGACCCAAGAGCAACTGACTGATTTTTACAGCAATGTATAAGAATTTCTCATTGCTCAGAAAAAGATTTATATGGATGAGAAAAAAAGGATGTGAGGGAAACAAGGATGTGGACAAATATATTTTTATATTATAAAATTACCATGCGTATTTTACTCTAATACAACAAAATAGTAAGAATCATATTATTTCATTTCTCTCTCTCTCCCCATTCTCCCTTTTTTTTTTCTTTCATTTTGCTGACTTTGTCCTTTTCTATATACATAAATCCAGCTCTTTTCTCCCCAGGCTTTCTCTATTTTTCTTTTTTCTCCTCATATTTCTGTTTTAAAGGATTCATTTGCAGCATTAACTTTAAATAAACAACCTACCCTTTTAAGTTCCACTGAATTGGAATCAGTAGACTACTGTTCTTTGAGAGAAGGCAGAGGCTTGAAATATTTAAAGAACTATGAGGGTTGGGGGTAAGGAGGGTTCATTTTCTTCCAGAACAAAAATATTTTTAAAAAATACTAAAAATAAGGGAGCATAATTTAGTTAATCCCCCCATAGGGCAATTCTCTCCTAAAGACAGTAAAATGAGAACTTCTTTTGCACAAGATTAAGTGCACACTTTCATACTGTCACTTTACATAACACTTCACAACCCATTTCCCCACCCACACACCAGCTCTCATTTACCAGAAAGTTTTCCTGGGTAGCAAAAGGTTAGTGTTTTTCATTTCGATCTGTGTGTGTTCTGTGGTTTTATTATTTATTAAATGTCATTCTGGCTCTTCACACCAAAGCAGCACATTTTATCAGCACTGTTCAACTTCAACTCGAATGTCACTGGCAATGTGATTCATTTCAGGATTATTACTTCTTTTCTCAAGTTCACGAAAACTGTGAAAAAAAAAATCAGCTGGAAGATTGTAATCTCAGTGTGGGTGTCAGGTGGGTCTTTTCGAGGCTTTCTTTTATGGTATAGTAGTGAGCACAGCCAGGGCAGCAGTAGTGAGAAAACTTGAATTTGGTTCATCTCTCCAAGACAAAATAATACCCCAGAGCTCAGCCCCCCAAACTTCAAAAGGACGCTCAAAAAAAAGAGATCCTAAAAGACTTCCACTCAATCTTACAAAGTCTTTCAGGAAAAGGCAAATTAGTATCATTGTTATAAAGATAACTCCTCCAAACTTCACTAAAGTTAATGTTATAATTCCTCTTTAGGAATTTCCTTAACACCCTTCCTAACAAAAAAGACTAGGAAGAATAGACAGCAACGTACATATTTAAACACAACACTGAAGGACTGAATTAAAAACTATGACCAGAGATGCTAAAAAATATCTGATAATGTGTCATCAAAACTTATGTTTGTATTCCTTAGCTGTTATTTCCACTCAATGTAGAAGTTATCTACCATGTGTTGTGTATTGGAAAGGGTGCTTGCTATTCAGGCATTGATAGGTAGAGACCAAAATGGACTTAGTCTCTTCTCACTTAAAGCTTACAAATCACAAGTGCTGTGATGGAAAAAGAAAGACATGAAAGACTGAGTGATCCAACCACCTCCTGAAGGACCGAGTCAGGCAAAGAGTTATGGGAAAAGTCTTCTGAGCAGAGAGAATTTCGAGAACTAATAGAAAGTCAGCTGCGAAGAACATTTTCTTCCATAAAAACAAATTGGGAAGTAATTCTCAATGTCTTTTCCTATAAACAGCAATTAATTCTAAGTAGTCTATTTGATTTGCTTCATGTAATGTTTAAAAATTATGAGGTATATGACTTGACTCACATTTATTCAGATAGTATCAGTTTCCAACTTGAACTAGTATCTCTTTCCCAGATCCTCGGTTCATGAATAATACCTTTCCTCTCCAAAATTATTAATGATTCCCTTTTTATAGGCTCCTTTCCTTCAGCTTACAAATATCAGCAAGTCTCCTCCCAAAGCAAGATGACAAATCAAACCCTTTTCCCATCCTCCTCACAATACTTCTAACCATCCACCAATATCTCTATGTTCTTGCTCGACCAGATTTATTCAGAGTCGTCTACTGCTGCTAGTCTTCTTCCTGACCTTCCTTCTGAGGATAGTTTTAGTGCACTCTGATTTGGATTCCCATCACACCAGTTCTTTGAAACTTCCTTGCAAAGAGCACAAGTGATCTGATTACCACATCTAATAACAACTTTTTGGCTCTTAACTTGGCTGAATTCATGTTCTCCAAGTCCAAAGGGCTCTAAGTCTCCCATCTAAACTGAAGTTCTGGAAAAGCTGGCTGGGCACCAAAGAGTTCCCTGAAAGGCTGAGGTCCTAGAGCTGGGTTATGGACAGAGTTATAGACAGCACAGTTGGGAAGCCAGGACTGAACACTGAAGGTAGTCTTATTGAAAATTAAATGTAAAATGGTTGTTCAATACCAGACAGTAGGTGACAAGCCAGAAACTAAAGACACTAAGATTAATGAAACAAAATAAAACAAAAACGAGGTCAGATTGTTGGACAGGAAAAGTCTCTGAGATTTGCTTGGTTGAGTTTAAGTTTAAAAACCACATCTCCTCACCCACGAGGGAAAGTTTAATTCTTGAGGTCACCGAGCAGTCTCAGAAACATCCTTCTTGAAAGTCGCTTTCTTTACCTTAGGGGACACTACTGCCCTGGCTTTCTTCCTATCAACCTAATCGTTCTTAGTCTCCTTACTTTATCCCGTAAATATGACTGTGCCATAAAATGCAATTCTTGGCCATTTCTCTTTGTATTCAACAGTGTCCCTCTGCTTCAACTTGTTTGTCTGACTTCCGACTTTTATCTCTAATCCATTCTTGTTCAGGCTCAATTCATATTCTTCCTGTGTATATCCACTGCTTCCTCAAGACCGAAGCCATCACCTCTGAATCATCCTTCTATCTCTCCCTTCTCATGTGTTTTTCATAACTCAGTGTATGGCATCAGCAAGCTGAACTAATACAAAATGTGGGCCATATCCAGGACACATAATTTTCCTCAAATATGAGACCAAACCAATCAAATTTCCAATCCGTCTCTCATAATAATCTTCAGTGATGTAATGTAGGCCCCTACCACTTGACTTAGTGTCTCCAATCCCTCTACTCCCAATGACTACACCCAAAATGAGTATACTTATGATGCAACAGACATTACTGGGGACCACTCTAGACCAACTGAGATGTGTATGTGTTATCACTCCCCCTGTTGACTTCTCCTCTGCTAAAAACAATGCTCGATTTTCATTTTACTCAACCTCTTAGTATCACCTGAGACAACAGCACATCCACATATCCTTGACACATTTTCTTCACCTGACATCCAGGACATCTCATTTTCCTAGTTTTTCTTCTACCTTACTGATTACTCCTCGAATCTCTTACCTGGTTCCTTCGTTTTTTTCTCAGACACAGTGCTCCAGGCTTGTCTTTAGATCTCTTCTTTTCTCAGTTTTCATTCACTTTTATGGTAATTTTGTCTGGTTCTGTGACTTTAAATAGTAGATATAGTCTCAAGTTTCTCTCTCTAAACCAGATCTCTCTTTCAAACTCAAGACTATTTCTATTTGCATGTCTAATATGCACATTAAACTCAACATTTCCAAAACTGAACTTGCATGCTTCCTTCCTAAAATGGTTTCACTCATAGCCTTCCTATATCGAAACTGATGAAAACTGTTTTCCCCGTCGTCCAAAACAAAAGCCGTGGAAACATCACTGACGTCTCTCTTACTCCCATCTCCTTACCCAATCCTTCAAGAGATCACCTTGGCTTTACATTCAGAACATGTCCCCAGTCTTTCTACTTCTTACCTCCTTCACTGCTACCATCTGGTTTGTCCTCCCATTGTGTCTTACCTGAATTACTGAAACGGTCCCCTAACCTGCCTCCCTGCTTGTAATTCTCCACCTTACACTTTGATTTTAATAGAACTCCCACAATGATCCTTTCAAAACATAAGAAAGATTGTCCTTTCTCTGCTCAAAATATTCCACAGCTTTGCCCATTTCATTCAGAGCAGAAGCCAAAGACTCGACAATGGCCTTGATGCTCTTACACAATCAGGAACCCATGGACTCTTGTACCTCGTCTCCTATCACTGTCTCCTTTTCATTCTCCTTCAGCCATGCAAATCTTCTTGCTATTCCCCTTCCATGTTAAGCATGTAACAGCCTTATGTCAACTGCAGTAGCTATTCTCCCAAGATACCTGAATTTCAAACTCTTTCATCTCTTTCAAGTGTTTTTTTCAAATGTATTCTTTTCAATTAGCCTAATTTTGAGCATCTTATGTAAACCTGGAACTTGCTTTCTATTCCCAGAGCTTGAAATCTCTTTACTCTGCTCTATATTTTGTCCATTATAATTATTTCCTTCTAACATACACTTTACTTGATTATTGTTATAGTCTGTCTTCCCCTACATTAATATAAGCTTCACAACTGAGAGATCTTTGTACATTTTATCTACAGATGTGTTATTACCTGGCACAGCAGGACCCTTGCTTCTCCTTAAATCCCACCATCATCCAATCAAATCTTCCTACATCTACCAAAGTGATATTCCCAAAACATAAATACTAAAAGACTTAAACAGGACAAGGTATGATCATAGCTACTTCTTGGTTTCAGAATAAATTCTCTGATGGCTTTCAAATTATTTTCTTAGGCCAAATTGCAGACACTAAAAATCTACTGCCCTAGAATTTTTAAAATGGTTATCCATGAAATGAAGACGTTCGACTGGCTCACAGAAAGCATTTTTATGCTACAGAGTTTAAATTTTATCATTTTTCTTATAGTACATTTAAAAAGAAAGGAAGAAAACTTCTTGTTTACATTCTAGTATTCTGCTTACCCAACAAACAATCAACCAATCTAGGGATAGAATTTTAAATATATACATATATTTTAAATGTCAAGTAAATGGTCATTTTCAGTGAATTCTTAATAGTCTGAGTTCTTTATCCTTACCTAAGAAATTAACTTACTACACTTTTAAATTCCTCATTTAAACATTCGGTTGACTTTAGAAGTCAAATATTATAGAACTTGATATAAAATGGACTTATGTTCCATCCACACTTCTATCACAGTGTGGACTTGCATATGTCAGATTTTTTTTCTTTAGGCTATATTTTCCTTATCTGTAGGGTTTGATAATAACTAGATTCTCTTCCAGCTCTAAAGGTCTTTGAACATATTCAAAGACATTGGTTGGCCTTGAAAATGCATTGGTTGGACTTTAAATATACAAACCTAAATATTGTAAATATAGGTAAGTAAAGGGAAAAACTCCACTGATATCTGAAAGCTCAGACTGATTTGCCTTTTTGTACTATTCAGGCTGAAGGCGTCACTGGGGCAGGATCACAAAGGGTTCTTAGTGTCTCTTAACGGCAGCAGCTCTCACCATTCCAATGGGACTGGGCAAGACTGGTTGGAATAAAAGCTCTTAGGACTGAATAATTAAGTTCACGTTGGTCATTTCACAGAGGTAAGGCCTGTCGTGCCCTTGGATTACCTGAATACAGGAGGAAAATCTGGTCCTCAGTTTTATCATGTGTGCCTTTGGCCACTGTTAATTATAAGCTTCAAAACCAGTGTTGGGGACACATTAAGAAGGCAACAGAAACACTTTCATCAATATGTATTAATGCAAGTATATTAGAAGAACATTAGATGTACAGTCAGTCAGAAATTAGAAGACTTGGGATTTAGACCCAACTTTGTCACCTATTCTCATTACAAAAAAAATCATTTAACCATTCTGGTGCACAGCGTCCTCTACTTAAGAGAAGAACTGAGATGTGAGGCAATAGGTCCTTCCGTCCCAAACACTCAGCAACAACTGCTAGACAAGGCATCCTTAGTGTCCATTACATGGCATCACAGACATAGTATCTTCACACAACTACCTCACCAAGAACTTGCAACAAATAGTTCTGCACAGTTTTCATGCAATTTAGTCTTTCCTCCTCAGTAACACAGTCATGCTGATGTATAAATGAAACAGAACACATCCAAACTCTGTAATGCAAAGCTAGAATTAGGGCAAGTAGAATGTGTTGTGTTAGAGAGCTGCACTGAAAAAGTAAATAACATGGAAATCAGGGAAAGTGTCCCTCCTTCACTGAGTATTTTTAAAAGTCAAAACTTACTAGTTTTCCAGTGCTATATAAAGTGAATTTAAAACACCATTTATTTTTATGATAATTTATATATATTACAGCCAAAAATAGTCAAAATTTAAACCACAAAAAAACTATCAAATTATACAACTAAGCATTTATTTCATATTGAGCCTATATGCTCAATAATTGTTAGTTTGCTTCTTTCCCCTAATAAAAACTTTAACACTTATTAAAGTTCAACTGAAGTAAATGTTTAAAACTCTTTAGATAAAAGAACACCTGAATTTATAAATTTTGAAATATGTTCTTTGTTTTACCAGCTAGAGAAGGCCTATTTTCCCACAGTTTTAGTTAATAAAAGTCTAACCAAAAATACTATGAATTATTTACTGAAATTTTAATTTCATGTGGAAATTAGTTAGAATTTCTTCAGGACACAGAAGACATTCTGTGGGACTGATTTCATTCATACTGAAAGCAGAAAGGAAATGATGGGGTAACTCCCTCTGCTTGGGTTAGTACAGTGGTTGCTTTCTAGAATGTGAACTGAGGGACTTGTTATTGCTTGAATAATATATTGTATCTCAACGACCTCAAGATCTGTGTCATTCAGTAAACTGAAAAGTGATTCATATTTCTTAGGTACTTGCAAATAGGAATTTGATTTTTAGAAGTTAAAATTCAGTCGTGTAGGTATATTTTTAGCTTAGATTTGAGATGACTTTATTCTCCCTACCTACAAAATACACTGTAAAGAGCAAGTTACCTTTGAGATAAGAAGGTCAGGCATTAATGGCTGAAACTCAAAAATTAGTAGTTTGAATTTTATTTCATCTTGATCATCAGAAAAATATAGTTATACATGCTTTTACTGCAGCAAACGAGGCTTCCTGCATGTTTCACTGTAAATAAATTGATTTTTCTGGCAGACAAAATGGACTGTTCTTTGCAAGAGTAAAATGGAAACCATGTAATTGAAAAGTTACAGAGGACATTTGTTTACCAGAAAATTATAATTAATTTGCCAGAAATTTAGAGAGATCAATCTAAATATATTTCAGACCAAATATTAATGCAAACAGAAGCAATGGCAAAGAAGACAATCACAATGATAGCTCATACTTATCTAGTACTAGATGCTGGACATTATTCTAACAGGGATTTATCTGTATTAATCCATTTAATCCTTATAATAACCTTATAAAATAGATTCTATTATTATCCTTACCACCATTTCTACTGTCAAACAAAGCTTAATCTGAGAAGTTTCATGAAACTTTTCATCTCCCATTTCCCTGAATCTGGGAGCGGTAGGCTTAAATCTAGTTAGAGATTCACAGTTCTTTACTTTGAAAATAAATTAACTTTCTTTAGCAGAAGGTAGTGTCGCCCCACAGGTTACAGACTATAACAGAGAAGCCCCTTTGAGTATGTCAGTATCCAAGAATCTTTCTTCGTTCTTTTTTTCTTATAATTCGCACCTGAGTTTTCAAACAAGTTTCCTAAAAGACTTTCAGGAATAACTACATGCACCGAAACTCCTCTGGAGAATTCCTTATATGTACTTGTCACCAGTCTCCTCCTTAGTCAAATTGTTCTAGTTTCCCATTTCCCGGTGAAAACAACTGAAGAGTCTTCTCCATTTCAGCTTTTGAAATCTCCTGAAATTCATTTATAATTATTTTGTCACTCACTGTAAATGTTCAGAAATTTGCAATAGTTTTTCAGCTAGTGTTTGGTTTCAATATCTCAAATTATTTATTTGGAGCTTTCAGAAAGATGGTGTATTTGAATGAGCAAGATATAAATAAAGATTACACCTTTATCAGAGCTATGTTGTTTTCACTAGTTATGTAATTCTGCAGGGTATCTGTTAAATATTATCAAATACACTGGAAAATATTTAATACATTCCTGAGGCACAGCAAGGTTAAGTGACAATCACAAGACTGCATGGATAACCCTTAGAAGAAATAGGACTCAAAGCCAGAATTTTTTAGATGCAACTCAGTGGGTTTTCCATTATTTATTTACTTACATAAAACAAAAACATAGGGCAATTTTATGGACCAGCTACTGTGTGTCGATGTGAAACCTTTCCTCAGACATCAAGTCATGACAGTTTGGTGGAATGGAAACTGAACTGGGCGTCGGATCTTGACTAGGATCTTGACTCTTGCTGTCACTAAATAATTTTGTAGCTTGGAAAACATTTAGCACATTTTCTCAGGTCTAAAATTTAAAATGAGGATTTCAAGCTAAATAGCTATTCTTCATGTCATCATTCTTATTATTTAAATGGACAGAGAGTTGGTAAGCGTATATTACAGTTCTTGTGAAAGAAAAGAAGGATGCATGGCCTTAGGCTCTACTTTACTTCTCTTCTTTATCAATTTCTCAGTTTTTACCAGGAGTTACCCCCAGCCCATACACACTGCTAGAGACATTATTCCCTCGCTAAATAAAAACAAAATTATACAATTATACATCCTGTTTCTGTTTCTCTCTCTCTCTCCTTTCTCCCTCTTCTCATCTCCCTCATATATATGAATGACAGGAAATAAACCCCTCTTATACAACTGAAGAGGGTCTGGGGGATTATCCCCCCTTGTTTTGCCATAGCCATATCCTTCCCCATCAAAACTAGCAATTTGTTGATCTAGTAGGTAACTAAGAACCCCAGGCAGATATGAAATCTTTATCTATTGTAACTGTGACTTAATCACTTACACAAAAATATACATATTGCTTTCTATTTCTCTGAAGGCATTTTCTAATGTGATCTCTATTATGGTTGGTGCCATAATACTGCTTACTTAATGAGAATGCGATGTTTTCTTCTTGCTTATAGGATGTTACTATGTGTAACAGGTTTTTTCTTAATATTTAATTCTGAGCTACTTTCAGTTTTTGTATTTTTATTTATAAATCATTTTATCATGTAAAAACAATCTATGTTTACTTACCTATGCATGAGAACATATCTTATTGTTCACTAACTGGGAATAACTATTGTTGATATACTGAATTTAATTCTAGCCATTTTTAAATCGTGTATGTGGGTGTGGGGCAGGGGAGGTTGCATCTATGCATGTAAACGTTCTTCCCCTTTCCTCTTTTTCCAAATAGGGATTGTATCTTATTTCTGCCCAACGAAACTTTTTATTATAAGCATTTTCTCATGACCTCCAATACTCTACAAATAATTGGAATTGCTTTCTCATATTCAATTTTAAGACTGTTCCATGATTTAATTTTTCCATTTTTGTTGGATACTTTGGCTGTTTCCTCTTATTAATATAAATATTTATGTGATAAACACCCTCGTATAAAATCTTCTACTACATCTCATATTATTTCTTTAAACTAAATTCTTAGATTTGAAATCACTGGATCCAGAAATGTGTCATTTTTAGTTTAGTTTTGTTTGATAGATGAATTGTTTAATCAGTTAACCAAGTAATGTATTTATTCCATATGTAAATTTCAAAGAGTCACATTTTTAAGTAAAAAAAAATGCTTTATTTTATTTTCTTCCCTCCCCTAGACTTTACCTTATTATAATAAATTTACTTGCATATCCTGTAAGTTTCTCTGCAGCTTGACCCCTACCTACTTTTCTAGCTCAATCTCAACGCATGAGCTGGTCCTCACATGTCTCAAGTTCAAATGCACTAGTTTTATATTGTTCTCTTGTACTCACGTGTTCCTCCAGTCATCTGTCCTCTCTACCCAGCAGATGCCACCACTTCTCAAGACAGAGCTTCTACCGTCTCACTGTGTCAAAAGGTGTGTGGACTACCATGAGCTGGAATATTTCTCTTCCTTAGAGAATTTATGAGGTGCCCATCTTCCTAAATATTGTTGTGTGACTAAGTTTTTCCTCCTCCTTCAAAAATGAAATTTATTTCAACCATCTTTTATTAATCGATAATATCCAGGGTTTATAAATTACATGGTCATTTCCTATGTCTGCACAATTTCTTGTCCCCGTTCTTCATCTATCTGCTCCCTTAGATTTTAGAAAGCTCTAGACAGATCTACATTAATATACCTGTCTGTAGCATATTATGCAAAGGATGAAGAATATCAGTTCAAATGTGCTTAGCTGCTCGTAACAGAAATCTCTGGCTCGCATGAATTAAACTATGATATATTGTTTTATATAACGGAAAGCCTGTAAGTAGTTCAATTCTGTATGTACAGCTCAAAGAAACAGGTTTTTTTTTCCCCCACCTTTTTTTCTCTGCCAATCATGGTGAGCTAGCTTTTGTCCTCATGCTCACAGCCTCATGGTGGCAAAGTGGCTGCAACAATTCTAAGAATCACACCCTCACGCATGTTGTCCAGAGACATAAGGAAGTTATTTCTTCCTTGAGTCTTTTTTTAAAAGAGTCAGGAATCATTTTCTAACAGATCTCCTCAAATAAATCATTAACCAGAATTAGGTCACCCACTCCCCATTCTAAACCAATCCCTTGAATGAAAAGGCATGATTTTAATATCCAAAACCAGTTTCATTCACACGTGAAACTGTGGAGAGTTCAGAATTCACTGACAACATAGTGTTTCTGTTACGAAAAATTTTTATAAAGGCAGGTATAAAAATGATGTTATATGATAAGAAAAGTTCATTCGAAGAAAATGAAGAACTGGTAAATGTAGGATTTCATGAGAAATGAATGAATTTTAGAGAGGCAATTACTCAAAATAAAATTAGATTTCCCTTTTCCTTTCTTACAAACACGTTTTTTGGTCTCTTCTATATTTTCTGATTTATGGACAATTAATATTAAAAAGTTTCTAAAATACAGTTATATAGTCTATTTACCTTGGGGGAATAAGAACCAAGCAGAAAAGATAAGCAGATTTTCCATTAAGAGTGTAGCTAATTTTCAAAGGGTATTGAAAATCACTACAATTTCTGAAAAGGTGTGGTCCAAAAATGGCTAGCAGAGTTGTCATTATTTTTGTTGGTTTACTAACCATTCATGGTATTTCAGAGATTAAGAGAGAAGATGGATTATGTTGTCTTTCTTCTGTTGTGTGTGTGTACATATAACAGCAAAAACAAAAAAGTATTAAAAGCATTGTAGTCTAAATTAACTTTTGGTTCTATTTAAATGACAGTTTCAGATCATAAAACAGAATTAAAGAAAAATGAAATACAAAGGCTTTCATTCAAAAGTAACAGGAAGGCCCATAAAAAAGAAAGTTGTTTTTTTTTTGTTTTGGTTTGGTTTTTTCCCCCCAGGTAACAAATATATAAGAGGATAATACAATGACAATGCTTAGTTAGGTAAACACCATAAAGCTTAATCCTCCTTTAAAGTTTAGATTACAGACCTACTCAGCAAGGAACAGTCAACAAACTGGCAGGATAAAGCAAACTTGCATTAAAATAAATGAGTATTTAACAAAACACAGTTACTGCATAATGGGCTATCAGTTTAGTGCAAATCTTTCCGAATTGCCAGGAAACAGACCATAAGCCATCCTATTTAGAGTGAAATTACTCTTTTGCAAAGCATCAGGTGATTTAGACAACCCTAAGTTATTTGGGATTTCACTTCTGTTTGATCCCCCACACACACACACCCCACTCACCCTCTATTTCTTTCTCTTTCTCATTTAGAAATTCTTTGGGCAATTTAGCCTTAAAGACAGCTGAAGTGCAATAGTGAACAGCCTGGGCAGAGACCCTTTGCTTTATAGAACTAGCAAAAGTAGTGAAGACACAAAACCTCTGTCTACGAGAAATTTGTTTTGTTTTCTAGTCACACAGTAGACTGAAGTTTAATTCTCAGTATATATATCTCCACTTGGTAACCCTTGATTCCCAGAGATTTTGTAGTCTTATTTAAAAAAAAAGGTTAAAATTTTGTATTACTATTTAAATTAGCAAAATGTTCTCTAATGTAGAATCTACTTTTATGTTCTGTTGAAGATCATTTTCCAGGAAATGTAGGTGTTTTCATTTTTTTATTAAAATGTAAAAGGTCAATTTTCTAGGTTAGCTTTTTTTATAGTAGATAAAAAAAAAAATTTGGAGTCAGGTCACTATTTATCTTTCTTTCTCTTCTCTATCCCTTTCTAGTGATGTGGCCTGGGGCAAGTTATTTGACCTCTCTGAGCTTGGGTATACTCAACCCATAAAGTAGAGAAAGTAAGACCTCATATGGGATTATAAAGATGAACAGCGTTAATGCACAGTTTATGAGAATCAGGTACATAGAAGACACCGAATAAATGGGGTTTTCATCACCTTTTATTAGAACTGTCTTCATACATTTAAAAAATGGAAAAACAGAGAAAGTTGTCTTCCAGGACCTCTCTGTGCACCATCCTTTTTCCCCCGGGAGAAACTCCACACACACACACACACACACACACACACCCTCCCATACACACACACCATCTCAAATGAGTGTCACAGCCTCCGTATGTTTGCTCTTCCCCTACTCTCATTAAAACATCATGTCCATCCATTCACTCAGATATGGAGGGGGCAGAATCACATCACGTGTGTATCCAGCTCAAGAGAGTAGATGAACAGGCTATACAAGAAGGAACAGCAGGAAAAGACCAAAGGAGCAAGCTCAGGAGTGTTAGTTTTGCCATCGTCATCTCTACTGTACAAGAATGCTATGGAGAACGGAGGGTACTGATGTGACTGTGGGTAGACTGACGGCTGCTGTGACAGTCAAGTGTGTTCAAGAGACAATGTGGCCACACCTGATTTTCGCTGTAAGCGTGGCACCGATGTGAAAGTCTCACACTTGTTAACGTTGAAGTCCACCAATGTGGTTAAAATCCGGCCCTGGGTTAGATTGCCCATTGTCTCTCAGATGTGTGGCCTTAAGTAAGTCACTTAATTTCTCTGTGCCAGCTTTTTATTTGTAAGTTAGGAATGATAATGGCATTCAACTAATGGAACTATTGTAACGATTGAAATAATCCATATAAAATGATTCTCACAGCTCTTGTTCCATAGTTAAGCGTTAGCTATAATTATTATTATGTAGATGAGAACAGTCAACTCATTGGTGGTATTGACTGGGGATGGATGTCTGACCCGGCGTGATCTATTATAATTCTTCTCCCATGATATTTCAATCTAAAGCTGGGAGAGATCTCTTTTTCCTTCTGGTCATGAAGATATAGGAATATGAGTTTAGAGTTCATTGAACCCACAGTGATCTGAGAAAATGATGTTAACAAGATGACAGAAGCAGAGATAAGAGGCAAATCTTTCTTCAGCTCAGAGTTCTACACCAATATCCTTTCAATAATGTCCTTTTTGCCTAAGCCAGAGTTATAGTTCTGTTGATCTCAAGCTGCATAGTCCTTTCTGATGCAATACATTTTGAGGAAAAATACACGAAGACTGTTAACTCAGCTACATACATCTTCAAATATATTAATTATCTATTTTTCAGGTAAGTGGGTGAGTAGACAGCCTCTGCTACAAATGTAATATGTAACCTTGAAATAGTCATCAGTTAGTGATTTAGTTTCCAATTTATGTCACCGATATCATTAGAGCTTAATATTTATATCATTTACAATACCTTATTATAATTGAATTTATTTGTTTAAAGATATGAATTTTTCTGCCATTGACCACTAGAAACCAGTCCTTTGAAAAACCAATAAATTTGATAATATTTTGACCTGTTACTCATTTATTAACCTTGATAGATTATAAGTTAGTTACAGTCCAGTTTGAAGCTTTTTGGTCTTTACGTGTCTTTTTCTGTTTTGCCTCCATTTGATGCTTCCAAAACTTTCTAGTGAATTCATCTCAGGGATACTGCTTCTTAATATCAAACTAAAATTTGAATGTGAGGAATTTAAGAATAGTACGTCAAATCCAGAGGTGGACATATACTTAGGGAAACAACAGTTACCGCTTTTACTATGTTACTAAATTAAAAAAAAAAAAAACTTGAAAATGCAAATGAGGTATTTTGCCAGAACACAATGAAATGAGACAACTGTTTCTTCACATTATTTAACACAATAAAATAAATTCCAGGTTGATTAAGAGAGTAGCATACAAAAATTGTACTGCAGGAACCACAAAAAAAGTCAGATCTGTATTTATAAAGAGAAAACGTTGCTTACTTATACACAACAGACAAAAATAAGAATCTTTTGAACTGCATCTCATTTTTAAAGGCACAAGAAAGATAATGCAATTTTATTTTCTAAAGCAGGCCAGGCTGCACTGTCTGAGGCTTGAAGGGGTAGGGAGAAATATGAACAAAATGTGAAATATCATTTCATTTTTCGGCCATTACAACAATGAATACAACTGGGTATCCATAAATCTTCTGAGAAAGTTCGTAGGCCACAAAATTTCTAATAAGCCTATCCTCCAGATTCAGAGAGATAATATGGGGAACTGGTGTTTCAACATATTTCCAAACACATATTTTAGTCATGCTAGCACATTTTTAAAAGTTACAAATTCTAGGAACTAATTATTTGCAAGTACATTAATAAATTTTATAGGTTCTGCTAAATGACTATGGTAAATCATAATAAAGATCGATCATCATGCTAATTTGACACCTGTGGAAACTGAGGCAAAGAACAACTACGTTTCAAAATGTACAAACAATGCAGTAATATAAATCTCGACTGCAGCTTAACTCGGTGAGCCACTCGACACCTCTGCCAAAGCACAGTGAACCACCGGCAAGGAACGAGTGCTTAGAATCTGAAATGTGGCAAACATGAGTTCTGCTCTAAATTATTATGCATTATGTTATATGTATCACATATAATTATGGCACAAAAATCTCCTTATGCATCAAATAACTCTTTCAGGATGTCAGTTCAATGAATTACATGTAAATGAATCAAAAACATATGGGCAAAGTTTATCTTGAAACATAGAACTCGACCAAATGTGTTTTGGGTTTTCACCCACCACAAATATCTGAAAGGCGTTCTCGGACCCTGGCTGGTCTTAAATCCTCGTTGTGGTGCTTCGCAGCATTTCCTGCCACTACATAGCCTTTGGTGCCACCGACTTCTGTTTATGGCTAACATTCCTAGTGGTTTGGGGGCACTCACTGAATACGTAACAGCACTTAGCAAAATATATTAAATATGCATCGAGACTGGGAAAAGTTAACACAGAATATATAATGCATTAAAACATGCTTTAACATCTACACTAAAGAAATTTTATTTTGCAAAAGACAATGTAGAAACAGGAATTTCACATTACATTTTTAAAATTATGAAAGTATATCAAGCTTAAATAGTTAAATATATTGAAAGATTATGGAACAACATTAAAATTGGCTCTGGTTCCCTCAGAAGTAACCGTTGATAATTTTATGACATATGGATACATTATATAGCACAAGCAAATGGATTCACATGAATGTGAATATTTGCCTGCATGTATCAATCATTTGTCCCACAGATAGGTCAACACTCTACATATTCTACTTCGGTTTGATTTATTCATTTAATATGTTATGTATTCTTCCTAACAGAACAGAGCATTTATGGGGCTTGAGTCTTTCCTTTTTAGCTACTGCAGAATATTTAGTGATAATCCTATATGTTGTTTCTAGCCTTTTTCTCCCCCCTACCTCCACCACTCCATATTAAATACTGATCCAGGATGGTGTTTTGTCTAAAGTGTTTTCTTTTAGAAAATTAGAATTGTTGGAATTAACAAATAAATTCAATATAAAGTACCCTTACAAAACGAGATTTTAAAAAAAAAATCTATTTATTTGAAAAGAAGATAATCTCTGGGCAGAAGGTTGGGTTTATACTAACACTTTTAGATATGTTATGTGATCCATTTCAGAAATGATAATCTGGCCTGAAAACCTTTTTCCTCAATTACGGCAGAAGCTGGCATTCTTTTGCAGTAAAGTCAGCAAATGGGAGAGATCCTGAGAGCCAATCTCTTGGGAATGTGAATTTGGGATTATGTCACCACTTAGCAGAATAACAACACTGATGGGCTGAAATGAATCTCTCTCCCAACAGACTGAACTTTTTAGCCTCTCTCGTATCAGCCATCTCCCTGTTGTTGGTATATGATTTCAGTAAAGTAAGAGCAAGGCCAAGTTCAGAAAAAGACCAGACCACAACAACAACAAAAACTTGATAATGAATAATACCAATTCGTACTTGGCTCCTTTTATCTACTAGTGGTGTAAAGTAGCTTTCCTTACTTAATTCCTGAGTGAAAGGATTATACATTTAATAAATAATGTCAGAGAAAAAGCACAGGAATGATTACTTTTTCCTGCAATCTGGGGAAATACATGAAAGAGAGTTTGCAAAATTAGCACAAAAGAGAGGCACGAGAAATGCCAATATTTAGATGTTTGTTACATAAAAAATTATCTTTAAAATGCCTATGTGACAAATTAAGGGAGAAAAAATTTTTTATCTCAAGTACTTCACTGGTATTAAATAGTTCAGTGAAGGAAGTCTCATGGCAGAATCAAAGTACTGAGATTCTCCTTAGAGTTTCAAGTGTTTTAAATACAAAAATTTTCATAATTTTTATCAATAAAGTTTGAAAATCGCTACTTGAATAGATGTACAGTATTCACTTATGTACATATGTAACATATAGCTACATGCTGAATTTTTAAATAACTCAAAAGTAGTTAATGATACTTAATATAGGCAAGTAATTCTGTTCTGGTGGATTAGTTTGGGACATTTCTCTGTGCTAGATTATATATATGCTTTTTTCATACTGGTGTGAAATTTTGTGCCAATTTGTAATTTGCTCATCAATGTTCTGAAAAAAAATCAGTCAAGACAAATTCCCAGGCACTCTGCTAAAGCTTCGTCATGCAAACGGTAGAGTCTGTGATTTTGAGTTTCCTACCATTAAGCTCCATTATTGGGCATGAGCACCTCAAAGTAAATCAGGTGTGTTTTTTCAGGATAATCTAGCTTCCGTTAGACATATCCTGTCAACCACCAGGTGCTAATAATTCTCTTTGTAGATGATCTTTCTTAACTGTCCCTTCTTTCCATTTTCATTGCCATTCAGCTGACTTGATCTTTACGCCTTCCAATTGGCCAACTGCAAAAGTCTCCTAGGTTCTGTCCTCTTCAATTTCAAGAATGCCACTAATAATTCATTTTTAGAAAATCATTCAAAGACCCATTTTTATCAAATAACTCCTTGCCTTAAAAAAAGCATTAAATTGCTTATAAAACAAAGGTTAACTTTCACAGTGTCAGGAATTATCTCAGTTCCCTTCTATCACATACCATTTATCACCATTCTGTTGTTATAAAAACCCTCATGTCCATCCATGCTAATTATACCTTGGATGTGCAATTCTCTATTGCGGATCCAAGCCTTTGTTCTTACTGTTCATTAGGCTTTAAATATTTGACGTTACTTAGCCATATTAATTCTACTCTGTCTAATCATTTCCTTACATTCTCGACAATACTGTATTTTTAAAATTATTGCCACTTTGATAAAAAATAGTTAATTTTTATTTCTTATGATATCAAAATGTTTATACATATTTAGTCACTTCCTAGGAAGGTTAATTTTATCTGTGAATCACAGTGTGTCCCTTGACTGGTATATTTTACAAAAAATAAAAATTAAAAATTAACATCTCACTATAATTCATGAAACTTCCAAAGTGTTTCACTTCAGCCTGAGGAGTTTCAACATCTTACTCAGAATTTTCAGTTACAACCTTTTTAATCATGCAATTATCTTCTACCTTTTTAGACGTTGGGCTTCCAATTAAAGAAAAACTAAGGAAAACTAAGAGATTTAACGTAATTGCAGAGGCAGAAATCAAATATTTAACTCAAAAATGTTCCATTTTATTGTTTACTCTTTATTTTTTGTTCTTTTCATTATAAATAGTAGCTTTATTGTTTTCCTATATAACAAACCCCAGGCAGGCATTTCATAGACCTGGCTACTTGATATATTTAAATGCCTAATATTTACACATTTAGTTTTATCACAACTTTCATAACTCACAGAACTGCAATTAACTTAAGAGGAAGTTGGGCCAATACCTCTCTATTCTTGTGAGATGAAAATATATGAATTATGTGACCTGTCTACATAGGTATCACAGATTTATAGAAGTGAAATACTGTTTTGCATAGAAATGCTATTTGAAGAAGGCAAATTCTCAAATTTATGAAATAATTATATGTGTCATACTAGGATCTCAAAGCCCTTAAATTTATACATTTTATTATAAAGCTGCTTTCAATATACATTTTATATAAATGACTAATTTTGAAAAAGTGAATTGTAAAGAGGAATAACTGTTGAGTGAAAATGTGTATAGTGTTGGAAACAAGAGTAAAATCAACATGTTTTAGCTTTACGATCTCCAGTTTACGTAACTTGTTATCCATCTCATTTTGCCCTGATTTGCACTGCACATTTTTCATATATACTGCAGTTCTCAATAGCATAATGTCTTACCTACAGTTTGTCTTGAAATAACACTTCTATTGTTTTCCCTCAAAAACAGCTTTTTGGGGTGACTATTCAGATTACCTCCACATCATAAAGAATTAGAGAATTAAAGTTAATGTGGTTTATTAGAGGATAAGCAAGATAATGCAAGGGAACTCTCTGTACTATTTTTTCGACTTTATTGTGTTTAAAATTATTTTTTTTTAAGTTAAAAAGTATGTAGGTTTAAATGACTTGATATGATGCTCACTGTTCTTGAGAACACAGTATTTCGGTTATTCTTCCATTTTCTTAGTTTGGGACATCACTGAACCAGAATGTAACTATAAAACAATTACTTCATGGAGTCTTGTTTAAAAATGTATTTCTGCCTCGATGAAACTATTATTATTTTCAGGCATTACTTATTTTTAGCAGAAGTCCCTTGAAAATATTTCACTGGATTGAAAAACAGTTAACATAGATCTACATGAAAATAATTGTATTAAAAAAATACTGGTACAGTGAATCAGAGATTAAATAAAGTAAATTAAATGTTCTAATAGGGTAATATTTTTAAGTGAGAAAGTTGTTTATTTGTGTTCCAATCATAAATTCCTGTGGTGGGTCTAGATTTCCATAATTCATTATCCTTACATAAACATTTTGCTGAAAACTTTGAAAGTCTATTTTTTGGAAATGATGCCTTCAAATGTGATGTCTCTCTGGTGCGATTACAAATTATTCAACTTTAAGACACTGTTTAACTTACATATGTGTGTGTGTGTGTGTGTATGTATGTATGTATGCATGCATATGTGTATCTCCCAATTATTTATTTACTTGAAGAGATTCTATTTGAAGACACTTACACATTATATGAATAAGCAGCATCAGAAATTCAGTAGGTATATAAGTAATTGTAACTAGTTCAAAATGCTGATTAAAAAAAAAATGAGCCCTAAATCAAATACTTACTCTTAACTTTTCATATCTTATAAGAACTTAAAATCTACTATGATTTAGATCTGATACTTGAAAGGTTAGGCCTTAGCTAGTTTCTAAGTTACCTGACTGGAGTAACTTGTTATCCATCTGATTTTGCCCTGATTTGCTCTGCCAAATGTAGATGATGATATACATATAGTCTTGTTGCTTTGCAAGTAATAAATATGTGTTACAATAATATCCTTTCATAAATGCCACTTTCAGTCATTCTTATATGATTGGAAAGCTCATAGAGTTATACACTTAACCATCATGATAGAAGATTCTTAATTTCCAAAGAAGCACATGTAGGAATAGAGAGCCTAATGGGATGCCGCATTTGCGAAGCAGCCCAGATATGTGGAGGGTTGCTTTTGTAGAGGGCCCTGACTTTTGGAAAAGGGTGAAGGTCAGGCAGGGTGAAATAGGAGAAGGAGGAAAGCAGGGAAGGTAGAAAGAGAAATCTGTAAGGAGCAAATGTTGCAAGCCAGAAAGATGGCAAATAGTCATTTCTTGCCTCCTCAAATTACTTAGGTTGCAAAAATAGTGATTTTGGTAATGCATTTGGATTTTCATGGAACCAGCAGGGAATTGCAGTTTTGAACTTGGGAAGGCAAGTTGTGGAGCTGAGGGGAAGGAAGATCCATGATCTGAGGTTTGGGGGAAAGTTCACCCAACTCCCTGTGAAGGAGGAGCCCAGGTGACTTCAGTAACTGCAGTGTTTTCTTATATTTAAAACAAAACCAAGCACTAAGGAAATTCACACACACACACAGAGCAACTACCTAGATAATTAAGACATAACCTGGAATCTGAGTTATTTCAAAGATTATTTAGATTAATGCAGAATAGGAGAAACCATGACATTAAAATGTAAAATTAAAAAAAAAAACTAAAAATATATTAAAAGTGTGGAGAAAATAGTGATTATTGTTTCTGGGAAAAGAGAATCAGTAGATTGAGAGTGCTGGTGAATCTTGAAAAACATTTCTGGCTAAAGGAAAAAGGTAGCGATAAGTGAAGGAGGCATATGACTGTGAAATATAATCATTTCAGGACAGAATTCCTCTCAGTAAGTCTTTGTTGAAACAAGTACAGCTAATATGTTTGAAAGTGGAGACTAGGTAAAATGATCGGCGATGTTGAAACTACGTGTATTACTTTTGTCCTACTAAAACCACTTTAGGGGAAGGGAATCAAGATACTGAGAGAATATCAAGTGTTGAAATTGTGGCCTTTTGATTGTTTATAACATTAAACATATAATATTTAAGTGGAATTTGTAGTTAATGATAAGAATGGATTAAAACCTCCCTTCTTTTGATAAGAAGGGCATTTTCTCAAGAGTTTCTTCCAAAACATTCTTCTTGAGTAAACAAGATTCTGTAATTTATCCATATTATGTAGCCCGAGAAGGATTATGCCAAGTGCCAGAAAGAGGAGCATTGATACTTTCCATCTCAAAAAAGAGACACTCATGGAGACAGAGAAAATTAATTCCACATTTTTGTGAACTGTAGATAGGCTTTTGTGTATGTGCAGGTAGGGGAGGTGGATTCTAGGAATCTTTGTTAAGCCAGAAACCCATCTCTGCTCCAGTAAACTGCTCCAAGTTTCCTCCCCTCCCTTCCCCTCCCTCTCCTCCTCATTCTCCTTTTTTATGTCAGCTAACAGAAGAGTGAAAATTAGATGTGGCTATATTTTATAAGTTGCCATAATACCTGTGACATTTTCTTTTAACTGGAAGGATTTACCCAGGGACACACGGGGATGGTGACAGCTGAAATGTGTTCGGCAGATCCTGTTCTGAGGGGTGACTTGAACTCTCATCAGCAAGCAAAGGGATAATGGAAGCAGAGAACTCTGCATTCTCAAACAGAAGAAAATATATATGCAAAAGATGTATTAAAACCCGATTATTTCTTCCTAGCGTTGAAAAGGAGCTCAGTGACTGTATCCCCATAACCTTGAGGGGTGCCTCCATCATTTTTCATTAGATGACCAAGGGGTATGTAACTCAAAGATAGTAAAGGAGATCACCTTAGTTTAGAGACTTTATAATTGCATTCACGAGTTTGAATATTCAACATTGAATATTCAATATTAAACATGGAAAATACATTTCACAATTATTAAAATACATTTCACAGTTATTAAAACATAGATCATTACTGGATGAAATTCTAAGTCAAATGTCATAACTAGAACTTCCTTATAGAGAGCTAAGAGATGAAGTGTATAGCCTAAACAAATTGCTAAATTAAATCAACCAACCTAGTCAAAGAACAAATGCGGTCATCTAAAAAAAAAATTACATCAACTAGTTTCATTTGACAGTACCTAATCTAATGGTGCAGTGACATTTTGCAGACATCCACACTGAGACCTCCATCACCACCCAAAGAGGCCTCTGATCATAATAACTGATCGTCAGTCTAGTACAAATAATGGCACTGTATAGGAAAAAAACCATATAACTTTAAAGTGAAAATAGCATATAACTTCATTGAAAAATAGTATGCTCCTTTCATTTGGCTCCTAAGAATATAACACAAGCAACAACTTTAAATTAGAGAGATAAAGACATTATTTATTATTCCTTAGAAAACCAAATTGAAGACCATAACGCTATTTTTTAACATCGAACAGAAAATATCCATGATTTTTTAATGACCTTTACTGGATAATATATCATTAAAAATAAATCTCTTAGCTAACTGTGATGCATTTGAAAGTCAATTAGAAATTATGAATGGATTATGATACTATGTAAAAACCATCTATGGCCCATTTATGACTATAGTTATTTCATAACATCTTTTCCTAAGTGATTGAAAAGACACATATGTTTAGTCTATTAAGAGAGACAGCAGGCACACTGGGAATACGAGAGAGTTTCAGTTACACCAATTTAGGAGATAACTCTAACCTCGGTCACTACTTCGTCTTTTCTGTTAAACTGAATTCAGCCTTTGGTGTCTAACGGCGGCCTGAATCACAGAGCGCATCTGAAGCAAAAAGGCTCTTAGCTACTGGGCAGCTTTGGGTGCCTCTGACAAAGTGTCAAGCTTTAGAACACTGACATAATGCTTTCTCATTTTAATAACACAAACACCTGTTTTTGTTTCTGAGTTATCTCACTTTAAAAAAGGGGACAATTTTTTTTAACACTTGATAAATTTTTAAATTATAACAAATAATATTATATCTCTCTATCCTATTGAATATACAAAAAAAGCTCTACAAAATGGAAAGGGATCACGGTCTCTGGTTAGACACAGGTGTCTTGAATACACACCACCTTCAAGGGCACACTCCTAGAAGGAAGGAAAGTCAGTTAGGATCGTGTGTGTGTGTGTGTGTGCGCGCGCGCGGATCGATCCCCCCCATTTCAACTTTCTCTAATGAACTTGCATACTGAGGCCTCAGCGGCTCCTGGAACACCCTGTGGCTTCTTGTCGAATCCCACTGCTGTGGTGGCCAAACCATAGTCACAATCGTCGCCCGATGCCCACAGAGTTACAAGAAGTACCTCCTCACTGGCACTGTCACATTTCTGGTGGGGTGCTCACACCAGCACAACTATGTACTAAGATTGGGTATCTTGATGTGCATACTGTACCCTCGTTGGAAGAAGATACTTGTATCCATTTTGTTATATGGTTATCAAATGTGGAACCCAACTTAGAGAAGTGTTAGTGAAATTGCTTCTTTGCATCACTCTTCACCAACTATTTACAGTCATTTATGAGGCCATGGAAGGCTGAGCATGAGCAAAATCTGATTATCAGACATTACAATTAATCAGAATTATCAATCTCCTCTAGTTACTAAGGATTTGCTTGGGGGCAAAGCTATCTATGAGAGGCTAAGAAAAAACTAAGGTAAATTTAAAAGTTCGTAGAAACTATATTACTTCTAAGATGACATGGGAGTCCGGAGAAGGTCAGTTGGGGTTTAGAGAAATAAAAGGGCTTCCAGAAATCAGCTGGGAGCCGGACAGAGTTGGAGAAATTCCTTTGTAGTTTTCTATTTACTATATTCATATGACTTTTTCTAGAACTATTTACATACGCTTGCAGCAATGAAAGTTAAATCATATCAGCAAATTCACTACTTTATTGAACACCGAGGAGGAGGAAATGGGCAGTAGAAGGCCAAGTCATGCATTAGGACTCGACATAAAAAGAACTCATAATTTTGTTTATTCAGTAGACAGTCTCCCTGGATAAAATTTTAATTATTCAATTCTATGTTTTAGTGCCTGACGACAGCTTTTCAAACTCTCCAATGCAACTCCCAGAGTGGAAAGTATGCTTGTGAGACAGACAACAGATAGGTTTTGAACCTTGTATTTTTCATTTCACTTAAAGTGTATGTAAAGTGTTAACACTCTGGGAATCTTAGAGTTGAATTCTTCCTCCATCATAGATCTAAGAGATAGTCCATTTATTTCTACTTTAGAAATTTTGAAGAAGGCCAAAATGTAATTATTACTGTAAGGCTTTGTAAAAAGTATATAATAATGATCACTGTGCCTGATAATTTCAAGCATTCCTCATCTATTTTAAGAAAATCCTGCAACTTTTTAATGTTTATGAACTTATTTCTGAACTGAATTTTCTAATTAGAGAAGCTTTTGAGCAGTTATAACTAACTTCAAATCATGTTTGACCCAGAGTTATCTCATACTGCTGCTGGACCAAGCTGTATTACAGCGGGTTTCATGTTAGTTCGCACTTCCCCCAACATGATATGGTCCAGTTTGAGTGCTGGCTTCAGCCACTGGCCTCTCACAATAGAATTTCAGAGTAGCTGGAGTTAATTAATTTAGATTTGGCTCCAGCTCGAGTTCATCCTTTCTAAGCCACCCTTTACTCAGCCTCAGCAAAACGGTATTACCTCATTCACTGGCATCCTGGTTACACAGGCCTGTGTGTCGGTCCACCTGTTAACCCTCTCCACTCAGAGCTGGTAGAAAACAACCGCCCAACATAGAATGTGTTAGTGGATTTCTCCCTCGAGTTCTTTCTCACAGAAACTTTGCCCAAAGAAATAAGCCTATAATACATACAGACACACATAACCATATATACACATGCATTTACATATATGTGTGTATATATTACCTATACATCTATTTGTATTCTCACAGTATAAAATGCTTTAACTTTACTGATTTGAAAAACAGTAAACTATTTTACATTCTTGGTGCTTTCCTGAATCTGCTATAAAATGCAGACACTTGATTTTGGAATATGAACTGTAAATACCTATTAAGTTTAACAGAGAAGTAATTTTTCCATTACCTGTAACTACTTTCCATACTTCCTCCAATGGAATGCATCCTGCTCTGTAGTGTTCCTGCCCAAACACTGGACCTTTCTGAACCATCTATTAAAGTCTATCTCTCAGCTCCTATAGGAGTATTTCATGTAGAGTCCTTTACAAACACATGTACTCTCTTTCACTATCCCCTTTCTCCCCCTCTCCATTTCCCCTGCCTTTTCTCTTTTTCTATATACGTACCAAGGACTATCTCTGACCTAAAGATTTATATATACCTTAGCATTATTTAGTGCTCAGTATCTGACCTGGTGAATCCATGGGTGAAAATTTAAGATATAATTTACTACATCAAATTTAAGTCTTAGAAGGCAAACTCTAGTAGTAATCAAAAATGGGATGGAAAGCAGAGGCTGGTTCTTATCGACCCACTTATATAGCTATTAAATAAATAAGATTAAAACAAAGGGGACCAGGTACAATAATTGTAATGTTAAGAAGCTCTTCAGGAAATCAGACAACTATTATTCCAGGAATTTGTCCTGATTCAACAGTACATGAATTAATGTATAAATTATTAGGATTATACATAAATAATAGCAAAATGATAACTTTCAGGATGCTGCTGTAAAAGAAATGTTAGGATTATCATCAAGAAACTCTGATTATGCCTCAGAAGGGCTACATGACATCAGGCTACTCATTTTATCTTTTCTATTTCAATTGCTACATATTTTTAAAATTTGAGAATTAGTTAATATTTTATCAGAGACCCTGTCAGCACTTAGAGTATAACACAGTAAAATATGTTCCTGTTTAAGAGAGGGAAGGGAGGGGAGGGAGGGAGGAGGCAGAGAAGGAGGGGAGGAAGGAGGGAGGGAAAGAAGGAGGAGGGAGGGAGGGAGGGACGAGGGAAGGAAGGAAGGAAGGGAAGGAAGGAAGGAGGGGAGGGAGGAGGGAGGAGGAGGAGGAAGGAAGGAAGGAAGGAAGGGGAAGGAAGGGAAGGAAGGAAGGAAGGAAGGAAGGAAGGAAGGAAGGAAGGAAGGAAGGAAATAGGTAGCTGCTGCTTCATTCTGCCCAAAACTGTTGCTGAAACTGAGAACAGAAGGATGAGCAGAACATGACACTGATCTTGGGGGAATTCCATGTTCAGAGCACGTGGCAGTTGGCCTCCTAGATGGAACCCCACCTCTTGGTAGTCACATCCTGTGTAGTCGCCTTCCACATTTTGTCAGAGATGGTCTGTGGGACCGATCACGTATGCCAGATATGATACTATGTCATTTCCAAGATAAGGTTACAAAAACACTTGGAGGTTCTCTGGTTCCGTCTCTCTGGGATTACTCTCACTGGCTAAGCTGGCTACCATTTCAAGAGCCTTAGAGAGAGGCCTATTGGACAAGGAACTCGGGCCTTCCAAGAACCAAGTGAGCGAGCCTGGAACCAGAACTCTCAGCCCCAGTTAAGCCTTACAAAAGGCTAAAGCTTCGGCCAAAAACTGGCTATAACCCTATGAGCGACCTGAGCCATAACCACACAGCTAAATCATTCCCAGATTCTTGACCCTCAAAACTGGGAGACAATAAATACTCATTTTTTCTGAAGTCCCAAGAGATAAATAATACAGAGTAGAAGAGTGGCATATAAGCCAAAATGTATCCAATATGACACATAAATAAAACATTTTTAAAACTCCCTCTCATCATCTGTATATGTGGACACACACATATATACATGTATACATATATACATAAATATACATATGAAAATGTTTATGTATTCATATGTCTAATTAGAAAGTTGACATTATTTACTGCTTTCCTCGAGCCTGACAAATAACCAGCACATGGCAGTTACTTAATAGGGATTAATAATTGTGTTTCTAATGATGTTAACAAGGCTCAATTATAGTCGATGAAGGTTATATTTTTAAATGTAAACTCAAATGATTAGAGATATAGCTCCTTACACTGTCATCACTCTTTTAATCCTCTTTCCCTTCAAATAAATCAAACACCTGTTCTACGTTTTCCTTTTATCTTTTCGAGGATTTAAAGCCTGAACCACTGTTGCAGCCTCTGTAGTGATATATACTAACCAACCCCAAATCCCTAATGTTAATCAGTGTGCTGGTGCCTACAGTTCCAGAATATTCACAATTCATATGGGGTTTCTGGTCTTTCAGATATGCATTTTAAGAAATATTTATGATATATGTCCATCATTTCTTCAAATGGGATGTTAACTTCCTATAAATATTGTCTGACATGTACATGTCTGTCTATTATCTATCTATAATTACATAAATTCCAAGTGTTTAAATGGCACTTGTTTATGACACATTTCTAACAAAGGTAAGAAGTTATGAAGATGTTAAAGTTATGAAGATGTTAAAACCTTTCTAATGTCCTAATGATCTTACTAATATTTAATATTTTTTAGTAATTTGCTACATTGCACTTAGATAAATAATTTTCATGTTTTCTAACAGGCAGCTGTATGTACTGGTAAGAGCTACTAGCCGCACGAATTTAACAAGCGTGTTAAAAAGCCTAAGCCTAAATTAGCTCACTGTCAAACTGATGGTAGCTGGAGTTCATGAAAGGTCAGAGCTAGGGTGTGTGAAAATACTTAGCACAGAGCCTAACACTTGATAGGTACTTAATGCCTATATTTTTTAAGTTGAAGTTTTAAATCTATAGAAAATAGAATAATATCAGATAGCACATATCTCCAATCCTATTTTGCATTTTATATTTTAGAAAATGTTTCTTATGGTTGTTTTGTTTTGATGGGTTTTGTTTTTGTTGTATTTGGTGGTGTTACTGTTTGTTTCACTTCGTATATTCTGATAGATATTCTAAAGATATATAGATATAGATAGATTAAAATATATAAATAATCCTCTTGCTATCTAGCTATCTATTTAGCTAGGTAGCTAGCTATATCATCACTAACACAAATCTTATTATTTAATCAGGTAAAATAAAAATCTTGGGTATAATGTCAATTCCTAGCCATAAAGACTGACATCTTATTCTAGGTCTTTCAATAACCTGTCACAAGTTGTACCATAAAGAACAAGGAAAAAACCTTACACAAGAATAAGAGTAGAATATGGAACACATATTTTTCATGAATAAATTTTTAATACTACGATTTTAGCATAATGTCTTCAATTTAATGTTGTATATTTTGTTTCGTAAAACACATATTTAAAAATTCCTAGAAACTACTGAGGTGATGAATAAAGAAAAAGATAAAGTCAATAAAATAGAAGGTAGAAAACTGACATATAATAGAAAGGCAGTTATAGGTGGCAAGAATTTTAATATAGGAGGGATTTAAGCTGAATTGGTAAAAGGCTAGGATGGGAAAAAAGCTAATACAGACATTAAGAACTATAACATTTAGTAAGAAAATCAGCTTTCAAAAAAGCCATCTCAAATTTAAACATCTAGAGTAACCTTATACTAATGTTCAATTTTATTTAAAAATTATTTTGATCAGAAGCATGTTTAAAAATTCATTTGAAGAAAAACACTTCCAAACATTCTTTTATTTTTATCATCAGAAATAATTTGCCATAAAATATAAATTTATTATTCACTTTTGTCATAAATTAAAAACATAAAGATACACCTGCTATCTTTGTAAAAGTCTTACCCTATATATAAATTTTTAAGAAGTTTAATTCCATTTCAAATTGAAAAAGGAGAGCAAAGCAGTAGACGCGTGGCTATGTGCCAGTCGTGAAGACATAGTACTTAGGTGTGGCATTACCTTTGAACCGTTCGATGACTCTGGCATTGTTGGGCACCTTAATTCATAGATGGCCAAAGTTAAAATATCATGTTTTTAGTAAATGCTGCATACAACAGACATGTCAGAGATGCTTAAAACTATGAATGACTTAATACCTAATTATACTAATAGCAATTAAAATCAGTGATTAAAGAATGTTGGTGTTTTTAAATTTTCATAAGTGCATAATTCCATATTTTTTGACTATCGTGGGCTAACTAAATGTGACTAGTGATACTGAAATGTTTACAAGAAATTGTGTAAGGATTTCAGAGAATTAAAATGTTAATATTCAAAGCTGCCAATTAAAAAAAATACAGTTCTTCATCCAAATCACCTACTGTACTCAAAACACATTATAATTAGGTAGCCAAATGTTGTTTGGGAGATAAAATTAAGCTTTAAAAAATTCCCGAAAGCTCCTTGTTCTTTAAAATTTTTTTGAGTCCAAATACATTTCTATGAAAATTAATTCCACATGCTTTTAATCTGTTTATGCAAACCATCAGACCGATCTGTAAAGGGGGTATTTGATATTTCAAAAAGTCATTCTTTGAACAAAGAAGCTATACTGAGGGTGTGTGTGGGGGGAGGGGTCTACTTTGAAAAATAATGCATGCTTAAAACTCGGAATGCACAAAAAGGTTCTAATTAAAATAATAAAATCACTTTTAATTTTGCTAATTAAGGTGTTATTGTCAACAATAGCATATTTTTTCAGTAATTATATAATACATTATTTTCATATAATATATTATTTCTATCTATATATAGAGGACAGAGATATAGATATTATCTTTCTATATATACCTAATTTTATTTACAGATAAATACTGTAAATACTGTATAATACCACATGTATTATGTAAACAAAACATTTATTTAGATTACATACATAAAGATATATTTTTCTTTCAACAAATCCTCTAAATATTTTCTCTTTTCATATTCACATATAAGAAAAGATCAGGATTGATCACATAAAGACAGTTTTATAGCTGTCTTTAAGCAAACAGGCTATATTTTAAGCACACTACAAATGTTGAGTAATAATTTAAAATATTAAAGAGCTTTCTAGTTCATTTCTTCATGTAGTTCAGAGTTATTCATAGCTTAAACTACTTTTTGGCTTTGAAAATAAAAATCTATGATAGGAACATAATTTACTTATATGGATAATGCAGAACATTTCATTCACCACTAGAAGTGTTTAAGAGTAACGAGACATGTAATCCGTTTGTCTCGTGATCCCAGCGTGTAAATCGCACCAGACCACACTCCCAGCCATGTGGTGTGCTGTTCGCAGACAGTCTGTTAGAGCAGGTATCCCAGTCTGCTAGACTGTCACAGACAAGAAGAGCCACAAAGAACTGGGTGACCTTGCCTTGAGCCTGATGTAGGAAGAAGATTTCCTTACCAACTTGAAATAATTAGCTATTATACATTTACCAGCCTGACTTTACTGTGAAACTAAAGATTTCAGATCTAAAATAGTGAGTTGTTTACAAATATTTTTCAGAACACAGGATTAACTAATTAATAATAGTTTTAAAAACACGATATCTGCATAAATTATCAAAGACTATTGAAGAGAAAAAGTATTTCCTAAGCTCTTTTTTTATGGGAGTCAACCTAAATAGGTGAATGCTTTTTTTTTTAATGTTTATGGAACATAAAAAATAGATGGTTAACTCAAATTAACACAAGATTGGGTATCACAGCAGCACAGTATCCTCTAGATAAAAAAATAAAAACATATTATAGAAAGCAGCAGAAGTGATAATTGACTGCACATAGATTTATTTGCCTTTAAGAACAAAGCTATTTTAAAATATTAGTATTATATTTTCATTACATACTGCTACAGCTTCAACCAGTGTGATTTCATATTAAAACATTAATAAGTAGAAAGAAGTATCTCGTGATTACAAATTTTGAACACCTGTCCTCAGGTTTTATCATAACACCGACTCTATTGTACGCATTATTAAACAATCCCCGTCTGTTTTCTACACCCACCTCACAAACTTGTACGTATACGCAAAGTTCTTTAGCAAGAACTTCAGTGTACGGCAAAGACCAGGGCACTGAAAGTAGATAGCCCACATCCAGAATGGCCTTGGTGAATCTCCAGAGCACTCAACATAAAGAAAAAGAATCACTAAAAGCTTTCAAAGGGAATGAATTTTTGCTTACAAAGGAACCGTGACACTGGCATCAGACCTCTCAGCCATAGCACCAGATGCAGTTCCAGATGTAGGGGTTTATCTACAGGGGAAATGTCTTCAAAGATCTCATGAAACTTTGTAAACTTGTGCTTAAGCAACACTGTTTTAATAGCATAAGATTATATCACTCCTGTGGACCCAAAATACACATCTTGATTCTGTAACATATAGGACATCCAAGATCTAGTAATTAGATTCACAGAAATTAGAATGTGGTAAAAATAAGTCATATTCATCTTTCCAAAAGAGAAATCAATAAACACTTTTTAAAAGGTTTACTGTGCAAGAAAGAGGTATATTGCAATCTTGAGTCATGAAAGCCGCTAGATAGATAGATAGATAGATAGATAGATAGATAGATAGATAGATAGATAGATAGATAGATAGATAGATAGATAGAAGCAGAAGGCAGAAAAGACAAAAATGGTTATTTCAGGGAAGTGGAACCAAAGGGAAGAGCAGTAGGGTCTTCATTTACAATTCAAAATAGACACACTAAAGAATGAACAGTGGTCATATCTAGGGTAAAACAGAAAGGCCGAGTGTCATGAGGCAGGAACATTCACTTCCTACTTTGTATTATTGTAATTCTAGGGTTTTCTTTTTGAAAGCAATGAATAAAAATAAAATCCTTCGTAATTAAAAATTAAATCATTATTAAAACAGGGTCAGAAGTTTGTAATTTGGACTTTGACATTTAATCCTTTGATAATGAACAAATCATTTAATCTCTCAAGCTTCAATTATTTTTACTAAAAATAAGATTATACCTACCCTCATACACTATATCATTAGGAACAGTGAGGATACATGAAGAGTGCTTTATAAACAAGGATAACACATATAATGGAAGAAATTGAAAACCTAGTCTTTTGGTGAAGAATCATGATGATAGTCATAAATTTTGCTTTCCATTTTGTAAGCTTTTTTTTTAGTGTTAATTTGGAAATTTAAAGACTGTTATTAATGTGTTGAGAGCATTGTATATTATCTATTTTAATGACAAAGGAAAGTGTAATTTTGTAGCTGTTAGATTTAATTATTAAAAGCAAGATGCATTTACAACCTCTTTGTCAAACCCTCTGTTCTTTACTTTTCTCAACAATTTTACTCAATGTCCTTGTTCAGGAACATGGATTGGAATCTGGAATGTAGGGAACCCTAACCCAGGTTAAATATTGTTTTTACCTAATCTCCAACTTTTATTTAACATTCATAAAACGCAATTATCAGAACAAAAACAGAACATCTAGAATTGAGTTTCAGGATGGCTATTTGCAAGCTTTATGATCTTTAGGAAAAAAGTTTAAGCTATTTTGAACTTGTGGTTCCTAGAGTTACAGTAGGGGGGAAATTTCGCTGGTTTCACCTACTTCTGGGCATTTTTTGTGGCAATCAAGCATAACAACTCAAGATAATCTGTAAACATGATTTTATACCCAAACATAAAATAAGAATTTTAGAATCTAGATGATTTTAAATATTCAAGATCTTCCTATTAAAATGGTAATTAAGTCAGGGAGGGATCACATACCTTCAATCATAAAGGGAATTATTTAGCAGCAGTTACTGAGTTAATTATTTCGTTGCAGTTACAATTACTTGAGCTGGTCTTAAAGGTTTTAAGAGACATACTGCCTGGAAGACAAGTATCATAGGGCTTCTATTTCAAGGTCCATATTGAGACTCACCTGTAAGGTAGTCCCAAGGTAGCCTGTGAGAATGCTTTAGCAAGGCTTCTTCCTACATGTAAAGTAACTATAAGTAGAATAAATTACATTTGCTTGGGTGTTAAACTGGCATTTAAGAGCTTTGAACGTAGGTCAGACTCTCCTCATTAAATATATTTGTTTTGAGTCAACTCATTTGACTTTCCTATGCCTCAGTTTACTCATTTTTTAACTTGGCTGAATAAATAATTCAAAATTTCTTCCACTTCAAAAAAAAATCTCGTTTTCTACAATATTCTTCTTAGGTCACATCACATAGTTTCAATTCACGCCTAGAAGAAAGTAACAAACTACTTTTAAACAGCTGGTGATCCAATTAACTTAGTACTTATATTAATATTTTCAGATTCAAGCTACTAATTCTGTCATTAGATTCAGAGATGAAAAAAATCTATTGGAGCAAATTAAATCAAATGACGTGGATTTAGCATGAATACAACTCAATAAACCAAGTAGAATCTTACTTTCCCTTAGAATTAAATGCATTGCTTTATCTGAGTCCAGCCCCTATTTTCTTTTTTTTTAAGTGACATCAACCAGATGTTACTTTTTAAGAGTTCTCTTAGATTGCATTAAAAAAGAAATTCCAGGAGTTTCTGTTGATCAATCAAATGAAGCATAACTTGTCTGTCTTTTCATGAACATGGCCATTGGTCATTGTCTATACAAGATGAGTCTGATATCTAAGAAACAGCAGTAGGTGATACGCTCTCTGATAAGACATGAATCCATCTTTAGTTCTCACTTGGGCTTCAGATTTTTAGGAACACAAAGGAAAGACATCTGGAAGAAGATGAGAAAGAATGGGACTTCCATATACATTTCTCTCTTGGTTAGGACAATTTGTGCATTGATGCTTCTCTTTGGTATTTTCACTCAGTAAAAAAGGTATAATGAACTCTATCCCACTGAGGATTTTAAAAATTACTTTTTATTTGTGATATGAAAATGTGCTCTATGCACATTAAATCTTAAATCCTTATCTAGATGACCAAAACTGGCACAATATATTGACAGAAATAAGACTGAATAACCTAAAATAGCTACACATTCCCACCAGTCAACAGTTTTGAACTAAAACAAATTACATGACCCCATTACTTTAAAAAAGCAACTGGAAAAACAACCTATAGCCTAGAATAAGCTTGATGTTGGAATAATTCAAGGGGGATAAAAATAACAGAATATGTACATGACTCATGACAGTCTTTAATGTAAATAAATGTTTATTTTTCCCAGCAAAAGTGATACTTAGTGTCAAAGGGATTTATTCAGCCTTAGGTATTAATTGTTCATTAATGTTCAAACATTTCTACTCAATGGTAAAAGTGAATAGCTGAAATTCCTGAATCTAACTTAAAAATGCATATACAATTATACCTCTCCTATATGAAATAGTTGTATATATATCTGACGTAGGCTGTAAAAGCTTTCATCAGCACATATGTGCAGGGATGTTGTTATAGTAAAGAATCCCTATAAAAACTGGACTGCCACATGCAGAAGAATGAAACTGTACCTACTGCAGGTACCTACCACAGAATTCAGTGCTCGTCTCTTTAAATAGAGGAGAGGCTGTATGTTGCTTCATGATCACATACACAAAGAATTCTGGCTACATAAATCCACAAAAACTTCATGTGACTGGGCAATCTGATCAGAGATGTCTAAGATGAAGCATTATGGAAAATGTTGAGGGTTAACCAGGGGATTGATTCCATTAGGGGTACAGTCAGCACCATGAGGTACCTGAAGACACCTTCTCAACCACAGGCCACATTCTACACAGATTTACCATCTCAGAATTACTAATTTTCATGTTCGCCCAAAGGAATACATATAAAACTGAGTTTTTCATCATTAAGCAATTAAATGATCCTGATAGGAAGTAGGATCTGGAACTCTGAGAAAGCCCTTGGAATCTTGGTTAAATAAGGAGGTACTCAAACTAGAAAGTAAGATTCTCTGAAAGCAAAAGGCTTCTAATTTCCACTTGTGCCTAAAGCTGGTCTTTACTGAGATGTAAATGAGAGGGCTGCAAACACACGCAAGAAAGCCAAGATTAACTGAGTTCTTCTCTTTACCTGGTGTCATGAACTGAAGTGCACCCTCCCCAAATTCACATGTTGAAGCCCTAACCTCCAAAACGACTATACTTGAAGACAGGATCTTTATAAAGGTGATAAAGATTAAAGGAGGTGATAAAGCTGAAGCCCTAATCTAATAGGACTGGTTTTCTTATGAGAAAAAGAGTAGACACCAGAATGCTCGCTCTTGCTCACACTCTCTCACTCACTGTCTATCTGTGATATTTTGTCTGGCAGCTTGAGCCCACTAATACACCTTGTACAAAGACACATTTACTTTTAGACTTTATAAAGTTACCTTTTACTGAGCAACTACAGAGTGTAGGTCAACTTTACTTCAGTATCTCATTTAATAATCAGAAAATCCCTAGGTGAGAACACTCCTCACTTTATTTAAGAAAAAACTAAAGTACAAGAGGCTAATGACATTTCCAAAGTCACGCAAATAGTAAAAGATGGAGCAGATATTTTACCATTAATATGATAACAAAAGCTATACTATTTGGTGACTTACTGTGTTAAAGTCTTAATTTAGGCCTCACAACACCCTCTATTTTATTTAGTCTTAACTCCAGCAGTGGTAGACTTGGACAAGGCCAAGGGCAGAGGCAGTTGGTCTGGAGAGTTACCAGTGAAGACTCTGGGAGAGAAGAGCTGGCTGCTTTGGGGGTGGAAGCAGCCTCCTCCCTCTAACGAAGCCAGTGATAGCGCTAAGTGAAAGTCAGGATGCACATTTCCATCCTACCTGCTCAGCCAGCGTTATATCCACCAAACAAAATAATTACTTAGAGGGTATCTGGCCCTCCTAAAAGAAAAGATCTCAGAGAATTATATTTTGAGAGCATTAACCCCCGCCCCCTCCAAAAAAAAAATCAGTCTTAGACAAAACCTAAATCACGCACAGGACTACTGATGAGCAGAAACCCTTTGGCATAAAAAGCAGAAGCCAAAATAAAAACAATAGAAGGCGGAGGAAGTGGAGTAAAAAAAGGGAGAATAAAACTTCTGAGAAATTATAGTGTCTTCAGAGAGATAAAGGAAACATATCCACAAGAAAAGAACAGAGTCCTGTAAAACAAAAAAGAAGGAATATGCAAGGAACAGGAAAGGGTGAATAGAAATTAAAATTATGGAAACATAAAACAATGAATGTAAGGATTAGAGAGTGAAAACATTTAGGACTTCTGCAAGAAAGAATAAACAGAAAAAATTTATGGAAAATGTGAGAGAAGTTAAATAAGAAATCAATTCAAAATGCAAAATATCTATCAGATGCCCTAATAGAATAATAGAATAAAATGGCTAATAGAAGTTCCAGGCACAGAAAGCAGAGGAAGTGAAGGTGAGAATAATGTTAAATATATATATTTATCTTCCATTAGTATTATATATTTTTGTATATTACACATGTATTACTTATATGTAAACTAAATTATATATATTTATACATGTAAACTATGTTACACATTACATAACTACATTAAATATATATTATGTTGTACATATTTTTATATGCAAACTGTATTATATATGTAAACTATTACATATTACACACATATTTACCTATACATTTATATACAGTATTATATATATAATATATGTATACACAATATTTCTCAGAACTAAAAGAAATGAATTTCCAGCATGAAAACAACACCAAGTATCTATTGCACCAAGTGGGAGAAAAGAGACTCACATCAAAATGCTCCTTTTGAAATTTCAAAACACCAGGCATAAAAAGAATTGAAAAGCTCCATAACTTAAAAAAGGTCACATGTTAAAAAATGAATATCAGAATAACTTCCGATTTATCAACAGCAATCCTCAAAGCCAGAAGCTAGAGACTTGTGCCTGCACTATCACAGTTAAATGTTATTTCTAACTTAGAATTCCCTATACAATCAAATTATCTATTAAGAGGAGATAAAGTCTTCTTGAGGTGAAAAATGTCTCTACAAATTTACCACCAATATTTCCTTTTTTAGAAGTGACTAGACAACATGAGCCAACGAAACAGGACAGTGTAAGAAAACGCACGTTTCAACACTGTAAGGAAACGGGAAAGATATCAGTGCTGAGCCGAAGATTTCAGTGCAATAGCTGGGGAATAAGTCCATCCTGGAGCAGGGGTGAGGTGGGGTGGGGTGGGGTGGGGCAACAGGAAGGATGCCATCCAGGCACAGAAATGCCATGGAGAAAAGACTTGCATGTTTGTCTATACTGAGAGGATGTAGACAATCTTCTAAGAAAGTTTGGGGATGAATTAATGATACTTAGAAAACCAAACGAATGAAGAAATGAAACTATTAGAGACTCGAAAAAAAAATCACAGAAAGAAAATATTACCATAAAATTTTTGTCACTTGGCTTTGAATAATATTTATATAGTCAATCACGTATACAAAGAATGTTGATTTAACCAAAGATTGCTATTTAGGGAGAATTGTGGAGGCGATACAAATGCTCTTGAGTGGAAGACACTGCTGTATGATTGAAGGCAGAGGAAAGAAGAATAAAAGATCTAAATGCTTGTGTTTTAGTAAACCCAATAGACAGCAAAGACCGAAAAACTGAGCAAGTCATACAAGCATGCTTTTCGAAATATGAAACTACTAAGAGAAACAACTAAAACAACTGGAATAACTGAAGTGGTTTCCCACGGCAAGCAGAAATCAAGAATAGAAAAGAATGAGGAAAGAAATTTGCGTTTCATATTGCAAACTCTGGATTTATTTAAAAATGTGCTTGTTTTATTAAGACAAAACTTTTATAATAATAAATCAGAAACAGAAAAAAAAGGCCACATTTTGCTGAGTAGCAGTTATGATTTCGTCATTTATAATAGACTGACCACTCTTCACATTAAATTTGGAATCAAGTACTTCAGTAAGACAATGAAGTTGGTGAACTATGGCCCATGGGCCAAATATGGACCACCGCCTGTTTTTGTATGACGCATGAGATAAGAATGGTTTGTACGGTTTTAAATGGCTGGAAAAATCAAAAGAGCCATAAGTTCATACGATGTCAAAATTATATAAAATTCAGTTTTCAGGGTCCATAAATAAAGTTTTATGGGAACACAGTCACACATTTGATCATTTCTCTATTGTACATGGTTGCCTGCACATGGTTGCCTGCACATGTTCAGTTGTTGTGGCTATATGGCCAGCAAAGCCTAAAACATTCACTATTTGATCCTTTAAAGCACAAGTTTGCTAACTCATGTGCACTGGGTTAAATTGTCCCCTGCACCAAAAGTTCACGTCCCCTGTAACCTCGTAAATCTGCCCTTAATTGGAATTGGGTCTTTACAGATATAATCAAGTTAAGATGAGGTCACACTGGATGAGGGTGGGCCCTAAATCCAATATGACCGCTGTCTTTATTAGAGGGAAATTTGCACTCAGACTCACAAATGCACAGGGGAGAATGTGACGTGGAGACAGAGGCAGAGGCTGGAGTAGCTTGCCTACAAGCCAAGGATTTCCAGCAACCACTAGACACAAGCAGACAAGCATGGAACAGGCTCTCCGGAGACTTCAGGAGACACCAGCCCTACTGACACCCTGATGTGTAACCTTTAGCTTCTGGAATTGAGAGAGAATAAATTTCTGCTCTTTGAAGCCACCCATTTTGCAGTATTTTTTTTACAGCAGCCCTTGGACATGAATATACCCTGGCATAAAGCCTTGCAGCAAATAGCATTATATGACCACACTGGGTTTATGTGACAGCATGCCCAGTGTGATTCAATTAGCCATTATAAAAACTTACAATTAATTCTGTATCGATGTCTGTTTTGCACACAGTAGCCCCTAAATTCCTTGTCACACTTCAATAAACTCCCTTACTAACAAATAGCATGGAGGACCATGACAAGACCAGAGGCAAGCAGAATGGGTGAAATATGGTGGGGGGAAATAATATTTAAGGTAACATCATAGAGATACAAGATGCAGCTTAGCAAAATGATGACAAGCAAAAACAGTCAGTGATGTCTTTATCTGTGGGATTTGAAAAAGCAACAAAGAGCCCGTGGATTGGGAAACCATGCTTACTGCACATGGGGTAGAGGAGGCCCTCAAGCTGCCTTAATACTGCTGCACTGGCAGGGGAAGTGGCCCAGCTGACCTGATCTGTCCTCTCGGCTCCAATTTCTCATTTCTGGGCTCCCACCATCTGGCACAGAACAGAGTTATTATCCTGGCAACTTTGTCCACAGAAAGAGAGGAGGTGTCTGCTGCATGAAGACTTTCTATTAAAACTGAAATATTTGGGCGATATGCTTAATTTCTGGACACAAGCAGTAAACAAAGACAACACATTGATTTCTGGATTTTGATAGCATCTACATGCCAAGGAGCAGACTTTGGTGCACATACTCGTCTGTATTTGGAGATAATTATGTGTTTTTATAGATAGACTTTAAAGTGAAAAAACAAAAAACTAAAAAGAATAGTTTTGTAAATTTTTATTTTAAGATTTTTGAAATAGAGGACCTAGAGTAGAATAATTTTATTTGTGTAATTTTTCTATTGTGACAACACATCCCCCAAATGGTAGAACACAAAACTAGCATTTTAGAGCTGAAAGATTCTCTATATAAAGGTTTGAAAATAATTTTGTTTTCCCTATAAATTCTCTCCACTTTAATCATCGTTAGATGGTTACTCTGTCTACTTTTATCTAAGGACACAAGAAATAGCCTTGTAATTTTTTCAGTATTGCCATCTCATGAGGGTTAGAAACTATTTAAAAACCTAATCTGATTTTTCAAGTTAAATTAAAAACACTGCATATTTTGCAGAGAAAACGAAACACATGTTACAAAAAAAGTACTTCCCAATGTTCCAAATATCTTGACAATAACCTACGAGGAGAACCCACCAAATATTTTCCAAGTTATAAAGTTAGTTAAATAACAAGCTACATTAAAACTATTTACTTCAGGAGATACGAAAGTCTCCTTATTGCTCATGACTTCAAGAGTTGCCTAGAAAATTGGTTCCCACAGTTCTATTTCACTAATGAAGTCATACAAACCATGTGGAAGGTGGCACTGTTGACCCCTCTGTTGCCGTATGCCCAATTTTAAAGGTAACATGATAAGAGTTTTGGATACAGAAACAAAGCCAGCCTATGTGTAACCACATAACCAGAGAATGACAAACAAAGATGCTATAGAATGGAAATAGATAATTTCAGACAAGAGGAATGTAAAGCAATCCTTCTTGCCCTGTTTCCTGTACAATAGCATGTTCATACCTTTCTTTCCTTCTTCACCTTTAAAGACAAACAAAGAATGTTGTTTTGTAATGGAGTAAAACCACATTATGAGTGTTACTAATTTCCCCAATTTTCAAATACAATAAAATGTATAAGAACCTCAGTCTATGTTACAAAATTGCACCCCAACCCTTGAAAGAAGCATCTTGACATAGATGCATTAAGAATGGCTCATTAAACATTTATTTACTCTCATTTGAACTCACAATTTAAATCCCCATAATAGCCTTTCTCCTATTTGAAAAAACAAGAAAATAACTTAAATATAGATTGAAATCTATAGGTGAAAAATATGTCACATGAATATGCTTTCTCTTAAAAATAATAAAATGTACTTAAAAGTTCATGTAAAATATGTTAAAGTATTAAAATATTGATTCCACCTTAACTGCATGAACATGGAGTTCAACTTATATTCAAAGATCTAAAAATACGCAGCAGATATTCATTAAAAATAAAAAAAAACAGCTTTATGAAGAAGATAAGGAACAGTTAAGCACCACTTATGTCAGGATAAAATGCAGCCTGGTTTGAAATGAAACAATTTCAGCTATCTCTATATATTGACAACATTTTACAATCAATATGATTTTCCATGTCCATGGATATTCAATTTGTTACTCACAACATGGTTGATTCAATTGAACTAAATAAATGGTCTATGTATGGGTTTTAATACTGTTAAAAAATGAAAGAATTATTTTTGCAAAAAAGGGTAAAGTGATGAACATAGAATCTAAAATCTCTGAGTGCATTCATTCAACACCCTTTGTATAACCTGATGTTTTGTTCAGCATTGGGGGAACAGAACTAAGGAAAAGCAAAACAGGAGTAAAATATGTTACAAATAAAATTGGCTTAAGGGGAGGATTAAAACGAGAAAGTATAGAAATAACTGTAGTAAGAACGTAAGTATCAGAAGCAAATCAAGACCTATCCTTTATAAAGTGATCTCTTTTTCTTTTGATATGGTATAAAATCAGCAATAATAATAAAACAAAACACCTTTGATCTCACTAAAACCACCACCACCACCACTACTGGAATATCAGGATTTGAATTTGAAGGCTGCCTTTCCTGGTAACTTGATGTAAAATTTATTTTCCTTATCTGTAAAACAGAGATGGTGATTACCATGACACAGGATGGCTGTGAGAAATCACAGTTAACATTTACGTATTGCTTATTCTGTGCCAAGCAGTTTCCACCCATCTCACATGTATTAACTCCTATGATCTCAACAAAAATCCTATCCAGTTGGTACAAATGTCTCCCTTTTACAGTTGAGGAAAATGATGCAAGAGAGATTCATTCAGTAACTTTAACCAAGCAACCCAGCTTAAGTTGCAGAGACAGGTTAGAAATCAGTCTGGTTTTGAAAAATACGCTTTCAACATGAGACGACATGGGAAAGCACTGGGTACACAGTAGGTCAATGAAACTGCTGTTTCCGTCCCCATACATCTTCCAAAACCAAGCTTTAGTTATTTTCAGATGATCTATAGTTTATAAAATACACTGAAATGCTACAAGTGACATATATCATATGAAAACACTTGCGATCTATAAAGCAGCATGTACATATAGATTTTATTACTATCAGGGCTCATTATTAGAAAGATACCTTATCTTGGAATGATGGGTCACATGTAGGAAGTTGGGATATCTTGCAACAAATCCATTCATCTATAAATAATAGGCTATTTTCATAACACACATCAGTTATGGTTCACTCCAAATCTACAATCTCAAAGGATACATTCTGTCTTAGTGAGATGTGTGTGGGGAGGTTTCCTGTGTAAATCATGTTGAAAATAGTAAATGTTTCCCAAAGGACCAATTAAACATGATAAATCTCAAGTTGTTCCTCATCAGGCAAGAGAGTAAGCAACAAATTGTTTAAAAGTTGTTTTAAGATCATGCTTTCTTAGAGAGCTAGTACTTCCCACAGTAACTGTGGCACCACGATTTGATATAATTTGAGTTATTTTTATAGGTTGTGATAGATCTGTCTTTATCAAAAATTCCCATCCAAACCAGATTAATCTTTGGAAGAAAATGGAGACTGTAGATAGCTATTATAGGAATTCTATGAAATCGAGACATATTAGTCATAGGATATCTCTCGAGGTCTCTGGGAAAACAAAGTTTGACTAAAGCAACATACCATGAATCAACCAAGTATTTACTGAGCTCCTAATATATATTTAACTTGTACAAGAACACCAGGCATAATTTCGACTTCTATGTATAATGTGGGGACAAAAACATTAAATAATCACAGAATATTAAAAGGTTCGAAATAGTTCATGATCCTATCATCTCGAAGGCATCTGAACTCATCAGGGTATGATTAAATCCTCAAATGTGTCTTATTCATCTTCATATCTCTGGTGCCAGATTAGAGTTTTACACACAACAGGGAGTAACTTTTGCAAATGTTGTTTAACCTCTGTTGAATCATTACATAGGTGTGAGTGTGCACGCACACACACATATGTGTGTGCCTTACTCGTGAACATTTACGAAAGTAGATGAGATGGCAATGAAAATGGTAATATTATAGGTCTAAGAGCATGACAGAAGAAAAACAACTTTTCTGTGGAAAATGGGGAAAGACATGATTGCCTCATTGTTCTCTTTGTGCCATTTATCCCGCCAGTCATTACAACAATCATAACTGAGCCTTACTCACAGCAAAGGCAGTGGAGAAACTTCCTGACATAAAGTTTAAGATCTGAGAATATATTAACAGCATTGTAAACAGGACTGTAAGATCTCAAGTTCCACCTCATGTATATCCTACTTCCAACACATACACTGGTCATAGCTACCAAATCATTACATTCGAAATAGGCTTTTACTTTTAAACAAACAATATTTGTTTAAAGCAACTCTAATATTTATTCATAAAATAATTCCCCAGTGGAAATGGCTTCCCTTTCCCAATAATTTCACTAAAACCCCAGGACTGTACCTCACTGGACTGTTTTTGACCATCCTTGAATATAATGGGAAGCCAGATAGAGAGATAATGCTGGCTAGATCGCTTACCTGCCAACATCACTCTTTTCTATGGGCCTGGGAGTGGAGAAGGGAAGAGAGAGAGCTTCACCAATATCTTATAACCGATAATAGGAGGTATACGCTTAAGACGAACCAGGGTACTATTCTATGAGCAGAAGGAATGGATGCTATTCAGGCACATACAGCAGATGCCCACTTTACACATTCCTACATATTCATCCTGCATTGCCTTATTTATTTCATCGAGCTACACATCTAGGTCAGCATATACATCTCAGGAACTAGACACTTAACTCTGCTGGGTGAAGGAAGCATGCTTAGAATCTGTCCTATGATACCCATCCCAACACCATAGCTTTAATTGAGGCTCACATTACTGTCAATTGGACTAATGCAATTGACGTCGGTCTTAGTAACGATATTTGGGATTTGACACCAAAAGCAAAAGCAACAAAAGTAAAAGTAAACAAGTGGGACCACATAAAACTAAAAAGCTTCTGAAGAGCAGACACTAAGAAATCACATGCCAGCTGAGCGGTACACCTATGCAAAGGCCACGACAACTCTGAGTTCAGAAAGCGCAGGGCTCTGCCACTGCTCCATCATGTGTCAACTGATTAACTTCTTCTACGTTTCTTTACTTTACTAGACCTTCACATTTACCTAAGAACAGCACTGCCATAGAATTAAATATGACGATCCATACAAAGTGATTAATACATCATTCTGTATGCAGAATTACTTAATACTTGTTAGCAGCTGCAGCTGGTTGGCGTTGTTGAAGCTGCAGTTGCTTTCATGATTATTAACCCAAGAAAATAGTAACATCTAAATAAGGGGTTTAGTAAATGGTGAATAAGAACACTCTCTGACTTAACCAACTATAACATGCTATTTTTCTGATTCAAGTGTAAAGTTATAAATCTATTAGAAGAAATGTGGAATAAATAAATAAATATATATATGTACGTATTTATAACCCACTTTTATAACCTGTGAGAGCAAACCAGGGCAGCACTGTAGCACAGATACTTCTTGACTTAGAAGTGACAGAGTAAAATTGTATTTTTGCTTTCTTGAATTGGGCATTATCCCAAAGTAACAAGGAAAATCAGGAATGTAAGTTATTGATTTAATAAAAGTTAAAGACAACTGCATCTCCACCTGCAAAATCTGAGTATAGCTGCAAAGCTCAGCAAAAGCAAGAGAGAAGTTATCCAGAGTGGTGATCAAAGGAGTAAAAACTAATCTGACCTCAAATTTCTCCAGAGAAAAGTAAATTTCTAGGAGACAGAGAAGCTCCAATGCAAGTATGCAAGAAAGGAAATTGTGGACCAAACAGCCAAATTGTAACTCAGAATACAATAAAAGGAAAAATATTAAGATTTAATAACTTATAAGTCCTTCCTGAACAACAACTACTAAAGGACAACATTAAACTAACCAAAACATGACTGGAAAAACTACTGTCAAAGAAATGGCAAAATACTGGAATTTATTTTACTGTAAGGCAAGCTGAAACAAATGTTATTTAAGAGTAAAGAAAAGAAAGTTTGTGTTATAAGCTTTAATAATGCAGAAACAATGCAAAGTTTTAAGGAAAGACTTAAGTGGAAAATAGTGTAAGCATACTGATTTCATCATCTTTTACAGCAAGGAGATAAAAAATATAAATTAATGATAATAAATTAGAAGATATAAATAAATCTAAGCATACGGGCAAAGAGTAAGAAAATATTTTTATGTACTGAAATTAGATAGTGAAACTAAGAGAGGAGTATGGAAGGAATACAAATCTATTTATTGCATTTTTGCTCATAGTGTGATATCAATTCAAACTACGTAAAATACAAAATTGTGGGTAAAATATGGAATTATGGGTATCTATATAGGTCGAATATAGTCCCAATGAAAATTCCAGCATTTGTTTTCAAAAATATTCCAGCCTTATTCTAGAATTCATAACAGAAACACAAAGGACCAAAAACTGCCAAGGAAATTTTAAAGCAGAATTACAAAACTAAAAATGTTAACAGTACCAGATATTGAGACTTATTACGAAAAGATAATGTGGCATCAGCAAAAGCATTAACTCATTTATCAGCGGCACTCAGTGTTGAATCCTGAAGCAGACATATCTATATGTTGTTGATGACTAAGGTGGCAGGCACTACAATGCAGTCGAGAAAATGGTGCATTTTTCAATAAGCAGTTTTGTATCAACCAGTACATTCGTTTTCCGCTGTGTCATAAGAGATTGTCACACATTTAGTGGCTTAAAAAAATCAAAATGCATTACTCACGTTTCTGTGGACACAGGTACAGGTGATCTGGTCTTCGACTCCGGGCCTCCCAAGGCTGAGCTGCAGGTGCTGGTCAGAGCTGGAGGCTCTGGGCCTTCTCCTAGGTGGTGGTTGCTGGAATTCATTTCCTGTGGCTGTTGGACTCAGACCCTCAGTTGAGAGGGACCAGCTGCTGTTCCCTCACATGGGGGCCCCTTTCCAAAATGACAGTTCACTCTTTCAAAGCCAACAGGAGAATTTCTCTCATGCTTTGACTCTCTCCCTTCAAAAAAGGCCAAGTCCCTCTGAAGGGCTCATTTAATTAGATCATATCCACTTAAAATAACCTTCTTATGAATTAAATCAAAGTCAACTGAATTGAGGCCTTAACGACGTCTGAAAAATTACATTTGTTCTGTAACATAACCTAATCAGGAGTAAAATCCATCATATTTATAATTTTTCATACACTCTAGGGAGGAGATTATACTAGATACCAGGGGCAGGCATCTCAGAGGACATCTCAATTCTCCTACCACAACTCCGTACCCATAGACACAAAAGGAAGCTGAATCCCTACCTCACTATACACACAAAACGCAATTCTCATGTCACCCTATACACAAAAATCAATGGATTGCAGATCTAAGTATCAAAGAAACAAACACACTTTAACAAAAATGCAGGACAACACTTTAGTGATCTCAAATATCTCTTAAAAGGAAAAAAATACAAAGAAAAATGATATACTTAAATACTTCAAAAGTAAAAGCATTTGTTACTAAAACATAATAAAAATAATATAATGGCAAACCCAAAGTGTTAGAGGACATCCTAATGTATATATACAACCAATAAGAGACTCATATCCACAATATATAAAGATTACCTACAGATCACTACAGAAAACACAGGAAATTCAGTAGTACACTGGGCAAAAAACTTGAAAAGGCAGTTGAAAAAATATATGCAAATGGCAAGCAAACACATAAATGTTCGACTTGATTAATAATCAGAGGAATGCAAATTAAAAACAAAATATAACAGTACTCACCAGAGTGGCTAAAATTTAAAAAAGGATTAAAATACTAAGTATTATATCACATATTAATAAATCAGAAACACTAATACGGTGCTGGATAACTCTGTCAATGCTTACTAAAATAGACTATATTCATAGGTGATACCCAATAAATATACATATACCCAAACATATATGCGCCGTAAGACAGGCCATCATGTTCCTAGCAGCAATGTTCCTAATATCTACAAAATATAAGATACCCAACAGAATAATATTCTGAATGAGAACAAACGATCTACAACTACAACGAACGATAAGGTAAACATCCCAAACGTAAAGTTTGGCAAAATAAGTCACAAAAGAAAACACGCGGTAATTACATAATTTATACACAGTCCAAAAATAACAGGCAAAACTAACCTAAGTTATTAGAAGTCAAGATGTTCCCCTTAAGCGTGGAAACAACTGAAGGAAAACGTAAACACATTACTGTTGAAAAAGAAAGCATAATGTAAATGAACAACATCGAAAAGAACTAGCAGAAAATGTGATGTAATCTCAAAGTAGAGAATGTCTTCCAAATTGTATTTCATAACTTTGAAGACACAGAAGAAAAGCTAGATAATATATGTATACACACACATAACCTCCGTGACCAAAAATGACCAAAACCCAAATCCAAAAAACACCAGGCAGAAATGAGAGGTCATAGGGGCTCCGGTTCGAGATGGCGACGTAAGAGGATCCCGAACTCACATCCACTCACCAAACCCACCTATTAAGTCCACCCACTAAATCCATCCACCAAGCCACCCACCAAATTCGCCCACCAATCCCACCCAATCTTCACACCTAAATCTCCAGGTACACATGGAACAACTTCGAGGGGGTGGGTCGGGGAGAAGGAGGAACCAAACAATAAAACAAAAACAAAAACAAAAATAAAAAACGAAAACTGGCTGGCGGCGCTTGGACTCCGAATGCGGCGCAGCGCGGAAGGCGCACGTGGGGTCCGGCGGGAGAGGCTGGGACCCGGTCCCGCCACAAACCCGCCCGCGCGGCGCACCGTCTGAAGGGAACCCCAACCCGGAGCTGCTCCGTGAGGAGCGGGGGCTTTGAGCCCCACCTTGGGCACCCCCGACTTTTAAGACCTGCACCCGAGGGACGGCTGCGCCCGCACAACATCTGGCCGCGAAGCCCGACGGCGAGGCCCACAGCCTGGGGCGGCAGGAGCCGCGCGCGCGCGCGGACGCACCTGGCGGGCGCATCGCACCTCGGAGTCGGGGTCCCTGCTGTCCCACGCTGGCCGGAGAGGAGGCACGCGTGGGGCCACACGCCTGGGCCCTGCTGCTCGCTCTCGGGGACGAAGGCTGGCGGGCACCGTCTTCCCGCTCTTCCCTCCCTCGAGGGCGCCATCTACAGTTTTAAGTCGTTTCTTTCTTTCTTTCTTTTTTTTTTTTTCTTCTTTCTCGTCTTTTCTGCCAGGTCCACCTCTACACGCTCCCCATGCCGAGCGCCGGAGCGCCCGCACCGCCCGGACAGACCGGACGCTCGACTGCGCGTGGTGCCCCGCGCGGCCGCTCCCTGGACACCTGTCCATGGCCTGGCCCTGCCGGCCGGGGGCGTTCACTGCGGTCCCTCGACGGCGGCGGCGGTGGCGGCGGGCAAAGAGCTCGTAATCGGCCACAACGGCCCCCGGAGCGCAGTCTTCCTGGGACAGAGGCCTGTTAGCGTCCGACCGCCGAGACTGAGGCCTGAGGGGCAGGCTTCGCATTCAGAACACCTGGGGCTGACTGAAAGCCTTGCGGGAGACCCCCGGGCGCAGGCGCACCGAGCGCTATCCTCGCGAGGGCGCTATTCTCGCGTGGGCGCTATTCTCGCGTGGGCCTCCCTCTGCTGCTCTCCAGAGTGCTAGCATCTCTCTGAAAGCAGCTTTTACAGGTGCCTGGTGCACCTGTTTTTTTCTGCTGGCACCCAGGTGATGCCGCTGATCTTCGGGCTCTAGTGGCCAGGGAGTTTCTAGTGGCCTGGGTCCCGCTGACCATAACTAGGGGGAGGGGGCTAGTTCATGGCAGGCTACCACCCACAGGGTCCTGCACAGACAGCCCAAACACACCCCCAGCCTTCCTGTGAAAGAGGCCTGTTTGCTTGTGCTCAACATCAGCTTTGGCATACATATACAGGCCTACAGATTTCAAATTATATTGCTAGAGTGTGTGATGTTGGCATAAAATAGAGACATAGCTCAGTGGAACAGAACAGAGAGACCAGAAATAAATCCACACCTATATGGTCAATTAATTTATGACAAAGAAACCAAGACTATACAATGGGGAGAGGACAGTCTCTTCAATAAGGGAGGCAGGGGAAACTGGACAGATACATGCAAAAAAATGAAACTCGACAACTATCTTACACCATACACAAAAGCTAATTCAAAATGGATTAAAGACTTGAATGTAAGACCTGAAACCATAAAATTCCTAGAGGAAAACTTAGGCAGTAAGCTCCTTGACATGGGTCTTGGCGATGACTTTTTGGACTTGACACCGAAAACGAAGGCAACAAAAGTAAAAATCAACAAGTGAGACATATCAAACTAAGGAGCTTCTGCAGAGCAAAGACAACCAAAATGAAAAGGTAATCTAACGAATGAAAGAAAATATTTGCAAGTCATATACCTGACATGAGGTTAATATCCAAAATATATAAAGAGCTCATATAACTCAATAGCAAAAAGGCAAAAAAGTCCAATTAAAAATGAGCTTGGATCTGAATAGACATTTTCTTAAAGAGGACATACAGATGGCTAACAAGTACATGAAAAAATGTTCAACATCACCAGTCACCAAGGAAATGCAAATGGAAACTTCAGGAGCTATCCAATTGAAAATAAATGTCATTCCCAATGGGTATAAATCACTAAAAGTCATGAAACTTCATATTCATCACTGTCAATTACCCTCCATGTTTCATGTCTATATTATTCATGTTTTGTAAGCTAGTTTCACCCTCAAGATTAATACAAAATTGTTTTTATACTTTTAGGTCCAATTTGCATGCACGCTCTCCTTTGCCATTTCCTTAAAGATATGGTAAGAATAGTTTAAAATAGAAATGAAGATTTCTCATATAAAAAAAAAAGTCCAAATAAATAGACCAATAAAGAAACGGATTTGCAATATTTTTTTTGAAAGTCTCTCGGACTTGATATTGATAAAATTTGACTTAAAAAAAATCAAATCTTTGCACAAATTTTATTTTATTTTTTCCCATTGAACATGTAGTACTTTGCTATGGAGAAAATGCATTCAGTTCTTTTGTGTGTTCCACTGAGTAGATTAAAGCAGAGCATCTGATTGGATGTTTGCCTCATATTCATAATGCCTATTATAAATACCTACTCTTTAGAGCCTAAGGTTGTCTATCTAATTTAGGACATATATGTCAGTTTTTGAGAATTATGAAAGCCAGTGAGAAACTCATGTGAAGTTCCACACACAGCATGACACTTGAGTACCATTACTTCTGGCAGGAATAATATCATTTACATAATTTTCTTCAAGAATTCTTCTTCCATTAAAAAAAATTGGCAATGGTTAACTTTGAATGAGACCTCACAAGTATCCAGCAGTTAGATAAGTGTCTTCCATGTTTTCTCTCATCTAAGCAACAAACACAAGACACATTGGAACAATCTGATTTTTTTTTTTTAATTAAAGTACCTATATTATTCTAAACTACTGCCAAAATTAACCTAGTAAGCTAGATTGTTACTACTTTCTGACTTCACATTTTGCATGTTGGTAACCACAAATTCCAAACAGGTCTAGAATTTTATTTATCAAATATTATATAAAATCAGTTTTTCTATTTTATTACTATAGGAAGATTAATTGGATGATTGTTATTTCAGTTCTATTTCTACTTAGCATCTCAGTAGTACTTTAGATATCACTTGTACTTTATTCTCAATCTTTTTTTTTTTTAACTAAACCCATATAATGCAAATAATATTTGTTTTTCAATGTATTCTGAATGTGATTGTCAATGAAGGCTGGCCAATATCCATGAACCATGAGTACACACAAAAAGTAGCATCATCTTTTGATATGTAAAGTGCAGAGAGATCCTCCCAAGCATTTAATCTATCAGCGTTAAGGGCTACGTCTTTCCTAAGAGTGTTGATAGGAAGCTTGAACATGAAGCCATGTTGACAGGAAATTTTCCGTTACATGGCTGTTAGTATTGCAATGATAAGTTGATTAGGAAATCAATCTTAAAGTGCATATTTTGCTTTGCCTTATCTAGAAATAGTTACATTTCCATCTATATTTGTGCCAAATACTAAATAAATATTTACGCAGAATGTCTCTGTTTTAAGGGTCCCTTAGTTGCTTAGACACCTAATTTTGGGAATAGACTTGAGTTACAAATCATAAAAATGAATGTGGTGCTACAGCATGGTAACTGAGAGCTCTTCATATCAGTCAGTGTCGGTGTCTGTCTCCACGAGTTAGCAGCTGTGTGATCTGACAAGCTACTCAAACTCCCCAAATCTCTTTTCCTAACCTGTAATGCAGGAATCAACAGAAGCAAACTCTTTAGATTTTGGGAATAATAAGTGAAACTGTATATAATAGATTTTGAATAATGTTGGGTATATTTTACATGCTCATGTGTTCAGAGGAAACTAACCCATGAAATTCTTCCTGAGAAAGGGATTCCTAGCTGAGAAACCGCTGAATAATATATTTCCATCCTTAGAGTTGTATAATAAACACTAGCTATCCGTAGTTCTGCTCCACAAAAGTCTGCTTAACTCTTTAAGATGTGTGCAATTCTGCCTGTGTCTATGGACGTAGAAATCAAAGCAAAACCTGAATTCTTAGTGTTAGATTGAGCTTACATTTTCAAAGACAGGTAGATGAATAAATATAAGTACAGCAATTCCATCTGTAAAGATGTAGATTTTAAAAATCAGTAGTTTTAACATACTTATATATCTATGTAATCTATCATCAATCCATCCTCATCTTTCAACTATGTTTTTCTTGGTATCTTTACACTCATGAATTTAGTGATTGTTACCCTACAAAAAGAGCACTCTAGAAAGACATCACTTCCAGTGTTTCCTTTCTTGAATCATTCTAGATATTGAATCTAATATCTTGACTTACATCAAAATGCCATCCCGTTAGTTGTCGGTCTGTCTATCAGCATTTCAGACACCTGGGTTATTCTCAGTAGATCCTGTACAACCCTTTTCCTTGCACGATACATCATGACCTCTTCTGCAACCAAACGGAATCATAGAGGTAGAATGAAACTATGGTCTTGGGCTTTTTTCCTTCCATCGCAACTGTTGCAAATATTCAAGATCACAACTCATGCTATTAATTTCAGCTGATATTTTCAATGCTCTTAGCCCAGCACTTATATCCGACAGCTGTAAAGGCTTTCAGCCATAATAAATCTCTGCCTGACTTCCCAAAGCAAACAGTGTTGAGGAGGGTGATCTCTCCAATAACATTTTGTCAGCTCAAATCACCACCACAACATAAGTGATTCAGACAGTCTGAACTGACTCCAGGCTTCCCAACCTCCGGTCCTTATTTCCTATTTTCTTTTACTTCTGACCTGTTCTTAATATCCCCAAAATTCGGAACACGCTGTGTTCGTTCCTCCGGACTGGCTGCATGCCCATGTAATGGGTTTTTCTTCTCTCTCTGAGAAGATTCTGTGTCATGGCCTGCCTTGTCTGGTTCATCTGAAAATCAAGTTTATTCAGGTCTGCTAATTTTGGAAGAAACTGAGTAAACTGTAATGCTATAAAATTAACATTTTAGAAGTAAATCTCTATTCTTGTAAAGTAAGTGAAACAAAGTGATTTTCCTCGATACGCTTAAAATTAATTCCAGAGACAGTGATGTCCACGCAGCATATCCCTCTCTGTCATGCACATCATAAATAATGTGTTGAGTGCATTAATGAGCTTCCTTGGAGCTGAGTACCATGAATAGAAGCTAGGTCAAGCCATGTGAGCCCAGCAGAGAAACATAGACATGATCTAAAACTATGCTTTACAGAGAGCAAGTAATGTGACAATCAAGAGCACAGAGCCTTTGTGTCAGATCCCTCTTCAAATCCTGGCTCCGCCTCTGACCAGCTCTTCTGCCACTGACACATGGGCCTCTGTTGCCGTATCTGTAGACTGAAAGTATTGTTGCTGCCTAATTAAATAAAACAAAATGTGTTTTCTTATTATTGCTGCTAGCAGTGTCTGTGTTTTAACCCAGACTTTGCAATTGACTTGGGATAAAATGTTGTTACCCCAAAGCAACTGAAAAACTTAAAATTTCCAAATAACTCAGCCATTGTAGATCCTTTTTGCCACAGTTTTATTTTAATATAATTGACATATAACATTGTGTTAGTTTAAGGTGTACAACGTAATGATCTGATATACTACTGCAAAATAATTACCACAATAAGATTAGTTAACATCCGTTGCCTCACTGTTACAATATTTTTCTTGTGCTGAGAACTTTTAAGATATACTCTCTTCGTAAAACTTTAATTTGAACCATTCTGACTAAAATGAGCATCCTTCATCCTCCCAGTTATAGGTTACTTCGGGAAACATATTTTGACACCATTCATTATTTTATTTAAATCAAACCACATGAGCATACCTACTGTTTTTATTATTCCAAAACTAAAATCATTTTATGTATTAAATGCTGGTACGTTATAGACACTAATTTATTTATCAGATAAACAAACAAGCTAAGTATTATGACTCTTCTATTGACAAGAATGTTAAATATCAGCCAGCCGAAGAGCTAACAGTTGTAAAAGAAAGGTTGAGCCAGCTGTCACACCTAGGTCCAGTCAATGGAAAAGTCTCAGAAAATTTTGTTACTTTTATTCAATATCATTTTAAAACAAAACTGAAATATCACTTAAGGGTGTTGGGATATAGTGTAATAAATTAAGAGCCTGGGTTCTTGAGCCCAGAATTAGGATTCAAATTCCCAATTCTGTCACTTACTCACTGTACTAATACACAAGTTATTTAATCCCTCTAGGCTTTAATTCTTTCAACTGTACATTAGAGGTAATAAGAGTATATACATCACAGGATTTTTATAGCACTTAATGAGCTAATACACTTCTCATAACAACACTTGGTACATAAAAATTGCTCTCAAAATGTCCGCATTATTTTTAGCAAAGGAAGATACTGACTACTAGCTGGTTTAATGAGTTTACCTAAGGCCACACAATTAGTTCATGATAGAGGCTGTACTGTGCTCAGAACTTAGCAGCCATATTGCATTCATTATTCAATAACAAATATATTGTTTACCGTGAGCATCATGCTGGGGGTTGGAAAAGCAATGAGGAGTAGAACAAAACATGCTGCTAGATGTTACAGTCTCATTTTGGGAAAATATAATTACATTAGCAAATGATACCAGATGTGTGGGTGCTAATGCCTGCACCCCACACAGGACAATGGGGCATCTAGGGGAAAACCCACTCCAGCCTCAGAGAAGCTTCATGGAAAAAATGACCTCCAAGCAAAAAGTGAAAAAAAAGTGAAAAGCTCAAGGATGGCCAGCGTCTTCAACAAGTCACTGTTTCAAACCTATCACTAGTTTTCACATTTAGAAAAAACATTAACAAGCGTGGATTCTATGAAAAATGGCAAGTCCATGATAATTCTATAAACTCAGTATTTTTAATATAATGATGACAAAACACATAACCTGAAGTTTTGTGCTCTTTTTTTTTTTTTTTAAGGATTAATGACTGTTTACAGATTCTAAGCAACGCCTTTTCAGACTGCAAAGTGTGATTAATAACCCTGGAAAGTTAAATGTTTGATTACATAGGGCAAAAAGAAAATTGCTACTGTTGGTACAAATGGACTTGGAGTATATGAGAAAGAACATAGAGAAGAATTAAAAACATACATTATTGCTCTTTGGGCTCTGGTTGTTGAAAATATACTCAAACCCTTTTTGTTTGTTGTTTTGTTTAGAGAACCACTTTTTTCTTCTTCTTCTTCAAATAGTTGAGAGTAACTATCAATTTATTTTGTTTTTGGACACCTCAATTTTATTGGACCTTTAAAAGTGTAAGCTGGAGAGAGAGAGAGAGAGAGAGGCCGAGAGACGGCACTGGCAATGCTGAGTGGAGCGATGTAGTAACAGTTTGCTGATAGAGCGATGCAGACTCATCTTTCAGTAACCACAGCAGCACCCTTTGAACTTCGGAATCCTATTCTTGTGGACCCGCAGCCCATCAGACAAGACAATAATGCTGTTAAAGATATCACAGTTGGTTTTTCACAGAGTGTTGAGAGTAACAGTAGAATTTTCATCACATTCCTCTTTTGCAAATACAGTAGGTAACTAGATAATTGAATCTGGTTTCTTCATTGCCTGTATGTCAGTGTATACTAGTTCAATGCTTCCTTTCTTCCCAAAATTCATATGTGATTTACAGAATGTAATGTTGTTCTATGATAATTAAAAACAGTTATTAAGTTTATGCCAAGTTAAAAAAAGAATAACGAGACCGCCCAAGATGATTAAATAGGGAATAGGGGATAAAATCTTTGCCCCGAGCAATAGTTGGTTCATAGCATGCCACTGATGTTTTAGACTCCAGCCCACTTCCCAAAATTCTTATTAAATTTACTTTATCCATTTCGTAAACCCAAAGTCAGACATTAAATTATATCTAAAGAAAAAGTCAAACATTTATAACTTTATAACAAATTAACTACTCTTCACTTTATATCTCAAAGAGTTTAACAATAATCATGCTTCCAACACAAAGTGTATGCTATGAGCTGTTTTAACCTGTTCATATTTTATTCCTTTGTTTATTAAAAAAAGCAACAGTAATAAAAGATTTAATACTTATATAGCTCTTTTTACATACCAGACACTATTCTAAGCACTTTGCATGTAACAGCACAATTACATGCAAAGTGCTTAGAACATTATCCAATGAAGTGAGTACTATTTTTAATCCCCAGTTTATGCGAGAAAACTGAGGCACGAAAAATATTAGATAAGTTGCCCTTTAATATAATCTATAGTGAGACCATAAGCTGCTAATGGACCACCTAATATACCAATAAATTCTGTACAAGAATTAGCCTGGGTTTGAATCCATTATGAGACTCGTGGTTTTGAGGACACGGTGAAACAGTGACAATATATTATTTGAGTGTGGCTTATACACATAAGCTCACCTCCTTCAGCTTTGTTCATACGTCGTCTCCCCAGGGCAGGCGTTCCTGCCACCCTCTTTAAAATGACAACCACCCCCTTCCCAGCATGCCTGGCCCTCTTCTCATATTCATTTTTGTGGAAAGCCTTTACTATATAATTACTAGATGTGCTTTCTTACATTTTTAAAAATTGTGTGCCTCTTTTCACTAGAATACAAATCCCATGAGGGCAGTATTCTTTCGCTGATGGCTCGCACAGTGCCTGGACGAATGGTAGAGGCTCCAAAATTATTAGGGGAATATATAAACGAATGAGTATGTTGGCAATCTTTCCTAACCCTATAAATATTATGGCGATTATTTACATATTGTAGTTTTTATATGTGACTAGCAATTTGCCTCAATTTAGTGAGGTTTTCATTATTTAATACTGAAAGATTGTTTTCCTTTAATGAGTGTTCCTTATATAAATAGGGAGCCTCGAATTAGAGTTTAGTTTATTTTAGTCACTGGAAGAAGTTAGACTGTTGAAATGTTGTGCCTTGAGCCTCAGGGGACCTTTTCTGCCAATCGCTCGCCAGGATCATGCTCCCCTGGTCAATTTTAACATGTCACCCCTACTAATAATAAGGGAAAAGAGGAGAAAAAGAAAAGACTGTTGATCTGTGCCCAATCGCCCTTTGTCTTGTGGTATAGATATAAATAGCTGGTTCTTTATTTATATTTATACCTACATCTAAGCAGTTTTTTTATAATCAAACTACAGCCTAGTGGTGGTGTCCCACTGTCAAACAGGTCCTGTGATGCTGCAAGGCTGAAGGTCCTGTGAGCAAGTTCCAGTTGGCTACTTAAGCAAACAGGGTGCGTCACATGCCTTAAGGAAATCAGCTTTGACAAGTAAGTGCATTGTTTTGCTCAGGGCAAAGAGAGAAAGTGAGAACGAGAGCAGAAGTGAGCGCTGGAAAGAATGTTTCTGAGCCACCTTCAATGAAGGAGTCAATTTGACAGCTGTGCAGGTGACCAAAACAATGGAGTAAGGCAATGTGCTCAATAAATATTTAACATTTTTGGTCAAATGTTTCTGAAAAATAGCACGTAAATTGTTATTTGTTCTCTTACTCACTTCTCCATCTAAGAATGCTTCATTTTTTCTGTTTTTCAGCAATTGATCTTTTTTTTTTTTCTACAGATCTGCCTGTGAGGTTGTGTTCACAGCTCAAAGAAATTTTTTCCTGGAAGATCTCTGCCTCTTGTTGGATTTTTCTAGCTCAAAATAGGAGCACCCCTGAATAACCCAGAGCTCAGAAAGCTGCTGCATTCCTCAGCTTCCCAGACGGTTCCTGGACATAGTGTGCACCAGCCTGCAGGGGTGACTGAGGGATCAAACACAGTTAAAAAAATGCAATGTGAGTTCTTATTAAAGTCCATTTCTCCATCTCCCACTGGAGGGAGGGAAGGGAAGACAGAGAGGGGGAGGGGTAGGGGAGGGGAGGCACTACTGCTGAGGCGGTAGAGTTGATCAAAGGTCAAACACAGCCTTGGGGGGAAAGTGCTCTATGAATTTGTCCTCTACCATGACAGGCGATCTTTTTTTTTTCTTTCTCTACCGTGATTTCAGTGTGTCACTGCACTTCCTAGCCCACATCTCCTAGATGAAAAACTCAGTCATCCTCGACTTCTGTATCTCCATCCTTAGGCATGTTGTCTCTGAACCTGTTCTATGCTTTGTCTCTAATATTAATCCAGATTTATGATTTCCATTTTTTCTTTTTGCTCCTCCCAACATTTTTATTCAAAAAAAAAAATGTGAATAGCCTGCCAAAGAAATGTACCGTGTCTCTACTTCCTAGAGTCTCCTCTTTTCCTCTTATGCGAATTTTAGTAACATTCAGTTCCTGTCTTTTCTGATCACAGCAGGGAGATGTAGCCTCCCCTTCTTAGTTTGGCTGGTCACACCTTCTAGTTCACAGTTACTTTCAATAAGGCCCCAGTTGATAACTTTTGTGAATTGCTCTCAAGGTTTTTCACTTATGTAAGTTTTCTTCTGAGGGACATTGTGAGCTTCTAAAGAGGCAAAAAACAAATACATCTTTTATGTGTGTCCCTCAAAATGCCTCATACAGCTTGGGGCATGGAGGGAGTACTTTGTAGATTTTTTTTTTATAGTCTCGACTGTATATGTACATATTATAAGAGGTATGTTATCCCTTAATGTTCATGTCTGTATTTTCATATTTAAAAACCATATTTTGCTACTTGAAATCATTTATATTATATTTACTTCTGTAGACCTAGTTCAAGTTTCACCTCTCCATTTGTGAAGATCACTAGCAAACACTATTCTAATTCATACCAAATCAATTCTATATTAACTAGAAGAACCTCATACTCTCTAAATATGGTAATTTTCTGTTTCTAGTTCAGTTCAATGGAGTTTACTTTTAAATTAGTGTAAATTTTCTCATTATTGTCTGATCTTCGAAGCCTAAATAATTTTTCTTAAATTTAAACATATTTAGTCATTTATCTCTCTCTTTTTTAATGTGACTCCCTCTTCTTCCTTCCTCCATGTTTTTCCTTTCTTCCCATTTTGCTTTATAAATTTTTACTTATTCGTCTCTTCCACCCCAAGGTCTTTTTTATTTTTTCAAAGCACTATGTAATTTCATTTTCCCCAAGTGATACTACATGTAAATTTTCCTCCCATTTGAATTAATTTATGGATTCATAATAGCTTTCTCCCAAACAGGTTTACTCAGCTTAATTCTGAAAATTATCTAGAGGGCTAACAATCTCTTTAGGATTTGGGGAAAATACTAACAAAGTAAATGTTTCTGTGAAGAAAGTGTTATATAAATTTGTAATGACTGGAAAAGATCACTTTAAAATATATGTGTTAAAGATTTACCTATGTGACAAATATGGATTAAATACCCCAAACTGCCATTTTGCTATACAACAGAAATATCTGATAAATAGCCAGTGGGATGGCACTCAAGTAAAAATATTTTTTCAATATTAATTTTGAAAATAATTAATTTGTAGACTTTCTTTCAATAAGCAGTTCTTAAGTTAAGCCTTTTACCTCCACATTTTTCTTCAATATTCTATACTTACATTACTTTTTACCTTTAACTGTGAATCAAAAACACATAAGATTAAGATTATCATTTTTAATGTACAGTTCAGTAATATTAATTATATTAACATTGCTGTGCAACAGAAATCTAGAACTTTGTTTTCATCTTATGAAACTAAAACTCTATGACCACTGAATACCTCTCCATTTCTCCCTTCTCCTACCCCCAGGCAACCATCATTCTATTTTCCGTTTCTATGAATTTGACTACTTTAAGTGACACATATAAGTGAGATCACACAATAACTGGCTTATTTCTCTTAGCATAATGTTCTCGAAGTTCATCCCTGTTGTAGCCTGTGACAGAATGTCTTTTTTCTTTTTCTTTTTTTTCAAAGGCTGAGTGATACTCTATGTGTGCACTGGCCACGTGTTGTTTATCCATTCATCTGCTGATGGCCGTTTGAGTTGCACCCACTGTGGGTATTATTACTAATACTGCGATGAAAATGATGTGCAAACATCTCTTCAAGATCCTGCTTCAAGTCTTTTGGGTATATATGCAGAAGAGAGATTGCTGGATTATATGGTTACTTTATTTCTGATTTTTTGAGAAACTCCATACTGTTTTTCATAGCAGTCGCACCACTTTACAATCCTACTAACAGTGTGCAAGAGTTCCACATCCTCGCCAACCCTTGTTATTCTGTTTTGTGAGGTCGTTATGTTTTTTGCTAGTGGCCGTCCTTATGGATGTGACATGATGCCTCATTGTGGTTTGATTTACATTTCTCTAATGATTCATGACATTGAACACCTTTTCATATTTTTTTTGTCTCTTTGTATATCTTCTTTGCAGGAATGTCTATTCAAGTCTCTTGCCCAATTTTTATCAGGTTATTTCTTATGTTATTGAGATTTAGGAGTTATTTATATATCTGAATGTTAATCCCATATCAGAAATATGATTTACAAATATTTTCTCCATTGATAGGTCGCCTTTTCACTCTATAAATTGTTTCCTGTGATGAGGGGAAGATTTTGAGTCTGATGTCTTTCCATTTGTCTCCTTTCATTTTTGTTTTCCGTGTTTCTACTGTCAGACCCCCCAAATTATTATCAAATCCAATACCATAAAGCTTTTTCCTGATGTTTTCTTCCAATAGTTTTATAGTTTTAGATCTTACATTGAAGTTTTTAATTCATTTTGATTTAATTTTTGTATACGGTATAAGATAAGAGTCCAGCTTCATTCTTTGGCATGTGGATATCCAGTTTCTCAGTACCATTTGTTGAAAAGACTGTCCTTATTGTGTACTCTTGGCACCCTTGTGGAAGATCAGCTGATTATATATTCATAAGTTTATCTCTAGACTCTGTTCTGTTCCACTAGTCTTTATGTCTGTCTTTATGCCAGTACCACACTTTCTTAGTTACTACAGCTTTTTCATGTGTTTTGAAATTGGGAATTGTGAGATCTCCAGCTTTGTTCTTCTCTCTTAAGATTGTTTTCAATAGTCAAGTTCCTTGAGAGTCCACATGAATTTTAAGATTTTTTTCCTTTTTTTCTGCAAAAAACAAAACAAAACAAAACAAATGCTGTTGGGATTTTGGTAGAGATTGCAGTGAATCTGCAGTTCACTTGGGTAGTAGGGACCTTTTAACAATATTAAGTCTTCAATCATGAACACAGAATGTCTTTCCATTTATTTCTGTCCTCTGTATTTTCAGCAATGTTTTATAGTTTTCAGGTACAAGTCTTTCATCTCCTTGGTTAATTTTATCACTAGGTATTTTATTCTTTTTGATGCTTTTAAAAAAAATTTCCTTTTTGCATTGGGCAACCGATTTGGCATGTTGATTTTGTATATTGCAACTTTCCTGAATTTGTTTATTATTCTAACAGTTTTTTTTTTCCTGGAATTTTGAGGGTTTTCTACATTTAAGAATCATACCATCTATAAATAGAGATCATTTTATTTCTTCCTTTCCAATTCGGTTGCCTTTTTTTCTTGCCCCATTGCTGTGTGGGAATTTTAATACTAGTTAAATAGAAGAGACAAGAGTGGGCATTCTTGTCTTGTTCCCAATGTTAGAGTTAAAGCTTTCAGTCTTTCACCAGTGAGTATGATGTTACCTGTGGGATTTTCACATATGGCTTTCATTATTTGAGGTCCTTTCTGTCTATTCCTAGTTTTGTTGCGTGTTTTTATCATGAAAAGGTGTTGAATTTTGTCAAATGCTTTTTCTGTATCTATCGAGATGATCATGTGTTATGTTGATAGATTTTGCATCGATATTCATCAGTGGTTTTGGCCTGCTGTTTAATTGTTTTCGTAGGATCTTTGTCTGATGTTGGTACGAAAGTTCTATCCGTAAAGCACATATTCTTAACCACTATGCTAATGATTTCAAGAACTCAAAATATATACACATTGCTAATAAAGTCATAAATATTAAAAGATAGTAGTTTGTTGACCATTCAGAGATTCTCCATAGCTTACCATAACATAGAAGGGCACAAGGTTGGGACCGTGGGCCTTGGAATCAGCCTGCCATTTCTCGGCTTTCCAACACTGAGAAATGTGCTTATCTTTGGAAAAGTGGGATAAATATGCCTGCCTACAAAGGTTGTTATAGGCAGTAGAGGTAACATATATCAAAAAGTAATCTTTACTATTTAAATGTATTAGACTTGTTATGTCATTTAAGCCGTGCAACATCACTAGGAGGTAGATGCTGTTATCATCTCTGTTTCAGAGAAGAGGAATTGTAGCTTGAGGCATTAAATCACTTGTCTGTGCTCACACAGCTATTACACATTAGTGCAGTTCACTCCGATTTTTAACCACTATGCCGTAGTGCTTCCCATTTCAAGTGTTTATCTTAATATATAGTTAATCATTCTTCTCTTCTTTTCCTTCATATTCAGTATTTGGTGAGCATCTAATATTCCAGGTTCTGGGTAGGCTTTCCACAACAATCGTATTATTTAAATCTCACATCAATTATGGAAGAACTCCAAGTCGAGGCCTCATTCTCTTATTCCACAGTAGTTTCGTGTGTATTAAGCATTCAAAAACTGCCAAAATAGAGTCTGCTCTTTTAAAACTCCCTGAAAATGTTTCTTTGTAGTGTATTCTGAAGTTCTAATACCCAAAGTGGTATCTTTTTAAGTCGAGGATGCATTCTCTTATTCCATAGTTAAAGTTAACATTGAAAAAAGAAGAGAAAATACTATATTAGTGAAATGTTTTAAAACTTTGGCCTTAAAAAGACCACACTGCAATGAACAGTCACAGAATTTCAACTTTTTCTCATCAAATTTTCTTGGAGCAGACAAACCTGATTATTATCCCATGCAGAATAAGTCCACCTATAAGAAGAAATTACGTCGCATGGTGAGATTACTACAAAACAGAGGTTCACAAACCTCCTCTGGGAGTCACCGACTTAGCCGTGTCTCTCCAAGGAAGGTGTTACCTTGTGTGCTAAATACATGTCCACGTTTACAGAATGATTCACAAGCGTATCACCAGCCCTCGCTTCAAAGCCAGGCGCATCTGTGAATCCCTGGCAAAGACGAGGGTGCAGCTCTGGTATTGTAAGACAGCATCAGGAGTGAAGAGGATTAACGAAAAAGGGAGAGACAGCCAGAATCATCAAAGTACCTGCAGCAGATCTTATCTTTTCTGATGAAACTTTCCAGCCTTTGGGCACCCAGAATATACAAGCTGAGGTTTAAAGAGCAATGAGGTTTGGCGCAAGACAAAACAAGACAAACAAAAGGCCACAAACAATCTAAATTCATCAGAAGATGAAACTTGCTGCAAAGCTTCAGCATGAGAAACAGCCAATCGTCAATAGAAACCTTGAAAGTGAAAGTAGTTTTCCTTTTAAGTTTGGCAAACTCTGCGAGGCGATGACAGCTTCCTGCAGATTGGCCTGTAGCTGATCAGATTTCAGCAGCTCATTCAGCTCCAACGCCAAGTTCTCAGCCCATGTAACAGCCCAGGGCTCTGTCAGACAAGACTCCATATGGCAAGTTTTACTGTACCAAAGAACCCTACCTCCCTCTGCCTCCCCACTGACTCTTCAGGCCACCAGGGTCAGCATCTCTCATGTGCGCTTAATTCTGGATTTATTTTAAGCTTTCACAACTGCAAGCCAGCATTTTCATTACAAATGCAAAGGTGCACTAAGACTTATGGTCTACAATATTAAAATGTAAAATCACCTGGCGGTGGCAAGTCTCTAAATGACAACTTTCAACATGGAGATACCACTAGCTTTGACATTTTTGTGTTATAACTTAATTTATTCAGAGAAATCACAAACCTGAGTGGCTGGAAAAGTTAACATTCCTTAATATTTCTCTTGTATCATATTTCTTTTATGCAATAATTAACAAAAACATATTTGGGTGAGAAGATACTGGAGATTCAATTTTATTTCATGCAATGCATGATTTCTTCTCCAGGTGGAAAGAAATAAAGTGTGTGCAAAGGTGTGCTGTGTGTGTGTGTGTGCGGTGAGAGAGAGAGAGAGAGAGAGAGAGAGAGAGAGAGAGAGAGAGAGAAAGAGAGAGAGAGAGAAATGTCTGAGGAAATGTATTTTGCAAGTCTGAGTTATGTCTTTCGAGACTCATATAGAGTCAACGCACTATTTAAATGCAGAGACCACCATCACCATCTCAGGGCAAAGGACCAAAACAGTCACAATTATTTAATATTACCAGGGAAGCCTTCCTTGGAAAGAAATTATCACTCACAGGCAAAAGAGTCCTTGTATCCCAGAGCAAGTCCTCTGAGCGCCTCAGTCTCTCCTGCTGAAACCCCATCTTCCACTTCTGACTTGGGGTCACTTCCAAACAGCAGGGCCCCAGACAAGCTACCTTACATTACAGGGAGCCATTCCCAAGGCCATGGGGATGGAGTTTCACTATCGGCTCAAAGCCTTTCACCTTGGAGACGTCACCGTGAGTCAGGACCTGGCGGTAACACGATCGTTTGTTGCTTTAGAATGTTAATCGCTCCTCTGAGTTATCTAGTTATTTAAAAAATAAAATAAGAACCACATTAAGATAAATTAACCCGTCTTTCCTAGGCCATGTCAAAAGTTAAAAACATTATTCGATTACGGAATACATTGCTAATTCTCTTCTGACAGTTCAGGGTTCATGTGTAGGGCTGAATTCAGTAAACACGTTTTGTTGAATTTACCCTAAATTCTGGTTTGTGACCCTGGCTCCCATTTGTGAACTTGTGTCCGTCACACAGAGGTTGCCTGGGCTGTCTGAGCATCGTCATTATTTTCACACACATGAAGAGGAAATCGACCAGGCAGTGTCACCACTGCAGCCGGTGAGAATGAGGGACATCAGGCTGTGCCTGTTTGCTGATTTGATCGCACTCACTGGCCCTGCTTGGTCCTCTGGGCTGGCCTGACACAAAGAGCAAAGAACAACAGCATTAATCCCCAGGATGTGGAAGCGAGGTGGGGTGTGGAGCTCTCTTTATCTTCAGACCTTTGCAAAGAGAGCTGTTGAGACCATGTGGCACTAGTCAGCAGGACAAGCTGCTGCTGTTATTCCCCACAAGCAGAGTTTCCCTCAGAACGCTGTGGGCTCTTTTGTCTGGTTCCTTTAAAAGTGAGAACTAATACCTTTTCTATGGCAACTGTGGGCAGAAAGGGCTGAGAAAGGAACAGTGAAGTGGTCAGAAGAAGAAAGTAACTTATTGTCGACCACAAAACCTTTGCCCACAAGGCACCTTTTTCTCCTGACACTAAAGAAAGAATCCTCATTCTACTCCCAGAGTGGAGCATGTGGATCAAGCATTCCCGATTCAGGCTGAGATTAAGGCCTCTGGTTTAGGAAGAGTAAGCTATGGTGATTGTGCCGTGTCCCTCATGGCCCTCGCAAGTCAGACCTGTATTCCTGTTTTGGAGAAATTAGATGTTTCCTCAATGGGAAATATATTCATTAATACAAGCGGGGCATGTGCTCTTAACCACTAAGTAGCTTAAAAATTAAAAAACTTGGGTTTACTTCATAAATAGCATGACTACATGAGCAATTTAGCAGTTTCTAAATAAAGGAATCAACTATAGCATGTAGGTTAAATATGGTTTTGAAAACATTTCCTTTAAACTTACAGTGTAGAATAGTTTAATCATATTTTAATTTTTTCCCTCGTGAAATCTATCGCAATAAATTGTCCAAGAAGTGTCAGAATATATAACATCATGTCCCGGCCTTCAAACGTTTTACCAAAGACCTGATAAACGATGTGGTCATTCCTTGCTCTCTGGCTTTTGTGTTATACTGAAAGCCATTTTCTACTAGATAGTTGCCTATTTGAATACTGAAATATAGACTTTATTACCAGACGGATTAACTCTCAACGCCACACACATCTACCTCACTCTAAGTGGTTCAACATTTTTATTGTTACTAAGTTGCAAGCCTCCAAATCTTTTGCTTTACCCCATTGGAAACAATCCATAGTCCTATATAATTGAAAAGTCAACGATAGTCCAACAAAGCAACCGGATAAGACTGTACTATCTTTTAAAATTTTTTCATTGTTCTTTTCATCCATGTACTTTCAAATACTCAGTCATGATTTTCCTTCTCAAGAATTTGGCCAAAGCTCTAGGAAGATAAGAACGTAATGTCTTTGTATTTATTTCGAGTCATGAAAGAAACGGGTACGGTTTGGAAGACTATCGAGATTTCTGAAACGTATCAACGTGCTCAGTGAAAACGAGTGGAGGATTTTTTTTCTCCCTACTGAGGACACCAAATTGTTTCATCTCATGCCTCCTTCAATTAATCATTCATATCTTCAGGAGCCCTGGAATGTCTGATAGTTTGTAGCCAGATCACAGCCTATTTAAAGGAGACAAATCTGCAACTTGATAACACCTTTTCTAACTGCTCGAGTTTAAAATAATAGTGTATCTCTCTTTCATGATCCAATACAGAAAGATTGGGAGATGCCACAAATTCAAAATGTTGAAAACTAACATGCCAATAACTTACGCTGAATTCTGACTTATTTTTGAAAAAAACAATTAAGTTAATGTAAGTGAAAAGAAGCTTCTCTTTTTCCTTAAAAATATCCAGTTATTTTTAGAGTATAGTAAATAGATTTTTTCCCCCTACAAATGAATTAATTTATTCGCACATGTTTTTTTCTAGTTAGAGACTTTCTAAGTTTTAGAAAACTTAAATCATACAGTTAAATGTACTACACAATAACAACTTCCATTTAAAACAGAAATTAAAATATAAGGTAAAGTATCTTTTCTATCTAGAAAAACTATAAAATATACAAAATAGAGATCTTGATGGCCACAGTTCCTGTCCTTTATACTCTTCCTCCTAAAATAGCATTCTATAAGCAATATCATCAATCAATTCATCTGAATGTTTTTCCTCTGGTCTCTACAAATATGAAGTCTTAAAACCTTGTCTTACAAAGAACTTTGAAATCTACATTGAAATTAGTTTGAATTCAGGGGAAAAGCAGATTAGGCAAAAAAAATATGCATTCATCCTGGCCAACATATTCTAATTTCAGCCCATTTCTGGCACTAAAATGCACCTGCCCAGTTTCCCTCATCCCTAATATCCTATCCGTTACATGCTGTTATCCTCCTAATGAGCTACTTAACAACTTTCAATAGAATTCACTGTTTCTCAGTGGTCCCCAACCTTTGTGGCACCAGGGACCGGCGTTCCTGTGAGAATCTAATGCCTGACGAACTGAGGTGGAGCTGAGGCGGTGATGCTGGCACTGGGCAGCGGCTGCAAATACAGTTGAAGCTTCGCTCGCTTGCCTACCACTCACCTCCTGCTGTGTGGCCCCGTTCCTAACAGGTTGGTACTTGTCCGCAGCCTGGGGGTTGGGGGCCCCTGTTCAAAATGAGGTCTGGAAACTGTATCAGAATCACCTGGAGTGATTCACTGTTAACAACTAGGTCTCATCCGCACCTAGTGAATCAATATTTCCTGGGTGGATCCTGAAATCTGCATATTTGACAGGCTCTTAGAAAATTGTGAATTATATATGATCCAACCCATTTCAGTCCATCCATATCAATTGGTTGACATAATACTAGACTGATGATGTCTGTTGAAACTAGTATTTCATCACTGATGTCAAATCCCATTTTCCTAACCTTCTGCTGTATTCTCCTTCCACTCTTTGTCTTTCCCTAAACTTGACTTTTCTCAAATGATTCAGCACTTCAAAACCTTCCCATAGAGACTTCACCGTTCCCTATTTCATTCAACTTTGTACAGCTGACCCTTGAACAACATAGGGGTTAAGGGTGCCAACCCCCCTCATGCAGTCAAAACTCTGCATATAACTTTTTACTCCCCCAAAACTTAACCACTAATGGCCTAGTGTTGACTGGAAGGCTTACTGATAACAGAGTTGATTAACATATTTCGAATGATATATATATTACATACTTTAAAGTAGAAAAAAGAAAATGTTATTAAGAGAATCATAAGGAAGAGAAAATACAATTACAGCATTGTACGTATTTACTGGAAAACATCTGAGTATAAGTGGACTCGCACGATTCAAACCTGTGTTGTTCAAGAGTTGACCATATATACCGTACGTCCACTCTGATTCAATTAAGCTCCATGATACCAGAGATTTTGTCACTCCTGCCCGTTCTTGTACCCTCGGTGCCCAGAAGGCTGTCTAGCACATACGAGGTTTCCGTAATTATCTGTGAATGAATATAAATGCATCAGGAGAGAGCTCACTCTTGGCTCCCACATGCTTCCTCTATGACCGTGACGTATCTTCTCATTGGAGACACACTGCCATACTGTACCGCGTCCCTCTTCTAATTAAATTGACACCAACGTGACAGGCATTTTTCTCTAGGCGCTGCAGATATAAAGATGAATAGGGCATGCCTGCTTGCGCTTGAGACATTCAGAATCAAACGTGAATTGCTCATCACCCCTCAGCTCCCCGCCCCTGACTCAGCACCTGGTTCTTACTTGGCTCTATATCACAGCCTCGAGCTCTGTTCCTGGGACCTTTCTGAAAGCTTGAGCTCGGTCCTCTACCAGCTTCAGTCTCCCACAGACAGGATACAACTCATATGAGTCAATCAAACGTGTAACTGCATAAGGTCTCAAAATGGACACTCTCCCTCTACAGACAACATTTATTAATCCAGTGGATTAACAAATAATTATAGAACATACGGTATTTTTAATGCTGGAAGACGGAATAATGAGAACCATACATGTTAGATATAAGCATTTTATACACAGAGGCATGCACGTACACAACATGTCGTACATAATCTGCAGAGCAGACTTATTTGACAGAGGTAAAAGCTGGCCGAGAGTGACCGCGGGCCACAGGGTCGTGCCCATCTCTCCACGCTGCACCTTTCTGGTGGCTCCCCTCTGCTGCCAGCCCTGCCAGTCCTGCTCAGCCTCGGCCTTGGCCTCTTTTGTCACATGGCGACAAGGGACACACCTGAGATATCGGGTGCTCTCTGGTTTTCGTTTTCTCCCCTCCTGGCTTGTACCACCTGGCCGTCCAGTCACCCTGGCCAGCACGACCCACTGACCTCAGACACAGGTAAACTCAGTCGTGGGTTTTCTTTCCATCTAGAACTTCAAGGTGCGGCTGGTAAAATGAACCCAACTTCACTGCAAATGTAAGCTTTTAAAATTTAATCGGGCCCCTTTTACCATCTAAGAATCCTTCTGTTCACCTCTTGCTGATTCTCCAGTGAAATTATCAACTTATGACTCTCAAATCCCTCTCTAGGTCTTTGCACTTTCCTGTTTTCGAGTTTCTTATCTCCACCTGCCTGGTGAAAACGCTACTAGGACACGAAGTGTTTAATACGGTACTCACTCCCTCAAACTGGTCTCCTCCGCGTCCGTCTGTGTGTCTATCAGAGGCGCCACCGCGCTCTAACCTGCATAAACTCAAGGCTGAGGTATTCCTAGCCAAGGCGTTCCCTTAGCCACTCCCCATTTCGCCGTTGCTCATCTTACTCCTCAACGACTGCTTCTTAAGCCATCTTAATTGTCTTCGCACTGATACCAGCCAGCAATTACACAGCGACATCACAACTGTTAAGGACCTATTCTAACATCCTAACCCGGAAACATTTGTTAAATAAGCACCCTAATGAATCCATATTTGATACATAGATAAATAGATAGCTGAGGTATAATTAATTCCCCACTCCTGCCCCCAGGAAAATCATGAGAGTTTTATGCTAGGCTTTTTCTAGGTAGAGGTCACATCACATTAAGAAACTTTTCTTTTCCTCTAAATCTCAAGATTCTCTGTTTCCATTAAGTCATCGATAATTTCATTTTGATTTTAGCAAATGGTGAATGACCTTGTGGGGGAATGAAATTAAGTTTATGAGGATTTTATTAATCTCAAAATAGCAGACAACTTATGTATGAGACAAAATCTGAAAAGACCTTTGAATTTCTATGGTAAAGAATCATAAAGATAAAAAATTAATGAGCACTAGTGCCTTACAGTGAGTAAATAATAATATCTGAGGAAAGAAGGAAAAAATTTTGGGTGATGTTTCTGGAAGACACTTGAAATCATCATGGGGACACCTAAACCTCTCAGGACCTCTTCAAGAAGTTACCTCTTTATCTTTCTGAGAGCTGAATTCCAATACTTTTTTCTTGGAGTGTAATCAAAAATATATATGCTATCCCAATCTACAACTTAAATTTAAATTACCTTTTCTCTGTGTCTTTCTCTTAGAGCTTTATTTTGTTTTTTCATTTATAATAGCTGTTTCATATGAAGAGTTATTCAAGTATCTCAAAATCATCAAGGGAATGATAGTAAATATTGAATAAAGATGTAACTTATTTCATTCCTTTTTACTACCATTACATAGTTTTGCATCAAATCAAACCTGAGTGCTATAAACCACATTCTTGAATAGTTTACTATTTTAAGTTATTCTACATTTTCGCAGAAATGAGAGCGTAGACTGACTCCAGCACTTTCACCAGTTCCAAACTGCAGGGTTGTAGATAACCTTTGAGTCACTAAAAGCATGTTGCATGTGTGGGTGTTTCTTTCTTTCTTTCTTTTTCTTTTCTTTCTTTCTTTCTTTTTTTTTTTCCCAGAGACTAGTAAAATCGCCCTGGCTCCAGAGTGTCACCCTCATGCCCTAGCAATAGAGGTCATCGGTAGCATGGAGTCAGTTTGGGATATCTCCCAATCAGAAACAAATAACAGTGACTCCTCTGGGAATCCGCAGAGACCATTACAGACCTTCCAGCGAACAGTTAAGCTTTGTAGTGCACCTCCTTGAGAAACAGCTGTTTGTCTAACCTTTGAACTGACCGATACATTAATCTGAAGCATAATTTAGTTCTGTCTGAGCTTCTGGGTATGGCATGAATAGCTGGCTTGCTTACATTCTACCAGTCTCCAAAATAATACTTTTCCCGCTTGTTTAAAAAAAAGAGCATTTTCCCCTTCCCAATTTAATTATGTATGATTATTTGGTAAGGGAATGCAAGCGCTGGTGTACGGTTCTTACACTCCTACCCTGATAACTCCATCTCTACCTATCCTTGATATTGCTGGTAGTCACCGATACTCATCAAATGCCGCAGAGCAGCTACTGGAGCCTCTTTTCACACCAAAGAGAAGGCCGCCCTTGGGGCTTTGCCCCGTGAGGAGAAGTTGAGAGGAGAGGCGCATAAGTATAAGCTCTGCATTGTGAACTGGTGTGTGCTTGTCAACTGACAGTATGCATTCTACAGGAAAGTCCTAGTCTCAGGCAGCCTCCTGTGGCGTCTCCTTTTGAAAGCTGGAGAAGGTTATAGCACAGGAAACCGTCCGATTTTGTAATTCCTTTATTAGAACTAGATGCCTATCAATTCAATGGGAAGAATGGGAGAGAAATCCTAGCAACTGGGAAGATACGCAGACAACACATGTGTAACTGGAAGACTACAACCTCATTCTTCTGTGGTTTAGGGCAAAGGAAATTGTGAAGTCAGGAAAAAGAGTTGTTATCTAAAATAGTTTTTAAAGTTGAAGAGTAAACACTGAAAACATTTTGTAAGCTGCTGGGGAACCTCAGGGATGCCATGGTCTCAAGGAGTCATGAGTTCGTTTGTTCGTTTGCTTTTAAAAGAAACAAGAAAACACCACTCAGTACAACCACCCAAACAGGAAACCACCACCCGGAAGCAACTGATAACTGATTCAGAAGTACAAAGGAGTCCCAGGTCTCAAAGATTATGGGATGATGAAAAGACTGGGGCTAGGGGGAAGATTTGGGAGACCTCCTCAGCCTGCCTCATTTGAATCTCAGATCCTCCACTAACTTTTCTCAACCTCTTCATGCTTTAGCTGTTGTCTGTTAAATGAAGATAGTACATTCACTTATCTTATAGGACTGCTGTGGATATTACCAGAGATGACACATGTAAAGAAAGACATTGGCATGGAGTAAACCTTAATAAAACACTAGCTGATCAAAGACCTTTCATTCACCAACTGCGTGGCTTGTGGAAGGCAGTCCATATTTCTGGTATTCAACTGCTTCACGTGTAACATCAGGTGATGGGACTATACAGTATCCAAAATAACTTCTAACTATAAAATTCTATGATTCTCATGAATTTCAGGTAAACATACAAACTATACATCACAAGGAACTAGAAAAAGAAGAAAAAGCTAAACACATAGTGAGTAGAAGGAAATAATAGAGATCAGAGCATAAGTAAACATAATAGAGAATAGAAAAACAATTAAAAATCAATTAAACAAGGATTCGATTATTTGAAGATCCACAAAATTGACAAACCTTTAGGTAAATATCCAAGAAAAAAGAGAAAGGACTCAAAACAAATAAATTTAAAAATGAGACATTACAACTGATACAGAGTACTGAAATATGCGTTTTTAAGAGCATCCTCTAAATCAGCAGTCCCCACCATTTTTGAAACCAGGGACCGGTGCTCTCATGAGAACCTAATGCCTGAGGATCTGAGGTGGAGCTGAGGTGGTGATGCTAGCACTGGGGAGCAGCTGCAGACACAGAAAGCTTCGCTGGCTCACCTGCCGCTCACCTCCTGCTGTGTGGCCCTGTTCCTAACAGGCCATGGCCTGGTACAGGTCCATGACCCGAGGGTTGGGGACCCCTGCTCTAAAAGGTAGAGAGGTAATTTTGGGATGAGGGACAGATCGCCAGTGAAGGGAAACCTGTTATTTCAATGTTCAAGAAAGAAATGAAAAAATCTGAAAGCAGAATGATGGTGGATCCACAAACAGAAGGAATAGATCCAGAAACACTAAGGAAAAGCAGCGGAATGAGATGATGTGACAAACACCCCCTATATGCCAAGGGCGGGATAGACACTTAGGGCCGAATGTGAACCTGACCAAAAAGGCCCACGTCTTCACTTTCTAGTGTGGTAGAAAAGTAATAAACATGTAAGCAAGTAAATGCAAAAAAAATTACATATATTGAAATAAACAGGGAAGTATTACTGTGAATAGATACACACTAAAGGTGGATTGTGACTAAGAAAAACCAGAGCAGGACAGTAGTTAAAGTGGTAAAACCAGATTTTATTCAGGAGTATTGCAAAAAGGGAAAAGAGACTTTGATTCTGAATACAGTACAGATGGACAAGAGGGAATTTCTAGCGAAGTTGCAGGGTGAGGGTCAGTGGAAAGAAAATTACTAAGTGGGATCCTGGCTAACATGATCTACATGAACTCTTGCTGAAGGCAGACCAGGTGATCAGTCATCACATGGAGGATGGTGTAGGATGAGAACCTAATAGACACTGTGGTGATTGGATATTGAGGTTGGGGGTTCTGGTTAAACCAACTCGTCAGGATTCCCACTAAAGTAAGATTTATATGGAAGCATGCAGACGGGCCTAGGAGAGGAGTCAGGGGCCTGCCTCAAGTTTGTTCGGGCAAAGAATATTTGTCAATTATGAGAATGTCTGTCCTATTTCATTCTTAGTACAGACTCACTATATTTTCAAAAGTTTAAAAATGGACATTTATTAATGTAATAGTAAAGAAAATGTTGTTTTCGTTCTGTTAAAATATAAGTGAAAGAAAAAAAGAGGAGAAAATAAGAACCAAGTAGTTCAGAAACTCTACCCGATTTTTAAAGTGAGTATTCACTACACTGTTACTTAAACATGCCAGATCAAATATATCTTTACATAGATTTATTTCATATTGATTATAATATACTTGCAAATTTAAAAACCTAAAATGGCATAATAATATACACTTTGGACTCCTTTAAATGTCAAGACAAGAAAACAAGAATGATGGATAGTTTTATATTATAGGAAACTAAAAGGACACATGACAACCAAATGCAATGCAAGATTCTCTAATGAACTGTGGATGATCTTGGATTATATGACTGCAAAAGACATTATTATGCAATGACAGAAGCTTGAGTAAGGACCGTACAACATAGTGATAAACTGTATGATGTGTGTGATATTAGTTTTCTTGCATGTGATCATAGTATTATGGTTTCCAAGGAGAATATCATTATTATTAGAGAAAACATGCTGAAGAACTTAGGGGAAGTGTCATGGATATGCAAGAGATGCTCGAATGATTTAGGGAAAAAAGTACACATGGAGATAGGTAGAGAGAGAGAGCAAAAGGGAAGAACATACATAGAAAATGTTAATGATTGTGATTCTAGGTAATTCATATGCAATGTTACTCATATTAATTTTGCAACTTCTCTGAAGATTTAATATTATTCAAAATGAAGAGTTGGTTTAGGAAGTAAAAAACATTATATTTTCCCTTCGAATTGGAATGACAGCTAATATAACATTCTTGGGCAAACATCATGCCATCGTTTTTCCTGAGTGCCCTGAAAATATTACTCCAATTCCTGCTGATGCTAAGTGTGTTGTCGATCTAATCGCTGTGTTGTTTAAACAGGTAATCTGTCTGTCTTAAAACTTCACGAGTTTGCTTTGTCTTTGAAGTTCTGCTCTCATTCTGTTCTTGCCAGGTGTGTGCTGGTTTATATGAGCCCTGTTTGAGGCTTAGAGTAGCGTTTACTTGATGAATTCATTTCCTATTTTAGATATGGAAAATTAGGAGTCACTGTCTTAAAATAATCTTTACATTTATACCTACACTCTACATACTACATAGCATGATACATATATGTATACATACAAAGTATTATTTTATGTATCATATGTATTTTTATTAGTGTCACATATGGCACTAGGCAACTTATTGTCTCTGGCAAGTTTTATATTAATTTTTAATTTATTGGTCCGAGATATACTTACTCATGTATGATGTGAATTTGGATCCCATAACCTGCTGTAGCATCAGCTGGGTTTCCCACTTTTCGAGGAGGCCTCCTCTCTGCCCAGGCCCTGAGGCAGATCACAAGTTTCTCTGTAGTATCCCCAGAGGAGAAGAGTTTTCCAGTTTCTGTTGGAGACAGAGCCACAGTTTGTGACTATTTGTTTTGTACAAGTAGCTCAGGTGTAGATGCTCGTACTCATGGGGCCTAAGACCCTGGCCTCCACTGCTGAGTGGAGGTCCACCCTCCACATAATATAAGGAGCTGGACTTGGAAAGACACGTCCAGGAAAGTAGGTGACTGGAGGGGAAGTGAGCAGATGAAGTCTACAGAGGCCTCTTTCACCAGGGAGAGTATCTGCAGAAGTCCTTATACTTTAATTCCAGAGGATTAGGAGTTGTTGTTCCATAATTGTGGTTTTAAATTTCTTTTCCATGATGACTAATGATTCTGTCTACAATTTTCTAATCCAGGAATATTATTTTATCACTTATCTACAAAAATATATTTCATTTATCAAAATTGCTCAAATTATTTAATAACTTTATTGGAGTATAATTGACATATAATAAACTGTACATATTTAGAGTATACATATTGATGTTTAGACATATGTACTTCAATGAAACCATCACCACCTAAAAACAATGAAACTATATATCACTCCTCAAATTTTTCTCATGTCTTTTTGTAATTTATCCTCCTTCCTCCCTCACCCACTTTCCCTCCACTCTATGCTGCATAAACATTAATCTGCTTTCCACCAGTATAGATTAGTTTGCATTTTCTAAAATTTAATATTACTAGGACCATATAATACATAATCTGATTTGGTCCAGCTTCTGGACCATGACCTGGGGTAAAAGCAGGTAAACTGGTCTTTTCCTGGTGTTCTTCAAAATTTCTATTAGTTGAAGGGGCACAGGCCCTTCCTGGAGATGAAATTGTGAGAAACATCAGCCATTTGGAGAGGACTAGAGAATAAGATACCACAGGAAAGGGAGAGATGGGCCAAGGAGCCCATTGGTGCCCCACGTGTGAACAAAGACGTCTTCAAAATGGACTGTCCAGCCCTGCCTGTCCCAGCTCACCTCATGTGGATTGGTGTTGAAAGACCCAACCAAGCCCCTCCCAAATTCTGGATCCACAAATCATGGGCAAAATGGCTGTTTTAAGGCACTAAGACCTGGGCTCATTTGTTGCACAACAACAGATAACTGGACTACTTAACAACCACGAATGAAAGAAATCTTATGAAAGAACTATTTAAGACAGAAAGACACATTTTCTTGTTAATATCCACTTTTGCTCCACAACTACAATAAGAATAAAGGTGACAGCATTTAAACATACTGTAGTCTAGTGATGTTTATCCAAAAAAGTTCTAGTAAGTGACAAATGAAGACATGTCTCATCTCATTACAGACTGACGAGGTCCCTGAAACACTGAGAAGACCACACCTGGATGCTGAATTCAGTTTGAGGCCTCTCGGCCCCAGACAGTTTGGAAGAAGTTCAGAGGCGTGTAATCCCACCTCTGACCCCCACCTCCTCCAATTAAAAAATAAAAATTCAAAAATAAAAAAGAAAAGCAGAAACCTGACAACAGTCTACCCCACGCATAAAACCACAGTGATTAAAGAGGAAAGGTCTGGCTAGAGATTAAAGACAAAGCCTGTAACTAACATGAAAACACACCTCAGGGCCATCGACCAGTAACTACAGGAAAGGATGATCTGAGGCTGGAAATATTCGAAAGTCATTTTGCACAGGCAATAGAACAATTTTTTATAAGGTGTTACTAAAAAGGTAAAAAATATATGTGTGTGTGTGTGTGTGTGTGTGTGTGTGTGTGTGTGTAGGTGTGTGTGTGTGTATTTAAATTTATTTTTCCCCCTAAGCCTACCTTGACAAACTTGAGGCAAAAAAAATGTCAATTTATGGGAGTAGCAGATTTAACTGACGGTTGGAGGTGAGAAAGGCGAATCTGTGTCAGCTAATCAACTTAGACAAAAACTCCCACAGGCTAGCCCCAGCCAATCTGCACCATCGCCATGCTTCTCCTGACTTGACCTTTGCCCCTACACGGCCTACAAACAACTTTTAAAAACCTTTTAAACTGTGCAGAGTGCTTCAGTCCATGCCCCACATCCACCTCCGCTGCTTTCTTTGCCACCCAGAGATTCACTAAGGCGGCTGGCTGAAGTTTTACCCACTTACTCCAGGCTTTGAATCTCTGCCTCTTTCAATAGCCTCTGCAAGGAGCTGAAAACAGATTTGCTGAATTACGGCAACTTTCTGAAAACCCTGTGATCCCAGCCAATTTTGATTTTAAGTAGCATTTTCTTTCTTTTTCTTTTTTCCCCTGTGAATCTGTAACAGGGGTTAGTGTTTCAGATGTCTAATATGGAGTTTCACTGGGAATGAACCTCAGGGCAGGGTTGGGGAGGGATTCATAATTAGGAGAAGTGGCAGGGCTGACACCTTGAGTCTAGAGGTTCTTAGCTGGGGGTGGTTTTGTTCCCCAGGGGACATCTGATAATGCTGGAGACATTTTTTATTTTCATGATGGAATGGAGGTAAGGGATTGCAACTGTCATAGCAGGCAGAAGTCAGGAACAATCCTGAATGTCATATAATGCATGGGACAGCCCCTTAGAAGGAATTACCCAGCCCGATGTCAATAGTGCCAGACTTGAAAGGCCCTGACGTTAGCTGATGCCCAAGACATGCCACGTGACTACACGGATCATCAGAATCGTCCTGAGTTGGGCTAGACTCACTGAGCCTTCACAATTCCTCCTCCACCAGTAAGCGAATCGGGCAGGCAGTCCTGAAAGAGGCTGAGAGCTGAAGGTGGTTCAGTGGCCACACTCCAGAACCTGAAAATCCCCACTTCGATGCAGAGAGATCCAGTTTACATGCCTCTATGCCTATGGTTCTCTGCCATAGCTATATATAAGAGGACAGAGAACGAATATTTCAGGGTACTTTCCTGTGTTGCTGAAGATTAAAAAAAAATGTATGCATACCTGAATGGTCAATTTCTACTGGAACATAGCTAATTCTATGACCTATTACTATTTATCGAGTTCTAAGTGGCATATAAGATGCTCTATCTGCTCCACCATGCCTCAAAATAAATAACAAAAATGTTATTTATTTAGCATTTTTGGGGGGTTGTAATACAAGAGATAGTTTATTATTTTTTTTATAAACATTACACATGTATCCTAATGCCAACCATTCTAAAATCTGCTAACGACACATACGTAAATACTTGATAAGATTTCCATCTCTCACCAATTCAGTACTAAACCCAATGAAAACAATATTAATTCTATATAATCAAAAGTCGAAAGCAAAGTATAGCTTTTTTACTTTTAAGACCACAGAACGGACCCTAGTAGTCACCTCATCCAATTTTGTATGCAATCTGCACATGTATCCATGTATCCCCAACACTCTAGCAAATTATGATCTCCCTAAATATCTGCAGTGAAATGCAACTTGCTGTACCATGTGGTAACTCATTCCAATTTAAGACACATTTTTCTTTATATTAAGCCCCAAAGTTTCTATCTACTTCTTTTTACTGCTCGGAATTTTGTCTTACTGATGCTTGTTTTCTATATGAACAATGCTGAGAGCTATTTTGTTTCCAAAAAGACTGTTTACAAAAATTCTCTGCATCAAAATATGCTAAATTTATTTTTTTTCGCCTTTAACCTCTGGGCTTCCTAAGGCACAGGCTTGACCCTGCTCACATCCATGGCTCCTGTGGACTCTAAGATGTTCTATTTGTATTCTCCAATACGCCTTTGTTTTTTTCTTTATCAAACAATTTTGGCTTATTGTTCAGAAAAAAAAAAAATCTTGAGTAACATTTTCTCTAATGAGACAAATCAGAGATTGACAATCCAATGAAACTTCCTTGTTACATAATATCATAAATTATTGTTCAGCGTCATTTATGAAAACATAGTTAATCACTTTTCATTTTTATAATGTCTGTGTTGAAAAAATATTTTCTGAAAAATAACAAGATAGAGTCAGGAAAAATAATGAGAATTTTGTTTCTCTCATTATTTTTATTAGAGTAGTTTTCAAATTGCTCTTGAATATGTTAGTTATTTCTCTGATATTTTAAACGGTTGAAGCCCAAAGCGTACAAATTATATTTGAACGTAATGAGATTTTTCTTTCTGGAATGTAGTCCCTGTTATAAAAATATGAATGATAGTAGCAATGAATAGAATATGTTAATAATTATTCATAATGGTTAAGTCTAAGTTTAATAATTAACATAAAATTGCAAAAAGAAACATTTGGTCAAGTATAATATACACCTTGTAAAATGACATTGCATAATCAGCCCAGAGGAAGTTAATGAGTGCCCATTTGAAATCCCTCCCTACTCATTTATGTTTATGCTTATTAGTATACAATAATTAATAAAACTGGCGATGAGAAATGAAATATATAAATAGTTCTCCATATGTAAGCCCCCAGTGATCGGCAATGATGACATTTTCTTCAAAAAAATGTTTCTTATATATCACATTTTTAAGAGGCCAAGTTTAGTACATCCATTTCAGTCACCAGAACAAACTTTTATGGAGTGGATTCAGGACTCTCATTTTCTATTAAAAGAAATAAACACATTTCTCCTTTTTGAGCTTAAGAGAGTACTAACAACAATGAATGACTGGCATAAAGAGAGAAATCCTTTCCTCTACCATTCTCTAGGTTTTATGAATTTGGTATCTCTTTTGCTTTAATTCCTATCCGTAGGAACTAAAACTAATGTTGAATTGCAATGCAGATATTTGAGAGAAAGAATAGATTTAGGATGCTGTATTACACAGAACAAGCCAAATGCTAAAATCAACAATACCAAATCTTAGTAGAGCCATCCAATAGCGGTTGACTTCTTGGCTATGGGACAGTCTCAGGCAGTTTGTCATAGGGAGGGAAGCCATCTTTGGGCTTTGGGGTTTCCTTTGGTCTTATGCTGAGTAGAAGGCCCGCAGTGGATCTTAGGGACCAGGTTGGAAGTGCCACACACCCCTCTCTCCCATGTAAACAGAACTCGGTCATCTTACGTCAGGGAAGCACGGGAACGTCTAGCCGGTTCCACAAAGAGAGGAAAATGAGATCTGGTGAACAGCACAGTCTCTGCCACCGGCAGATTTTGGTGAAATTACTTCCCTCACTTATTTCTGCTATAATTTCATGACCTAACTGTCTATCTCACATTACATACCTGACTCTATTACAATCTTGGGTTTGTGTGAAGCCCTCCCCAAGACGCCCTTCCCAAAAGCACCCATTCCTGATGACCGGTCAGTCTGCAAGGTGAATTAAGGACAGAGAGGACCGAACAGGCCCGTCGAGGGCCACCCTGAAGCTGCAGAACGGTCTGCTGGTTGTTGGAAAAGTGCTCTTCCCCTCCCCAGCTCTCTCCTGGTCGTCGCTAACGTGACGGCCACAGCAATGGCCGCCACCATCCCGTGTCCACACCCTGCTGCCTCTGCCAGTGTGCGTGCCCTTTTTAGACCCAGCACACGAATCGCTTTGTGTATGAAGTATGAGTGAATTTCTTATTATCTTAGGTTACCTGATAACACAGACGGTAACCGAGACAGAAGGAGAGGAAATGACATTGCTGGGAGAGGAAGAAATTGATACAGAACTGACTAAAATTCAAAAGGGAAAATGACAGGATAGTTATTGCTAAGAGGAGGAAAGTACACAAATTCTCATCCAACCTGCCAATCTGAAAGATCTCCAGAAAAAGTGAATGACAGACTAAATAAATGACATTTTAATATGGATTTTTATGATGGTTCATCCACAATGGCTAATTTTAATATAATCTGTGTCACGCTAAAATACACACATACAAAATAATGAAGAATCTGTATTTTTTATGCTGAATAACTTCGACCTAATAAATATGTGAAATAGTCCCCCACAAAAACTCACGTTTGGCCAGAAAGTGGTTTAGCTAGTCGTTCTTCAAACACTCATACAATGTCTTAATACCGTCTTCTCTATTAGAGACTCGAGCATGGATCATAATGTCGCCGCTATTTGGAAAGTCCTAGCTCAGGCAGGTGAGGGCAGGGAGAGGTGTAAGTGAGGTGAAGGTGAAGAGCACCACTGTGAGGATGACTCCTTTACCCCAGAGACCACTGGTTGCTCTGCTCACATGTCTGCTTGGCTGGTAGCACTGTCTGAAAGGTGACATTTCTAAGAGAAATCATACCCCAGGGCAGCCCATGAGAGGTGGAAGGAGGTGAGATTTATTTATTCAATTTCTTCCACTTTTCTATTTCTTGCTGTCAAAGCTCACACCATAGAGAGCTGACTTGCTCACAATTTTAAAATGTGTCACTTGGCCCCATGTCAGGTTCTCGGGCAACTAAATATCACTCTGTCTGCTGGAACGGTTCATCCCAGTATAGTAAAGGAAAGGACAGTTAGCATGGACAAGTTGTTGACTGCAAGAGAAAAGAGGCAATGAAGGGAAAATGGGCCTACAGGGCGTACGTCCCACATGATGCGCATCCGTGCTCCTCACGTCCATGTGTGTCCTCTAAGGCTTCAGCCTCCTGGGGAGGGAACCGCAGGCTGAGCACACAGACCTGTAAAATAGCCTCTAGCCAGAACTGCGTTTATCACTTGATCTTCCCTGCTTTCTAACTGGTGAACCATGGTGGCATTTTGAGTCTCCTGTATCAATGTCATCTAGAACCCCGTGCCTAACATTCTTTTAAAGATCTGCATATTTCCTACTCACCAGCACTCAGTCATCTTGGCAAAGAGCTAGATGATTCCTGGGAGGAACAACTGGAGGAACAGTCGCCACATATGCCTGCTGTGGGATGGCGGGGGCCCTGCTCCAGGTGACCCAGCCTCCCCTTCCAGCAACGCAGCTGGCTACCTGCCACAGCCTATATTTGGGAACTGGGTAGGTAGCCATGACTTTCCATCGCAACAGCTGTCGTTAGCCTTCTGCTAAGCTGCTTTTGATTATTTTTTTCTAATTACATAAAACATACAGCACCCTTTTCAGCTGTTCATCTGTCTCACTCCCATGGGAATGCTGTGCCCTGTTAATGCCACCACAGATCTTCATGTGTCAGGGCCCTGCTTACCCCTCTGGCCCTACTGAACACTGTGGTGATATATTCATCCTGGCACTGCTGACTAATCACTGCTACTTACACTACGCCTTTCCAAACCCCATCTTTTCTAGAGATGGTAGAGAGGCCAGCCAGGTCAATGGCTGAATTCCCTACAAGAAATCTCACCCTACAGAAGACAGTCACCGTCAAATTTTCAAAGCCTGGTACCCATCCCACCTCCAATAGTAGTACATTTTTTACTTCACAGCGAATAGAAGATCCCCCATCTGCTCCTGGGGAACTTGGTCTTGTAGTGAGTTCTTAAACTATACGCAAAAAAGTCATTATAACATTCTCATATACTAGAACTTTCTTTAATACTTTGCCAAGGAAGTTCTTGCTCTCCCACTTTGTTTACTCCTGGACGTCACTGAGTCCGGACTTTTCAGAGCAGACATAGCAAATTTTCAGGGCCGACTCCTATAGTCCCTTCTGAAATATTAAATCCTGATTTATGAGATTCCGAGCCTTTCCGGTCTTAGGTTTCACCTGCCTTCCCAGTCCAACAGTCTCAAGATCCAGACCCATACATACCTTCTGGCTTTCTGCCACCAGCCAGCCAGGCACTGCCACTACTTTTCCAGCACAGGCTATTTCTTCCCAGAGTATGGCTTTGATTTCCCCTTCGGAGGCTGTGTTGACACCTGCCTTTAGTTATGACCTATAGGTAATGAGGGGTGATGGAGCATATCTTGAAGCGGGGCTGTCATATTGCAAGATGCCTGCTTCATGTGGGATCAATGCATGGTCTCCAGATAAGATGACAATAGAGAAGGGCTGGGATTTGGGGGCTCTATGGTCAGGTTCATCCACCCACCCACTGCCCATTCCAGGTCTCAGTGTCACAATCTTCCACTCCCAAAGTACACACATTGGCACAGAAAAACCACCAAGGCTGCACATTTCGTGTCTGGCTTTCTGAGCGTATGTTAACTTGGAAAATATCTCCCATGACTCTTTTAATCTAATGCGTAAGGTCTGTACTGTTGACGTAAAGAAATTCTACACATCACAATTGTAATAAATAGCGTGGTTCCCCAAATTATTAAGTTCCCTTCCAATGCCTTGCCTTGCACCTACATATCACGATTAACCACTGGTGGATGTTCAGGTAATTTTGATGCCACTTGAGGCCAGTAGTTTTGTTTTCAGAGTGCTAAGTAACTAATTCTAAAGTCCTATCGTGAGACACCAATGGTGTTGACGCCAGGCACTCTAGAAAATAGACCTTGAGGCAAGGAATAAAGTGCTGACAATTGATGGGGACTTTCAAGCCCTAGGCTCTGAGAGGGGATGGGTGCAGAGGGGACAAGGGTGGCCCTGAGTTGATAACAGTTTAAGCTGGATAATGGGTACAGGGTATTCATTACTCTATTTTTGTGTATTTTAAATTTTTTTCTAATAAAAAATGAGAGTTATAGAAAAAATACAACTGAGTCAGGGAAAAGGCAAGCAAGGGAATTGAAGATGTACAAATATTGTAAACCCAAATTTAAAAAAACTAATAAACAAATATTGAAATAGTTAATCATTTTGAATATACTTTCTGTGGCCATGATCTTCATATGATCTGAATCAATATAGTTATATTTCAGTTGTATCATTTTCATTACTTTGTTTATATCGGATGAACAAAGAAATACTTATTTATACATGAAAGCAGAAGATCGCACATATTTGAAGCAGATCGCACATATTTGAAGCATAGTACCTGCAACATATATAATGTTTTCTAGTATATCTGAATTAGAAGCAGAAGTAGCTCACATATGTAGAAGAATTAGGACATTTAAACTTGTCAAATTATACAGGAAATGTCAATGTTATCGATTTAATCAGATAATACATCAGAAGTGTAAAATCAATAAAATAGGCAATTTCAAGTTCCTATCAGCTTCTCAATCTGTTCTAGATCGTCCCTCTTTGGGAAAGCTGCCCCAGGGAAGGCCGACTGCTCCCTTCTATGCATTCGTGTGGTACATATTGCATCATTTTATGGATTGCCTTTCTCTTCCCGACTTGACCATCAGGGATGGCATTTTTCATCTGCCTTATGCCTAAAATAGTAACTAGTATGTGTGATGCCTTAATAAATGGATGAATGAAAAAAAAATAGCACTTTTATTTTCAAAGGTCTCAAGCTTTTGAGTCATGCACTTTTTGCTTTTCTCAATAATTCTCAGGTCATTCCTCCAAGCATCCTGGGTCTGCATACTCTAACCTGTCAAAATACTCCCTCAAGAGTGGAGCTGAAGCTTAGTGTTACTAAAATGTAAATAAACTAAAATAGTTTAAATACAACATAATACATAATAAACGAAGAGTTCTCAATTTGAAATCTATTACTATTTCAAATACCTTGAAAAACACAAAAAAAGGTTATCCAAAGAAGAGAAAAAATTAGTTTTGAAAGTATGTTATCTATTGGTTTGCATCTGAATGTGTGTGTCTGTGTGTGCTTGTGTGTGTGTGCACACATATATGAAGAAATTAGCTTTTCTCTAAACTGGAAAATTAGAATGTTTCATGAAATTAATGGAAAGAGTATCTTAGAAAGAATAAAGGGAAGCCTGGATAAATTAAAGATTTTATCTTCAACCAAACTGGAGTAATTGGCTAAATTAACTTGTCTTAAAGAGACACGTACTGAGACACTGCAAAATAAAGAAAAGATAAAAGGAAATTAGAGAGCATAATATGGCGTATAAACAGCAATAGTTAGATATAAAGGAGAGACTGAGAATCTACTCTGGTGGGGAGAAGAGCTTTACATGCGTATAAGTGACTACACGTGCTAGTTCATTGTGTGAAAAGAAGCCTTAGCTTCTTTCAGTTGACATACAGACGAAAATCTTGCATTCAAATTTTCTCACAAATGGCAAAAGATCATCATATAAATGAAAAATAAAGACATTCAGATCAAAGAAATGGTAACTCTTTCCCTCTGAGGCAGTCAAATTGCCCAACGATTATTTCGTTTGTAGATATTTATGTAAAAATTTGTGCACAGTAAAACAGCTTTATTAGCAAGCAGTTTAAAGTTCTTGCCTTTTTCAAACATTGGCAGAAGACTTTGGCATTCTCTCTCTCTCTTTTTCTCTCTCTCTTTTTTTTAAAAATCTTGAATACAGAATTATTGTTATAATTCTCTAGATTTAGTGAGGGAAAAGGCACTAAATGGGAAAAATTGAAGTGGTATTCATTAATCATATGTGATAAAACAGCCTACTGAGTAATATTTTTATACATGTTTTTCTCTGTAAGGATCTAACTGAATGGAACAATTGTGGAAAAAGAAGAAATTAAAATTGTGCTTCCTAATACTGCTCCATTAAAAAGATTCAGCATTTGCCTTTGAATTTGAATGATTCTATGATCCTAGGATCTTTTAATGTCTATTCCCTAAGTGTAGCGAGGAAGAGCAATGAAAATATTTAGTATTTGGTGATGGCATTGCGACTTACTCCTTTTAATTGATAAATTAAATGTATCCCTTTTCTCTGTACTAGAATGATTATCGGCTGCAAATAAATGGCGTCTCTAGATTTCACAGAAATATTAAATTTCATATATCTCAAAATTTAAAGAACACAACCAATCTTAATTATTATTTCAAAAAAATAAATGTGCATTGAATTTAAAGCCTGAAGAAAAATCATAACCAATTTTTGCCTTGATAAAGGTAACTAATTTAACAAGTCATTTTTACCTATAAAGTTACCACCTAACCGTCATGCTTCCTCCCTGCCCCTTCTCTGATGCTTATTATCCATGAACATGTTCCTCCTGACAGTTTCCCAAGAATCGTATCATTCCCGTGTTATTTCCCCTGTGCGGGTATTACAATGGCAGCTTCCGGAGACAATAACCCAGCTCTGCAATCTAATGCTTTTGTGACTCTGATAATGAGAATTTCAGTCAAAGGTGGTATCGTGGCATTATGGTAAGAAAGCTAACATGACGCTTTTGTTTAGGGCTGGCCTCCCCAAAGAAAACCTGTGAATCTAGGTATTGTTGTTACGATATGAAGTATCCCAGCTTTCCAGTAGAACATAATTAAATGTAGCTCATAGAGTTCACACAGCCAGCATCTGCCAGGTTCTTCGGGTGAATAACGGATCACAGAGTCATATGCGGGGAGTAGAAATCTGTACGAATAACAAAAGTAATTGCAGCCAAAGACACCGTACTCATCACCATAGCGGACACATAGAAGAAGCGGACACACTGCAAAGATATGTCCGTAAAATTTTTCAGTTTTCTGAACTCCTTCCTTTTCATCCAGCCTATGACTTGTTGACAACCATAATGGAGTCCTCAAGTCATTTCATTTAAAAATGCATTTAGAAAACCTTTTTTCTCAGATAGACTGGGAAATAGTCTTCTCTACCCTCTTGTAGATTGATTACGTTTTCTATTAGGAACTAACTAAACCGAGAGCTAGTATAGACACACTGCACGTGGTATGACAGCTAGACTGTAGGAGAGCAGAGTGGCCCTCTATGGAGGAAGCAGGCAATTCACGTGGATGCTGAGTGACCTCGGGTCTGTGCAGGTGGAGATGTGGATGGAGGGAGAAAGAATGTGAGCACAGAGCTGGAGGCCCTGACTACGATCCAGGTGTGGTTATGGTTCAATAGTATATGGTCTTAACTCTTTTCTTTTGGATTATAATGAAAAAATCAGAAAGGCTGCATATTAGAAAGGAGGCTAGATCTTAGAATTCTCTGCATGTCTGTCCAGGAGAGTAACCATTATTACTGAAGCAACACAGAGAGGAATTGGCTTTGTTAGCACATTAGCATTTTCCACTTTGTTGGAAAGAGAATAAATTTTGGATCTCTGCATGTATATACATTTATTTGTTAATGTTAGGATGATTAAAATAACTAAAATGTACTATTTACTACATGCTTCATATGAATCCTCATCCCTAACATATAAAGTACTGTTTTCAGTTTCCTTTAAAGAGGAAACAAACAAGCTAAAAACAAGTAATGTTCATTTTTTTCATCGCAACACGATGTCGTTTCCAGCTGACTTAAGGACTCCTACTTTTAGCCACTGAACGTACTCCTTCAAGTGTGAAAATGGCATTTCCATTGTACGAGATTCTGTATACTGATGCCTGTTTTCTTTTGCACATACGACCATATAGTCTAAGGATGTCAAGGATACATTCTTGGAATCAGAGTTCTGGCAAAGACAGTCCTCAGTCAAGGCCAGGAGCAGTGGAAGGCCCTTTCATCATACACGTGTCTCACTGGGAAATTGCTGATTAAAATAACAACAACGAGCCTAGAACAGCGACTTCCTCAGTCTGTTTCCGGGTATATTTATTTATACCAGTACTTCTCAACTCTGGCTGTACATTTTTGCCACTTGGTCTACTTAAAGAGAGAAGAGAAAAAACAATTCTTAAAAGCAATGCTGGAGACCCACGCCCAGAGAAACTGAATATTTGGCCTGGGTGTGGCCTGGGTATTGGTATTTTTTAAACCCTTCCAAGTGTTCCAAATGCACAGCCAGTATGGTAAACTAGTGACACACACCAATACGTTTTTGACCATTAGCATAAAGGGTGGACAATATTTCTCCGGTAGTGAATTTTCTGAGGAGGAGGAGAGATAGAAAACTAGAAAGGAAGATTATGGGTTCGGATCGTTCCCTTTCACCGGCCCTTGATTTTGTCAAAGGCCTCGTATCTGCCACTTGCTTTCTTTAAAGACCATTTTAGCTTAGTCAGAACAGCAACAGACCCAGCTTAGGGCAGGGCCAGGATCATTTGCCAAAAATCGAAATTCAACAATAGTGAATTCTTAGAAATGCATAACAGATTTCTCTCTACCTGTATGTAACATTAGGCCTAAAATATTTCTGATGAATATTTTACACATATAACTGTATATGAATTTTTACATTTGCAGAAACGAATCATGTGATTAAATAATTTCGTCAAATGTTATATATTTTATCCCTTATTGAAAATTTACAATGTGCAATAACTAAAATTTTGTTTGAAGTTAAAAATTGTATTTAACATTAAATGTCCCAGATAATTTGACAACAAAACCTTTTTTTACATGAGAATTAACCTGCATTCTGAGGAATTGGTATGCTATGGAAAAAAAAAATTGTTCAAAGCTTACCTAAATGATCCTTAAGAAAAATCCTTAGGTGCCAACACTATCATTAATAATAATATTAATAGTAATATTGCATTTCATTGCAAACTGCCAAGTGATGGTTAAGATCTGCCTAATAGTCTCAAGTTCATGGACAACAAAATGAATTATAGATACTTGCAGGACTCATTTCAGTGTACTATGGAAATCGACGATTGAAGTAGAAATGACACTCAACTGAGAGTTCAGTGGGATTGGCTTAGGTTATAAAAAACTGAAAAGATGGGTTTATATCTCAGATAAAAGATTACAGACCTTGTATAATTTAAAAAAAAAAAAATCCTGGCTGTTGTACTCACTGATTATCTGTTATTATTAGTGTAGCCACTGGACCAAAAAATGTATTTAACATGTTTCCATTCAGCTTAAGTGAATGCTTTCGATTATTAACATTTCAGTTACAATATAGCCTACTTTTGCTAAGAGTTTTCTAGGTCTAGAATCAAAGTCACTGAATACCACGTTGCTAAAACACTTCTGTGACAGAAATTAGCAATGTTAAAACCATTGAGATTGAATATCAAAATTTAATCAGGAACATATGGTGTCAACTCTTAGCTCAAACATTATTTAATAATAAATCCTTAGAACTATGGAATTAATTTATAAATTTCTTCCAAATTTTAGCAACACCTTCCCAAATACAAATCTAAATTACTTTTCCAGTGTCATTACAGACGTTGTCACTTTCTTTCCAGAAAGCCCACTTTGGATCTCAGAGAGCCCTTCGTCCCTATTTCCTGGCCCTCATGGGCCTCTGATTTATTCCTTTAATGTAAAAAAGACTGTAAAGTCCCAGGGGACAGATGCTCACATTTGGTTCTCTATCGTGACTAACTAACTGTCTAACACATTGACTTTCAAAACAACAGTGCTAAGTATGTCTTTTAAATTTAATTGAAATGAAGTAATTGTGACATAATTGTAAATTTTCTGACCATTGACAATGAATAAATCACAAAAAGGCCGTACTTGTGACTTTGCCTTTAATTTTATCTACTTCCCAAATATGATCATCAGCCTTGATATATCTGCACCTGCCTAAGAAGGACATGCGTCTGCCCAAAGAGCCACAGGACACTTCATGATCTCACCCAAAACAGGGTAGTTTATATTTATGAACAGACACAACGATTTTCAAAAATTCTGATGTGTTAATGGTTTATTCTTTCAGCTAAATGTTACCTATAGAAAAATAGACACTGTGTGTCACTGTCTAAAGGAAGAGACACTATGATAGCTCTGTGTCATGCCACCTAACAGAATTGGTTTAAAATTTTTATCTTAAATGAAATCTATTTATTAGTTTATTAGTTAAACGGTAAAGTGTAGTAACTCTACTGATCAAATAGTATATATTTTTGTTCAGAGTAAATATAAAGCATATCTAAATTAATTAAGAATCTAACTAATATTGAATATGATACTCTCCTGCTCCAGGTTATGACTTGAATTTATATTTGTTTGTACATTAACTATGTAGATGAAAATATCAGTCATGAGACTGAACTGTTCTGGCTTACTTGACTGAGAGTCTGAAGAACTCTCAGTATGCTTGACATATGTTGTTTCTTCCTTAATTTTGAATTATATATTTTTTGAAATTTACCCCAATGTTAATATTTATTTTTCTATATCATGTATAAAATTACTCTATATTTATTTAAGCATAACTTTTTTGTAATTCTAGCTTTTTGTCATGTTAAAATAGCTTAGAGAACAATTTTCATAATGAAAATATAATAGTACCTTTTCCAAAAATGAACCATATATATATATATATGTATACACACATGTAACAGGTATTTTTACTTCATTAACATTGCTATCACAAATGGAATAGCAAGATATTATAAGTGAGGATATTTAGGTTATAATTAGTAACTAAAAATGTATTGTTCACACAGAAAATTTTAGTAGTGTGATGGAGTACTATTAAAAATTACTCAGGAAAAATGAAGCCATTGAGTGAACTGGGACTTACCACTGTAATTATAAACGCTAATTCTAATGTTGTTACAGAGAGATAGGAAGTAGATTAATTCCAACAGGCCTATCAAATTCTCTGTATTTATGGTTATAGAAATACTCTGCTTTTAATTTAATAATTAATAACTTATAACTAAAAAAATAATCTTTGGTTTAAGGCAATGGTAGAAAATATCAAAAGAAACCAAAAGAAAATGATGTGTTAATTTTCTGCTCTATGCTGAAAAATTAATACGGTACTGTTAACAAGCTTTCTTTATTTTCTAAGATAATATAGTACTTTTAAGCAAAAGTTAATTATGACTGCAGCTCAAGACCACCTCCACTCAAGGCAATATACTTCTTGTGATCAGAGTAAATATCCAGTGCACACAAAGTAATTTAAAATGCAAATAGTATTATCATTTAGCACTAGTTATGCATCAGTAAAAAGGGCATTAGGGGAGTTAGAAACTGAAAAAAAAAATATTTCTCTTCTAAGGCACATCTTCTATTTACATAGTATTTTTCTTAAAGAAGTTTAAATATTTTAGACCTAACAACATCTTTACACAGTACCCTTTGGGTGGAAGTGTGTATTAATGCCTCTCATTTTAGAGAGTAAGGAAATTAGTCCCACTTTAAGACTGCTGACTGAATCAACAAATCCTTAAGTATAACACAGCAACCTCCATGCTATTCTCCACTGGACACCCTTGTGTTTGTAAACTCTACTGAGACATATGTTTAAATTCTACCCACAAAGAAGATCTCAGATAGGTTTCCATTCTTGCTATTTTAATAGACTTGTAAGTAGTTTTACAATGAGACATCAGCCCTTTCGTTTGTGTAACTCACTAAGAAGAAAGATGATGAGCCTTTGCAGGCTTGATGTGTGACTACTCTGAGAGGGGACACCTCCAGGTAGTTTAAACTATTGTGGAAAAGAGAGATTGAACTTCTGGTAACGGCAGAGTAACTTTTATCTGACTAACTCTTTTATGGATGTCCCAGAGACAACAATTATAAATACTAGAAAAAGTATGAAGATCAGTTATTTGGAGGCACCTAGAGAGCAGAGATGATTGATCCTGGAAGAAAAGAAAATGAAAAATTTCAGTTTCTATTGTTTCTACTTCAAAATACTCCCAGATCTTAACTTGATGACCAAACTCAGCCAGAAAGCTGCCTTCTTACTGATTTATGGAATCTAAGAACAGAATTTAGGACTTACGAAGTGCTTTGCTTGAAAGTTAATGTGGGGGTCATGGAAAAGACTGAGACACAGAGAAAATAACCCCCAAATCTTTATATAAACTACAAACTGAATTGTGCACACATGATGGAGAGTGCAAGGCTAGCAGAAATGAAAAGCTGGAAATTTAAAAGACCTGAGTGGAGATTTTAGCTGCTGCTTAAAACAGGAAAAGCAGAGTTTGGAAGTAGAGTACAAACATGTGAACTGCCTGCTAGAATAAAAATTAGCATTCTCAAAAGAAAACAGAAGCCAGAGTCTCTATAATGTAATTAGTCATAATATTTAGTCTATGATAAAATTTTCTAGAATTTTAAAATTCTAAAATTTTCTTTTTTAAAATTTTCTGTGCAAATAAATTGGCCAAAGTGGCTACAATCAGGAAAAATATATAGTCAATAGAAATAAATACCAAGATGAGGAAAGAAATGTTGGAATTAGAAGACAAGTTCTTTGTAGCTTCTAAAAATGTGTTCAGAGTGTTAAAAATATATATCAAAAATGATGGAACATAAGGGAAATCTCAGCAAAGAACTAAAACCCCCAAAATATAGAAATTCCAAAACTGAAAATTATAATAACTGAAGTAAAAAATTCACTAGGTAGACACTAGATTGAAGACAGTGAAATTCGGCAAGTTTTTAGATTACATAATTTCTACTGATGGAATTTAATCTAAGGAAAAGTGAGATCAGAGAAATAAAAAATAATATATAATCTCGCTTATATGTGAAATCTGAAAAACCTGAACTCACAGATACAGAGAATATGTGTGTGGTTGCCTGAGGCAGGGAGTGGGAGTTGGAGGAAATGGGTAAAGGTGGTCCAATTTCTAGTTATAAGTCCTGGGGCTTGAATGGACAGAAGGTTGACTATAGTTAACAGTACTGTATCGTATATTTGAAAGCTGTTCAGATAATAGATCTCAAAAGTTCTCAGCACAAGAAAAAAAAAACTGCAACTGTGAGGTGATGGATGTAATGAAATTTACTATTCTAATCATTTTGTAACATTTACATATACCAAATAATTACGTTGTACACCTTAAATTTGTACGTTATATGTCAGTTATATTTCAATAAAAGAGGGAAAACAGAAGCACTAATAAAAAAGGGATAGGAAATATATTTTTTTAAATAAACAGAGCTTCAGTTACCTATGGACAATATCTAACATATGTGTACTTGGAATCCCAAAAGGAGAGAAGAAGGAATATGGCAAAAAATAATTTCGAAGCTACAATTAACAAAAAGTTCTCAAGCACAAACAAGGTTCCAAGGGGCCTGTTTAACCCAAAGGTGCAGGATCTATGTGAACACAACTATACTCCTAGATATCTTCAAGTAGAACTCCTGAAACACAAGACAGAGAAAATGTCTCCAATCCCTACTCGCCAAAATAATAGCAAAACATACCACTTATAGAAAAACAGTGGTAGAGAAAATGCAGGAGAGAATGGAATAAATCAACATCTTAAAGTGCTGAAGAAATAATAACCAGAAATTCTATGCCCAGGGAAACTATTCAACAAAAATAAAGGCAAAATAACAATTTCTGGCTATGAATGAAAAGTGAAAGAATATATTACCACACATAGGACAAGAAATGCTAAAGGGAGTTCTTCAGGCTGAAGGGACAGGACACAAGATGGGAGCTATATTCTGAGCTATAGAAGGGATAAAGAACATCAAACATGTAAGTATGTGGGTCAATAAAGGGGACTATGCTTTTCCTTCTCTTAATTTTCTGAGTATATATGACCATTTAAGCAGAAATAATGCACTGTTCGGTAGGTTTATGACTTATTTAAATATAACATATATGATAACGATAACACAAAGAAGAAAGGTAAATGTACTGCACAATTGTAAAAATCTTATTTTTTGTGTGAATGGTCAAATTTCCAATCCAAGTGTTAAGGGGTCACGTTGTAAAGATTATAATACCTAAAACGACCAATAAAAGATAGTGCAAAATGATGTGATTAAAAAGACAATGCATTATTTAAAATAAAAAAAAAATCAACCCAGAAGAAGGTAAGAATGAAGAACGAGAAAAAAAAAAAGAAAAAGCCAGAAAGGAAAATGGCAAATTGGTAGTTTTAGACTAAATATGTTAACAATTAATAAGTATACATGGACTAAAACCACCATTAGAAAACAGAGAGCGTCAAATGAAATTTTAATAAAAAAATAAGATTCAGCTATATATACAAACTATGGTTCATAAAATAAATTCATTTTAAATATAAAATTATAGATTGAGTAGAAAAGATACAGTGTGCAATCAGCAAGTGTAAAAAAACCAAAGAGGCTCTAAAAATTGAGGAATAAACAAATCCATTCTCATAAAGATTTGAATACTTATTTCAGTAGTTTGTTGAATGAGACAATAAAGCAGTAAGGATATAGAATGTCTGAATTATATTTATCAATTATCTTGATCTAATTGAAATTTTTCGCACACTAAAGTTAACAGTTGCAGAATACACATTCTTTTCTGATGCAGATAAAATGGTCACCAATTTAGACTATATGATGGGCCATGGAACAAGTCACAACAAATTTTCAAAGATTAAATATTTACAGGTAATATATCTGACAACAGTGGAACTCAATAAGAGAGTAATAATGAAGAGATATACACAAAATCTTGAAATATTTTGGAAGTGAATAACATCTAAATAATACATGATTTAAAGAAGAAATTAAAGCGAAATTAGAAAATGTTTTGAACTGAATGATGATGAAAATACACTGTATCAAAATGTGTAGAATGCAGCTTAAGAGGTGTGCAGAAGAAAACTTACAGGTTTACATTCAGTAGTCTAAATTCCAAGTTTCTAAGTTAAAAGCTAGAAGAATACTAATCTACAATAAGTAAAAGAAAAAAATTTTATAGAAAAGACCATGAATTAATGAAATACTAAAATGATAGAGTAAAATAATAAAGCAAAAGTCGGTTTGAAAAAATTAGTAAAATTGATAAACCTCAAGGGAAATAAGAGGAAAAAATACAAATATCCAAGAGTAAGAATGAGAAAAAGATTATTACTACAGATGCTAGACATTAAAAGTCAAAAAGTTAATGCATACAATTTTATGTTGCTGATAAATTTTAAAACTTAGGTGAGAAATACCACTTAACATAATGATTGCACATGAAGCAGAAAATTTGTAATGGACATACATTCATTAAAGAAACTGAATTTTTATGAAAAAAAATATATGGCTACAAAAAGTGAAGAAAATAAATCTACATGCCCAGACACTTTCATTGAAGAATTCTGTTAAACATTTAGGAAATGAATAATACGAATCTTACACAATTTTTATAGAAAGGAGAGAACTAGATAATCATTTCTAACTCTTTTTATGGGATTAGTATGCTCATATTAATAAACCTCATTAAAAATATTATAAGAAGAAATAAAATTACACTCATGAGAGTTTTAAAATTTTTTAAAAATTAGCAAATCAAATCCAGGAATATATAAAAAACAAAAACAAACAAAAAAATGATAATACAAACATATGGCTAAGCAGGTTTATCTCAGAAATGCAAGTATTTTCAAATATTGATAAATCAATCTAATTTATCATAAAACAAGATGAAGAAAAAAAGTAGGATTATTTCGATAAAATTAAAACACGTATGACAAAATTAAACACCT